>NC_081356.1:21242095-21551133 GCF_030684315.1 Stegostoma tigrinum
TGTGTATTTTGGGCTTATAAAAAATTTTATAATTACTGTCATATTATACTCATGGTCCTGAATAACTAATTTCATATTTCTGAAGTGTGTGATTTCTCTCACGTTAAAAGAAGTTAATTTTCTAAACTTCTATCTTAATCCATCTTAATCATTATTTTGCTATCCAAAAAGTTCATTACAAGCTCTGAAGATCATCACTGGGTCTGAAATGTTATCTCTGCCTTCTGTCCTCATCTACAGTCACACCTGCTGAGTTTCTCCGGTAATTTTTGTTTTCGTTTCATATTGAGTATCCACATTTCTTTGTAATTTGTTTAACTTTAATTACAATGACAAACAATAACTTTTATTTTAACTTTGCAGTTTAGTACGTATAAATATTTCAAAATGATTAGATGATTAGCTCCTCACCCTCTCGTTAACATTGCCGCTGCTGGATGTCAACACATTCCCCAGATTTAAACAGTCATTGGACAAGGGAATAATCACACAACAGTCTTGTTGGCAGCTTTCTTCAAGGTCAGCAGCAAAATCAGCCTCTACCTGCAAAATCCAGCCTCCAGTCTGTCTTACTTTGAACCTTGTCTGGTAGTTATAGCCTCGAATCAATTTGCGAGAGAACTATTTATATTAGCTGACTGCCCCAAGCTGAAAATACGCTGGTCTTTGGTTCAAGTAGCTTAATGTCTTTTAAGGTAATTTACTTTCTGACACCTTACTGAAACTGATGGCACAATGAAAAATGAAATGCATCTGTACTCTTTAAGTATTAAAGTTTCGTACGTGGCACAGAAAATAAAAGCACCTATCAGAAAACAAATTAATTGAAAACTAAAAGTAAATGCTCCAATTAAATTTTAGGAGTTCTCAAATGGATAAAACTCACAATAAAACAAGCAACAACTATTGCAAAAATCCCTATGCATTGTTTGGAGCTAATGTGCAGCTAATCAAATTCAGTGGAAATCTACCAGAAAAAGCTTGATATTCACAAAATTCCTGACATTTCTGAAACTATACACTGAGAACATTCCTTAAGTGTTTTTTAAAAACTCTTCCCTCCTCCTAATCCATGTTCAAACATTATTTATGTTTTAATGGAAAGCAGTAGCAATTTAATAAAATTGTATCTTGACATGATATTTTGAACTGAGAATTTTAGCATCTCACTATATCATGTGTGTTTCATTAAACAGCTGATCAAGTTACTGCAGCAACGATCGACAGCAACTCCAAGTGTCGACTTGTTTTATCTTTCTCTTCTGGTCTTAAAAAGAGAATGTTTATAATGCAAGAATTTAGTACTTCACATAATTTTTGTTATTTTATCCAATGAAGTTGCCTTTTTATTTTGATTTATAATGGATCAACTCAGCAATGTCAAGTAAGTCAGAAATCCCACCCAGAACTATGACTCCACCATCAGTGGTATACTCTTTGTCTTTTTTGTCTGTAAAGGCATGTTTGGGAACGTTGGGCTGGGTACACGTAAGACGGTGACTCTATCACACAAAAACAGAGATTACAAGAGATTTATGCGTTTCTGTGAACTTAAAATAATAATGCCCTTCAATCTAGTTGCTAATGCGATTGAATGGCTTTTTTTTGTAATGGAAACTATTTGCATTTTATGTACTGACTTTTGAAATTAGCTGTAAGTGCCAAAGAAAAAAAGACATTTCTATGGCTGCGAAGTTGACATTTTTATTTTGCATTTTGCTTCAACATATAATGTATCCAAATAGATTTAGCTGTAGCCATTAAACTAATATATTCCTTTCTCCTTTAAGACTACACACAGTTAACTGATTCAAAATTAGATATATTTCTCTATTTTACAGTTGCAAGGGTAGAATTAGTGCTTTGGGCACAATCAAAAATTTAGGTGCAAATTACATTCAAGCTGTGCTACTTTTTCAAATTGAGCATTTTGGTCAGGTTTTCACTCAAAGTTACTTGAAATAGGAGACTATGTATTTCTTTTATGACAAACCAATGCAATTAGGCAGCTTTGTAGACTTTTCTTTAATTTGAGAAGTGACACTCCACAAGATGTTGACGAGTGATTTACTGATCCAGCTAGAAGTGAGCTTATCACTAAAGGTAATTATGAATATCTTCCACATGACTGGCATGAGACGCCTCAAGCAGGTGCTCGACTCCCAGCTTTAAAACAGCAGGTGAGCCCCAGATACATGGAGGGCCTGCTTCAGTGATACCCTTAAGGCTTCACTGGCAAAGTCCAGCATTCCCACTGACACCTGGGAATCACCAGCCCTAGATCGTCCAAAGTGGAGGAAGAGCATCCGGAAAGACATCGAGCACCTTGAGATTTGCCGTTGGGAGAAAGCAGAAGCCAGGCATAAACAGTGTAAGGAACGTGCTATCACACCAATGCCCCACTCAACCCTCTCCACGATCACCATGTGCCCCAAGTGTGACAGAGCCTGCAGGCTCACTTGAGAGTGGAACAGTGTCATCCCTGTGTGTGAAGGACAGCAGATGATTATGGTGAATTATTATCATCAGTATCTAACCGGCAACTTGTTTCATCTGATTTTTTGACAACTGAAAATCGCCTTAATAGATGACTGAGAACAATTTACAAGTTCACTGGGGCACAGTTGTCAGTTTTCTAACAAATTAAACATTTTTCAATATTTAAAAGCTGCCTATTGGTGTTCTCGTGCCTAATGGCTCAATTTTAAGAGCAATTTCAAAGATTAGTGAATGAATACAATTAGTAGAAACTAGCTACGGTGATTAATTCGATTTGTGAATGTGGCCACTTCTATGGCAGGACCTGCTTCCAGCACAGTCATGTTTATACCTATTCAAATGTTACAGTTTACAATGTTACAATTTGTATTAGATCTACCAAATCCGGTCACGTCGCTCCTATTCCTTCCTTCAGGAAAACAGTCCAGGCATGTTTTACTCCTTTTAGAAGCGATAACATAGGTTGATTAACTCTGGGTGGTTTTGTAACAGATGGAAATGGTTTACAAATTGAGGACAAGTGTGAAAGAACAACATTTATTTTAAGCAAATATTTGTTCATCCTCTTGAACGGAGAGTGAAATCAAAGTCCCAAGCTGTCAAAAATGACAGTGCAAGTTACTGAATGAAAACTACACAATTAAAGCACATCAATTAGAATCAGGCAATGAAGAACAACTGTGTGTGCAAACAGCTTGCTCAAATTTTCCTGAAGGATAATCTCTTCCTTTGTTTATTGCTGGGCTTCATCTGCTAAATATGTGCCAATTTATTTAAAACTAAAATGTGCCTGCTTGTTTATTTGTTTGTTTGGGAGAATGTAAAAAAAATTCACAAAAAAATGGTCCCAGCAACAAGGAACTCCGGTTACAGATTTGAAAGTGAATTCAGAGATTTGATTGACGTGTTCAAAATTAGAGGCCCAGACAGACAGGAACCATTCTTAGTGGCGCAGGAGTCAAAATTTGAGGATGTTGGTCTAAGGTGACTCAGGAAAAGAAGTGTGGTGACTTAGAAAACTTTTTTTTTCACACAGTGAGTAATTAGGATCTGGAATCTGTAATTGGGATCTTAGAGCATTGAGCCAGATTCAAATAATAGATTTTGAAAGAAAATTTAATAATTATCTTTTGAAGGGGATAAATAAATCTGCAGGACAGGAAAAAGCAGGGAAAGTGGGACTAGCTGGAAAAAATCTGAGAGGCAGCCAGAATGGACACAATAGGCCCATCAGCCTCTGTCTGTGCAGTAACAATTCTAAGATTATATTTGAGCAATTTTAGAGCTGTGCTTTTATCTACGCAGACAACCTAACTCATATCCTATCCTGTCTCACCATCAAACACGATCCACCAAACCACAAGAACTTACATCCATCTGTATAAATTTGAGGTTAATTTATGACATGTTCAAATTCAACTGGCATTAACTGAATGCCTTATTAACTGGAATGGTTTAATAATATTCTAAGTTGATGAACTCCCATGTAGATGTACTTTTGATGATACGTAATTCAACTTCAGAAACATTATGGGAGAGTCAGTTCCCCAACCCCAAACATCTCTTCCTGTTTTATGCTCAAACAGATTTACACAAATTTGCCATGAACTACCATAATCAGTCAATGTTTTAATACATAATTAAAAATTGCCTAAAAACTTTTGATATTGTTGAGATGAGTAGTATGCTATAATTTAGTTAATGTAAATAAGTTTATGATGGCAAAAACATTATCATTTAATGTTAAGCGGAGAGTAACTTTGTTTTAGGTTAGTGAAAGTGACAGATTTTAAAGTACATAAGATGACTTTTTTTAATATGTTGGTGTACAATGGTCAATTTCATTGCAAATTTAAAATTTTTCAAAATGCACTATCCTGACACCCAAATATTACGCGTTCATTTTTGGAGTCTCTTTGATTACCCTGCAAACATACATAACAGAGGAAACTCTCAATATTAATGCACCCTGGATGTATGTGCAGATGTCTGGGCAATGGTTGCCTCGTTTTAATAACTAGGGCAGTCGATTGCAGAAATCCAAAATATGTTTAATGCAACTTGCTCTGAAAAGTTAACAACATTTTCTTAGGTCTACACACACTTTGGGTGGATTGTACCAGAAAAAGAATCGTTTAATTGGACGGAAACTCTCAGCCACTAACTCTAAATTTGCTGGAAGCAAAGAAGTTACATTTTTGGCATGCTCTGAGGAGAATTATCAGGGAAAGAAATAAAATAAACACAGGTGGAAACAATGAGGGCTGTTGCTAATTGGGGGGGCAGGGGTGGGGGCACGTGAGTGGACATGGACAAAGTGCAATTCAGTCTTGCATTCCTCTACCTAAGGTCTCTCTCAGATGTAATATCGGTTGACTGACTTTTGCCACTGCTGTACGGTATTTTCTTTAGCTTAGTATTGATAATCCAATGCTCATCCAGGTTTCTTGATAAGAGAAAGCAGTTCAACTTCCTTTACAAATTATTACCCAAATGCTCAATTGTGTGTGTGACCAGGATACTGGGCTAAAAAGAATTGTGGTGCATTGACTATCATCATTCCCCAAACCCCAGCAATATTGCCGTTACAGTGTCACAGTTCCTTTGAAAGGAGGTAGTGGCAATCTATGTCTGAAAATGCAGATGCAACAGATCAAACAGCAAGTTATATGTATAAGTTGAATTATGGTCCAAGAATGGGGAAAAATCAAATCAAGGGCAGGCAACCAAATGAAGGTTCATTGTTTCTTTGACCTCAGTACATAAATAAACAAATGCAATTTGTGAAGAGTATAGTGTTGGAAAACCTTTTGGCTTAGTACATAGTATTCAATCACTTGTTTTTTAAACGGCGAGATTCACGTAAAAATACATTTCAGAGAACATAAATTATTCCATCAAGTTATCTTGATACCAAGTTGGTACCAAACAAGCCTTCAACATTGCAGGTAATCTAGACGACATGAGAGAAAATAAGCTCTTAATACTTTCTATTAGGATACTGCTGGTTAAAACCAGCGCAATACAATCCATTCCATCAATTAGTTGCACGCCATTTTGTGATAGATTTCCAACAGATTTGAAAAACAGAAGAAATTTTCAGCATGGATCATTGAAATGTCCTTGGTTCTATCTTTAAAAACACTGATGTTGAGTAAACATCAACAAAATGGTATTTCTTTTCTCAAAGCGTAGGGCATGTATTGGTATATTCAGAGATAATAATACTGAGACTTGAAACTCAAAGATTCCTCCTTTTTAAAGTTCACATGTAGTCTTGGGATTGCCTGATCTGAAAGCCAAGAAGTACCATCTGGATTCTCCAGGAAAAGTGAAGCTTGCCAAAAGTGTGAGCCCTAGATTAAGTGAGCAGCATAACAATTTTGATAGCCAGTAACAGAATGTCACTTAGAAAGGTTAAGAGACTTGAACATTTCGGCCGATTCTGATATCCCTGCAGAGTTTTAAAGTTTATATTTAAGTCACCTGCTGCATTTCTTAAATTACCCACATGAACCTAAACCGCTGCAATGATACCACAAAATATTTTTCGAGGCCTCTTCTGGAGAGTTTGCAAGGGCTACTAATTCATTTTCAGGGGTACGTTCTGATTTCTCCATAAGTCCTTCATTAAGTGAGACATAGACGCCAGCATTCCCTCTAAGCTGTGTGGCTGCACAGCCTCTCACAGATTTTCTCACAGCAATTGGCAGGCCAACACCCTTCACAGCACTAACATCGGAATCCAGATGTCACTGCTGTGCACAGACCTTGCAGAAGAAAGAAAAAAAAATCGCTAATGGGAATGTTGGCAGTCACGTAATAACACTATCTTCTGCATTATGGTGACCTGTAGGGGATTTGGACTCAGAAGCAGAATTACAAGAATTTATTAATATGCTCAATAATTAACAAACCCTCTGTTGAATATAAAGCCACAACACACAAGGAAGGCTTAAATTTCCTAGACACCACAGTGTTTAAAATGCCGCATGACAGATAGCTGTGAAGGAGCAGCAAAAGGACTTTTTCAACAAAGATATGCATTCCATAAGATGTTAATTCATTACCTGTGACTCCAATTTTTTTTTCCCAGGCTCCCAGATAGCCATTCCATTATTGAGAAGCTGTTCTTGGCAGCCTCCCTCCCTCCTTCCCTCCCTCTTTTCTTTACAACCATTGGATTATCCTCACCAACCTTGTCCCTTTTACAGTCAGTAGCTTCTTTCCTTTCCATCTCTAACCCTTTGCAGCCATTTGCTTCCTCTCTCTCTAACATCCCCTTTGCAGCCATACAACTCTCCCCATCACCCCTTCTCCCCTTTGCAATCATTTGCCTTCTTCCCCATCATCCCATTTCTAGTCTCTTCCCTTCACCCCCTCCCCTGTTGAAGTCACTTGCTGCTTCTCATCACCCATTTCCTCTTTGCAGCCATTCCCTTCTTTTCCCCAGACGCACCATTCTGTGATCACTGGTTCTGCCCTCATCGACCCTTGCTACTCTAGCTTACATGCTCCTCCCTTCCAATCCACCTCTCCCCTTCTAGCAATGTAGCTCTTGGCTTACGAAGGAGATGACCTCATTCAGCAAACTCTTTGACTATCATCCTGGTCTTGCTTAGCAGACTCACCGTCACCCTCTGGTCTACCCAGCTATGTTCATCACCACCATTCACTTTCTCATTACCCCTCCTTTTATTGGTTGGCTCCCTCCTACCCTTCCTGCAGGCAGATTTACTTGTCACCTTATCAGCAGGGAGAAGCAACCTGTAGCTACAGGAGTAGCTTCTTTCAAAATTACCCAATCCATATGTGTTGGGGGTTATCCCTGAGATTCTTTTCTCCCCATGTAACTTGCTTATCTTTGGTGGCAATGTCACCAGCCACTCCCATATACTTTCAGCACTGATAAACAAAAATACAGAATGGGATCAAAAGCATTTCTTTTCTTGGTAAGTGCACAGATATGTGAGAGGATTGGGTCGGGAGGGGGATGCCCTTCAAAGGGTCAGTGTGAACTCATGGGCTAAATGGCCTCCTTCCATATTGAATGAATTCGAACTATCGTCCTTTGTCTTTTAGGTATGATTCCACTCAGTGGTGAAAATTCCCCATGATTTCCAGTCACTGTAATTTTTCCTAGGGTTCCTTGATGCCACAAAGGATCAAATACTTTCTTAATTCAAGGCAGCTGTCCCCTTCTTGAGATCGGCTCTTTAGTCCATGTTTGGACTATGGCTATAATGAGATCAGGAGCTAAGTGGCCAGGCAGTGAGCTGGTTATTGTTGAATAAATTTCACTTTATTGCATTGTTGAAATAAAATTCTTCCATCACTTTGATCATGCTTGAAAATAGGTTGGGTTGGATCATTCTGCTTTTTACATGCAGGACATATCTGGACAATTTTGCACATTGTTAGGTAAAAGCCAGTGTCATGGAACAGCTAGGTGAGGGGTATGACTAATGCTGGAACACAAGTCTTCAGCACCCATGCTGGAATGTTGCTAGGGCTCATGGCCCATGTAGTATCCAGAGCTTCAGCCTTCTCTGGAAATGAAGTCATAGAGACATACAGCATAGAAATACTTCCTTTAGACCAACTCACTCCATGCTGACCAAGTTTCCCAAGTTAAACTCGTTTGGCTTGCCTGTATTTGATCCATATCCCTCTAAACCTTGCCTATTCATGTACCTATCCAAATACCTAATAAATGTTGTAACTGTAACTGCATTTACTACAACCTCTGCAAGTTTATTCCACATATGAACCATCCTCTCTGCGAAAAAGTGTCCCTCAGGCCCCTTTTAAACCTAGGGACCTTCTCCAAGATGAGCACTGACCTGGCACTTCTGGCTGGAAACATTTGCAAATGTTTCAGCTTTTCCTTTTGCAATGACGTTGGCAGAGTTTCAAAAACAGAAATGGTGAGCGCAGCCTAACATTTTTCTCAGCTAAGATCACCCCACCCATGTGCAAATTGGGTTTATTTTCAGTCAACCAATCCTTAGGGAAATCACTTTTGTATGTTGGAACAATACGTGTCACAGCTTGCTGGCAACAATGGGAAGCAGTCTTCCCCGTAACCTAGCAGGTCTGTCAGCACCTGTGAAGAAAACAAATATCAGAGTTTAACGTTTTGGGTCCGGTGACCCTTTCTCAGAACTGCCTCAGTTAATCCAAAACGTTAAACTCTGATTTTTTTCTTCACAGGTGCTGCCAGACCTGCTGAGCTTTTCCAGCAAATTTGGTCTTTGTTCCCGATTTACAACATGCACAGTTCTTTCGGTTTTTATTCCCCATAACTCACTCTGATTCAACTGATTACACGGAGACATTGGGATTTGGAGTGAGATAGTAGGAACTGCAGATGCTGGAGAATCTGAGATAACAAGGTGCGGAGCTAGATGAACACAGCAGGCGAAACATCATCTTAGGGGCTCAGGATCTTAGGCCTAGACCCGAAACATCAACTTTCCTGCTCCTAAGATGCTGCTTGGCCTGCTGTGTTCATCCTGCTCTACACCTTGTTATCTCTATTATTGGGATTTGGAGTTAAGGCTGCAGTATGAGGGAGAACATTTTTCCAAGTACTTTACATGCTCTCTGCCTGGCCCTTCTAAATCAGAAATGTTAATTTATGTTTGACACAAAAAAGGTTCTGGATTACCTCTAAAAGTTGTGCATAATGCATCTTTAAAAGTGCATTGATCAAAGCTCCATCACTGTTTCTCAAGACTTCTTAAAATTACTGCTTTCCTGACTTTGTCTAGAAAATCTATCTCACTGCCATGTGGACGTGTCCAGTATATTTCTCCTGATAATGTCATGGAATAGCAATTATCTGTATCACTTAACTCAGTCAGTTTAGTTAATTGCAATTCCTATGCAGAGTCGGTCTTAAATAGACATTGAAACACATAACAAAAACAGAAATTGCTGTAGAAATGCAGCAGATCGAGAAACATTTCTGAAGAGAAAACTATGTTAATGTTTCGAGAGCAGTGACACTTATTCAGAATGTTGGTTTTGGATTTCTAGCATCCACAATGATTTGTTTTATAAAAATACATAAACTTTGGATATATATGACAGTAATACACAGGACTGAAAGAGGGGTTTGAAACAAGTATCATACATCTTGTCAGGGATATCTACCACTGGGTTAACCAGAAGTCTAATCACAAAATCATGTTCTATAACTGGGAGACCAAACGTATTGGGTCTGCAAAGTTGATCTAACTTTTGCCAAGTCAGATTTTGAGAGTGCTTAGTAATGGTTTTACAAGAAGGAAGCTGAGCCCAATGTATTAACAATTTTCTTAAGAGGAGTCATGGTTTATCTGCAAGTTCTCATGCATCTAAAGAACTGATTTAAAAAAAACTTCAGACATTAGAGTTGGTCATTTTTTAAAACAGCCTTTCGGTCAAGATGTAAAGGCTGGAAGTATATATTATCATTTGTTTCCAGTTCCTAACTGCAAACGAGAAAAGTCACTTGCTTCAGCAAAATTTGAAGGTAGCCTAACACTTCTATTAATGCTTTCATCACGGGAGAAGTGATGAAGGACAGAAAACAGAGTTTTAGCCCATACCCACATCAATGGAAGGTTTATCTATGCCATAGGCATGTTCTGGTCTGTTTTCCTGTTTATTCAAAGCAATGCATTAGAAATACACACTGATGTTATAGTGTCAGAGGATTGTATGGCACAGAAAGAGGCCATTCAGCCCACTGTCTTTTTGTAACATTCACCCATTTTAATCCTGTTTTCCCATATTTGGCATGTAGCCTTACATGCTATGACATTTCAAGTGCTCATCTAAATGTTTGGCATCTGAGTTTGGCAGAGCTGCTCTGGTTAGTATTTTCAATATCAGGAATTCATGCTAATTTTTAAGGTTTGTATAAGAATGATAAATCCTACTTCCTGGAGCGGGAATCAAACCCAGGCGGCAGTGATGAAAGCAACAAACCCAAACCACTAAACCACCAGGTATACTGCTTTGATTAAAGAGGCTGCAATCAACTGACCTTCGTGCTTGGCAGTACAAACAGTACACCTGGGTTTACTCTGGGATTAGTGCACTCTCCAAAGCCTGCACTGTACAGCCTGTACATTAACAGTCTGGCAGTTCAAATTTATTTTGGAATACAACCTCAAGCTCCAGAAACAGAAGACTGGATCAGTATTGCAGCAATATTAACTTGTGCTTCCCTCTCCACCTCCTTGTATTGAAGGAATTATACATGGAATCATAGAGTATAGAAGGGGCCCTTCAGCCCGTTTTGAGTCTGCACTGATAAAAATATTCTAAATCTACACTTTCCTATTTTCCAGCACTTGGTCTCTTTCTTTGAATGTTATGACATTTCAAGTGATCATTCAATTACTTTTTGAAGGTTCTGGGGCTTTTCATGTCAACTAGACTTCCAGACAGTGCATTCCAGCTTTACAAGAAGTGCTGAATTAAAAAAAAATCATTAGTGGGAAGTGGGTGTTGCTGGCTGGCCAGCATTTCTTGCCGATCCCGAGTTGCCCATGAGCTGGTGGTGGTGCACTGCTGCCTTGAAACGCCGCAGTCCAGCTGCTGTGGGTTGACGTACAATGTTATGAGGGAGAGAATTCCAGGATTTTGACCCAGTAACAGTGAAGGAACTGCGATGTATTTCCAAGTCAGGATGGTGAGTGGCTTGGAGGGGAACTTGGAGGTAGTGGGGTTCCCAGAATTCTGCTGCCCTTCTCCTTCTGGATGGAAGCGATCGTGGATTTGGGATTTTTTGGTGAATTTCCGCAGTGCATCTTGTAGGTAGTGCACACTGCTGCTACTGAGCACCTGTGATAGAGGGAGTGACATGCTTTTGGATCCTGTGCCAATCAAGCGGGCTGCTTTTTCCAGGATGGCGTCAAGCTACTTGAGTACTGTTGGATTCTGCTCTTGAATGCTGCATGAGCCATGGCAGATCTCAATGCCTTCCATATAATCCTCTCAGACAATTTAAAATGTACCTCAATCAGTCAATGCAATCACGGAGGACCATTTCTAGCAGCAGCTCTAATCAACTTCTCAGTAATAGTTGGATTTCAGTATGTTGAGACTGAAGTTAATTTTTAACATAGAATAATAGGCACAAACAACCCTGTCAACGTATTGTTGATGTAACACCATGTTTGTCCTGAAGTAACTTTTGCATGTTTGAGTGATCGAGAGGAGCTCAGGCAGACACAAATGCCAGCTGGAATGATTTGTGTCAAGATGGATGAATCTTTAAAAAGGACATTTGATTCATGTGGAGAAATTTAGATCAAAGAAATTTAATTCGATAAGAACTCCATCTATCAACTGGATAAGTAAAAACAGCGAAAAAAAGTGAGACTGGTGGATAGGGTTTTGCAAAGTAAAAAAAAACTCAGCAACAAAAAGAATCAAAATGTATATGATGACTAGATTATGCTGAAATGTATCGAAAATAATTATCGAAAACTGAAATTTCAGTCCTTCGGTAAAATAAGCGATTTACTGGTGATTAAAAGGGGGAGAAGAAATAAGGTATATCACAAGATTTAGCAAGAGGGTATGCAGTGAAGAACATTTTGTTTTATAAAAAATGGTCAATATCGAGTTGTTAAATTATCAGACTCCTACTCATTCGTTATTCAGTTTTGAGGCTTCCAAAGTAAATTTAGAGATTGTATTGTGTTTGACAAGTGGAGAAGAAACAGATTTTTAAAAACATTACTAAGTGCTAGATAAACAAACAAAAATATCAAGTGCTAAATTGATTGTAATATTTATTTCTACTAATTCACATGGACAACTAATTGGGCAACATTGGATGTTCTGCAGAAGAAAAGGCAGAGATGGAGGCAAGCCAGTGGAAACCTAAGCCTTGAATAAATTTAGAATAAGACACAAATGTCTGCTTATTGAGGATTAGCATAACCTTTGGTTAATGAATTAATTAGATATTTCATTTTCTAATTTCTGAACTAATCCTTTAATCACTGAATTTCATTACAGTTCTCAAAATAAACATTTTTAATCATATCACATGCATGCAGTGATATTATGTTAAATTTTTTCACAGCGGTCATGGTGAAATGATTTTCTGGAATGCAAGACTTAAGGACAACTGTTCAAATTGTAACCAAGCCCACCATTTGGCTACAGATTATTTGACCACCAGCAAAAGTTCGTGAAATCTTCCTTGGATTTGACTAACCTCTGTTCAGCGATGCTGAGCTGTTGATATCTCCTGTGATAAAGGAAGATTCAGACTGTTTTCGAACTGTGTCATTCCACATCCTTCGAATTCGGCTCTAGAAGATACAACAGTCAAAAGACAAATGAGTCAGTGATTCCAATCTAGCAGGGAGATTGCATTAAACAAAGCAGCTTCAGAGAAGTCTCCAGAAACCTCTGCACACCCAATCTTCACTCACCTCTGAAATACAGATAGTACATAGTCAGAATGCCATCTCACAGGGTGTTACTTACTTCCTCGTCCCTGAAGTTTGCAAACCCAAAGAAAACAAAAGCACTTTGAAAAATCACACTCAAATAAAAACACTAAGCTGCCTCTAAATAGCAGTGTTAACATTTACTCATACAGCAAAAGTAGAAGGAACTAATTAAAAAGAAAACAAAGGTGATTTTAGCTCTAATCCTTTCATCAAACAAACAGCTGTTAAAACAGATAACGCCATTAAGCATTCCATGACAGATGAATCATTTGCAATTTTCTGGAGGAAATTTACAATGGCTCCCTTCCCAAAGATGTTTTACTCAATGGCGGTGCTCAACTGCTACAACTTTCTCCAATAGAATTCTTTCAGATGTGACTTTTACAGGTGAGTTTTGGGCAGTTTAGTAAAGCTGAGTCTGATCCTGTCCTCAGTTAATGTTTAACAGCATGAATCATTAATCAGCAGCAGCAAACAGACAGGGAAAAATCACTTCTGAACCAATCAGGGCCCGTAGTCAGGCTGAGATCAGGCTGTCACTGTAATTGTTGATGTAGTACGTTGCAATAGTTTGTTAGAAAATAATTGCACTTGTCATAAAGACAGTAACACTTCTCATATATGAAAACCATGGCCGGAGTTTTGGTAGATCAGATAGGCTGTCCAATGTTAAAATTAGCAGAAATTGTCTGAAATCATAAGACCCACCAAAAATAGCATTGTCCGTTTTTGCGGGAGTATGAATGCAGTTAAATTTGTGCACGGTAGTGTTTGGTTTGGAGGTCACTGATCACGTAAATCATAAGTTGCTCTCTCCTCTGTGTTACTGTAGTGAGACTGTGTCTTAAACTGAAATAGTGTAGATTAGACCAAGTGAGTGCAGATCTCATCGCTGGGGTACACTTTTAGAGGTGTAAAACCTGGAGTCTGAATGTCAGAAGGATGGTAATCTGCTTTTTGACAGAGATAAGGTGCTCTTCAGAGGGAGGTCCCTTTTGGTGGACATAAGATGGAATTTGGAATAGGTAAGAACCTCTTTGGGTGAGCCAATGTACCCTTTGGATTGTTAAAAGTAGCCACGATTATGCATAAAAGGTCCCCAACCTTATTGTTAGGCTGTGAAAGGGGCCTTTTAACGTAGTCAAGGCATTTAAATCTCCAGCTCTTTTAATCTTTAAAGAAAATCTGGAGAGTTAAAGCAAAATATATTGGTTTCTGTTTTAATTTTTTGAATACATTACCTTGAGAATTTCTATTAGACTGGATTTCTGCAGAATGAACAAGAATCCATTCTTACATTAAGCTTTCTTCCAGTACAGTTTGATAGCTTCAAGTGGTTTTGAACTTGAAGTGGGACTATGAATTCCACCGCTTATTTCACTTGAATGAAACATTTGTTTTTACAAGCCCTTATAGGAAGAAGGAATTGAAATGTTGTAAATGTATCTTTGTGAATAAGTCTTTTCTAGATATGGTGATGCTATTTAATGTGGATTTTGCTGGTAAAGTCAGTGTTTGCTGCTCATGCTAATTTCCCTTGAGTTGAGTGGCTTGCTTAACCATTTTGGAGGGTAGTTGGTATTTTACCATGTTATTTTAGATCTGAAGTTACATTTAGGCAAGACCAGACAAAGATGGGTAGATTTCCTTCACCACAGGACATTAATGAACTGAATGTGCTTTACAACAATCAATGATAGTTTCATAGCGACTATTACAGAGTCAAGCTTTCAACTCCAGTCTGCATTATTTGAAATGAAACAAGGTGCTGTGGTGTGATTTTAATCCATTCCCAGGTCAATAACCTGCAGCTCTGAACTACTAATCCAACAATATTATCAATAATACCCATCTTTCCCTTACTTTATTGAACTGAACTTTAATTTTTTTCACCTGTGCATGGGTCCCATGGTCTATGGATGGTAGACACTGGGTGAGTTGGCACAGAAAGTACAGGTTCTAAAAGATGTATAGGCGAGGGGTGTAGGTTGGCTTGGCTCTACAAGAATTGGTACTAAATTGGACTAGATGCTATTCAGGGCAAGATGGTGGATGCAGAGGCATGGCTTGACATGGATGTATGGCAGGCCAAGAGGATTGGAGTACAGCCATTGTGACTTAGAGGACATCTCAGGCCATGGGGTTACAGACAGGATATTATGTGCCTTCGACGGCAAAGTGTAGGGCAAGGGAAGTGAGCAATAATGACAGGAGGGGTGGCTTGTGCTTTAAGTTTTATTTTTAACTTTATAGCACGGTGCCAGAATCCCAGGACAGTGTTGTCATACATTTTGCCTACACCTTGGACATTCTCTTCAGGTATTCCGGGATCACCTCTTTCAATTTGAAATCCAGCCTGTGGTCCCTGCAGTGAAAATGGAATGCTTAGGCAGACACTTTTTTAAAAAAAAGTCGGTTCACGGAGTTGGGAATTTTCCCATCCTTATGCACACACCCTGGGAAAAAAAAATTGGACCAATGTTTCGATTAAAACTTTTAGCATGAGGGAAAAACTGTGCTGGTACTTGAGTACCGGGATGCATCACAATCTGTGTACAATTCTTTCACTTATGTAATTGGAGCTAGAGCAGGCGAGTTCTGCTTTGTTTTGTGTCTACAATGTCAAAACATAGCTGGAAGTGATGAAAAATAGCTTTTCAATGTGTTAACACTTCCTTCCGATTTTCTTTTCTCACGTAAACCACCTGATAGATCGATTTATGGCTTTTTAAAACAACAACTTATGTTTACACAGCACATTCATTTTACCAAAATGGCTCAAGGCATTTCACAGGAACATTACAAAGCAAAATACAATTCAGAGTTAGTAGGAACTGCAGATGCTGGAGAACCTGAGATAACAAGGTGTAGAGCTGGATGCACACAGCAGGCCGAGCAGCATCAGAGGAGCAAGAAGGCTGATGTTTCGGGCCTAGACCCTTCTTCAGAAATGGTCTAGGCCTGAAAGATCAGCTTTCCTGCTCCTCTGATGCTGCTTGGCCTGCTGTGTTCATCCAGCTCTATACCTTGTTAAAACAAAATATGACACTGAGTCAGGTGAGCAAATATTGGTCAGCATATGCTGAGATCTTGCAATCATAGTCAGATTGCCTATTCCAATTCCTCTTCTTTTAACGTTAGTGTTCAGCTCTATATTTCTATCCAGGAATTCCGATCCCAAATAATTCACCTGTTGTGTAGCATTGTCAGTCAGTGAGCTAGGTTTAGAGAGTTAAAATGTCTAGCAGCACAGCAAAACACTATGAGAGCTGCTGGAGAAGGGTAAGTATGGGATTAGTGAGAGTCATTTACAAGTCAGGTAGGTAGGTACCAGGTGTACAGCGTACGAGGTAAGTGGTGAGGTCCTCAGCCTAAGTGAGGGTGGATCTGGTGGGGCCAGTAGTAGCCAATGAGGAGCATGTTATGGTTTGATTTTGCCAGGGTGGGGAGGGGTGGGTGGGTTGTGGTGGTGGTGGTGTTGAGGAGTTTTGGGGATGGCTGGGATGTAATCAGGGCTGGTAGGGGACTGGAGGTTGGATGTGACGGGGAGGTGATGGTGGATAGAGACCACAGTGGCCAGGCTGGATTTTGGGGCAAGTGGCAACAAGGGAGGGGGCAGCCTTATACATTTCATAGAGTCAGACAGTAAAGAAACAGACCCTTCGTTCCAACCAGACCATGCTGACCAAAGTCCCAAACTAACATCATCCCACTCGCCTGTGTTTGGCCCATATCCCTCCAAACATTTCGTATTCATGCACTTATCTAAACGTGCTTTAAGTGTTGTAGTTGTAAATGCATCCACTATTTCCCCTGGAAGTTCATTTCAAATACAAACTCATGTGACAATGTTGCTCCCATGTCTTTTTTTTTAATCTATCTCCTCTCACCTTAAAAATATGCCCCCTTGTCTTGAAATCCACCATCCTAGGGAAAAGGCACCGGCCACTTACCTTATTTATACGCCTCATGACTTTATAAACTTCTATAAAGGCACCCTTTGACCTTCCATGCTCCAGTAAAAAAATTCCCAGCCTATACAGCCTCTTTTTATAACTCAGACGCTCCATTCCTGGCAACATTTGGTGAGCCATTTCGGAATGGGGAGGCAATGGCCCAGTGGTACTATCATTGAATGGTTAATCCAGAGACCCAGGTAATGTTCTGGGGACCTGGCTTCGAATCCCACCGTGGCTGCTGGTGGAATCTGAATTTGATAAATATTAATAATCTAGCAATGACCATGAATCTATTGCTGGCTGTTGGAAAAGCCCATTTGGTTCACTAATGTGCTTAGGGAAGGAAACTACCATCCTTATCTGCGTCTGGCCTACATGTGATTCTAGGCCCACCGCAATGTGGTTGACACATAAACTGCCCTCTGGGCAATAACTGCTGGCCTAGCAAGTGATGCCCTCATCCCGTGAATGAATAAAGGTAAAAAAATGAACCCTCTCCAGCTGGAAAATATCTTCCCTATAACAGGGCGATCATAATTGAACACAGTACCTCAGAAGAGGCCTAGTCAATGTCCTGTACAACCTCAACATAAACTGCCAACTCTGCTGGTTGTCAGTGGTCCAGCCCTGGGATGCAAGGGGCACTGTGAGGAGTAGTTGAGAGGAGGGGATTCAGCTTAGCAGTTACTTTTGGAGGTAGATTTTCAATCATCCAACTTTTCCTGGTCGGTTATTAACTTAATGGCAGTGGTACCTTCCAAATTTCTGCCTTTATTGGATTCTTCCTGCAGTTTCTACATGAAATGCGCTTGCCCAACAGAACCTTCAAATCCCTGGGCAACTCCTATGGTGCCTGATGAGCTAGGAATACACACAGTCCCAAGGTACAACTCTGGTCTTCCCTGTTCCAATGAGTATCTGGCTGTTGAATATGTGGCTAAATAGATGCAGATGCCAAGAAACATGGACAAAGAGATTGGGTTTAAGAAGTGACTAAAATGTGGCAGAGAGCATTACAGAGCAAAATACTGAACTTACAGCCAATACAACTGAAAGAACAACCGCTAATGGTGAAGCAATTATGGTAAGTAAGGAGAAAGAAGCCAGAATTAATGGAGAATGGATACCATGGACAACCTCAAAAATCATGGAGTTGGAGAAGGTTATGGAGATGGGGAGGGGCAAGGTCATGGAGGGATTTGAAAACAAAGATGCAAATTCTGAATTGAAGGTGTTGCTTGACCAGGAGCCAATGTAAATCAACAAGCCAAGTGCGAAGAGGGCATGCTGAGATTGAAGATGTAGACAGCACAGTTTCTGATGTTTTCAAATATACAGAGATTAGAATGTGGTGTATCAGACAGACATGTATTGGAATAGTTCACAGATTACTAAGGCGTCAAAGAGCATTTCAGTGGCAGAGAATCTGAAATAGGGTGAAGTCAATCTATAATACTGTCGTGAAAAAAAGGGGCTTTTTTCATTGCTCACACATGCAGTTAGAAGTTCATCTCAGAATCAAATGTGATTCAAAGTTTGCAAACAGACTGACCTAATCTCAAAGTATTTCATTGTTAGGTAACAGAGTTTAGAGTATGGAAGGGAAACACTTACTTCAGTCTTCCCAATATTTAATTGGAGAAAATACCCCCTCATCAGGTATTGGCTGTCAAATAGCAGTCTAATAAATTAGTAGGAACTGGTAGGAACTGCCAATGCTGGAGAATCTGAGACAACAAGGGGTACAGCTGGATGAACACAGCAGGTCAGGCAGCATTGGAGGCGCAGGAAAGCTGATGTTACAGGCCTAGGCCCTTCTTCAGAAGAAGAACCTGGGCCCTTCTGAACAAGTCTGAAGAAGGGTCCAGACCCGAAACATTAGCTGCCCTGCGCCTCTGATGCTGCCTGACCTGCTGTGTTCATCCAGCTGTATACCTTATTATCTCTAATGAATTAGCAACTGTGGAGGAGTCAAGAGGCTTGGTGGTGATTTGGAGCTGGACGTTATCAGTATAGATGTGAAATCTTGCATATAGACACAAACTAGGAAGGGCCTAATGACAGATACTTGGAGGACAGCAGAAGTAATGGTGCAAGAGTTGGAACAGAGTTATTGCAAGCAAGTCTCCAGTTACAATTAGATTGTTAAGTTTGGAAACAATAACATTTAGGAGAAATGAGCAAAAAAAAAGCAAATGCAAGATTGGATTGTCAGGATAATTTGCAGACATTGGCTTTTCTTTTAAATGATTTTTTCTCATTTACATTCTGTGAGCTAACTTGATTTTCAATTTTTTTCTAGGCAGCAGACTATAGTGTGAGGCAGTTAAACATTAAGATTGAGACGACTGAATTTAGGAAACTTATGTTTGGCCTCGCAGAGAAAATTGGGCTTTAGCTATGGGGGCATTAATGAAGAGTAATTACCAAAGGACAGTTTACATTTGTCGAATTGGGGAAAACCTATGGAGAATATTATCACATTGATCATAAGGAGTTGATTATTAGGGGTGTTTTGTCGCCTGATCAGAGTAGGCCAACATCACTGAGAAAGTACAGATCAACACAGAAGAGCTGTACCAATAAATTGTAATGGGGGAACATTAAACAGAAATCTGTTTAACTTGCAAAATGATTTTCAGTAAAAGGTTGCCATGACAGGACTATCTGACAATTAAAACCAGAGAGAGAGCTTAATGACGTTATGCCTACCTTTTGTCATTATTTGCTTTACCACTGTGCATAAAACTAGGTTAAGACATCAAAAGATCAATCACGAATGTGGCCTCATGGTACCATATACAAAATTTGTTGTTGTCAGCAACGGTCAGTGTCTTGTGCAAAATAATAAACAATGGCCGAATTCTTTTAGGATGGAAGGGAGGGGAGTTTCCCATTAAGGACCTTGTTTTTGTGCATAAGTTGAACCACAGATGTGTCTGGAATTCAATTAATGTGATTCATACACTTGAATGGTTGACTGTTACATTTCTAGTTCTCCAACATTTGGCCCAATAAATTAACACATATTCTACAAGAACGTAGAGAAAAGAGGCAGAGGCATTATTACTTTGATTTAATTATTCATTAGAAAATGGTGTAGTGCCACAGGACAGGCAGCCAGTGAATAGAGCCGTTGCATTTAAAATGTGGGGCAGACCATGTCCAAGGAATTTTAGATCAGTAGTAGGAAATATAATGAAATCCTGACTGAAGACAAGTAGGAGAATATCTAGAAGAAATAAATACAATAATGAAGCCACAGCATGGATTTCAACAGAAAAGATCTTGCTTGACCAAGCTTACTCACGTTTTGAGGAGAGAACCACTGATCATGGTTATACAGAAGTAATTTATATGGATTTTCAAAAAGGACTTCAAATTAGATTATTGGATGATCAATTAAAAAAAAGAAAAACAAATCATTTTGTTTCATTTGCAGAAGGATAGAATCAAGAAATAGGCAGGTTATGTCAAACCAAAAGCTAACCATAGATAGGTCTAATTTAAAGGGTACTAAACACATTTCCTGTCACCATATTACAAAAGCAATAGGGACATGAGAGGATGCAGAAAGTTTTACAAAGGTGGTACTGGGAAAATAGAAAGGCTGGAGCTCTTTTCTCGTGAAAAAGGAAGGCTAAGCAATAATCTAACAGGTGTCTTTAACATATGAACGATTTAATAGCAAGAATACAGAGAGAGAGTGTCTTCTCTTGTGAGGAGTGTGAACTAAAGGCCATCCATAGGGAATTCAGAAGAAATGTTTTTATATAAAGCATGGTGAGAATGTGGAAGTCATGACTACAAGGAATGTTTGTAGTGAATATTATAGATACATTTGGGGGAAATTAGAGAAGCATATGCGGCTTCAGGGAATAGACGGTTACACTGGTAGAACAGAAAAGTGAGAGATGGAGGCTCGTGGAGCTCAAACAGCTGCACGGGTCCGTTGGGTTGAATGATCTGTTTCTTTGTCACATATCTTACTTAACTCTATGCACACACCAAATCTTGATAATCTTGTCCTAAACTCCTAAATTGTGTTGATTATTTAACCATTTGTTAGCAAAGAAATAGAATAACTTGGATGGGGCCCTGAGAAATGTTGCTGAGTGACCATGACTGGTGTAGAGCAGGAACTTCCTGCATTCACCTGGACACCATTATCGCTTATCAGATAATCCCATAACTTGGAAATAACATGGCATTTAGGCTGGAGAAAATAAACTGTAGTATAGCCAAGTACCTTAGTGGTCAATATAAACAAACAGTCTTAAGATAAGCAGAGTCAATTACAGGAATGCATGGAGCTTTTGATAATGATTTGATTAAAAAGAAGTTGAGTAACTAGACACTTCCTCTGCTGTTCCACTTGTAGTTGTGTAGGATATAAATATGCTTTGCCGCAATCGTTCTCCTTGGAAGAAGAGACAGTGTAACAGGAGGAATTATGCATAGGACATCCAGCAATGCGGTAAAAAATGGGCCAGATTTTATCAGTAATTGCAAATTCGTGCAGATCACAATCAGGGATCTCTCATAAATGTGGAGTAGTACTTCCATTCTGACAGACCTCTTAACATGCAGAGCTGTCAGGGGGAAGACAAATTATAACCCCTTTTTCACAGCAGTCAGCTGCCATGTTCTGAAATTTAAAAGTCTAGGATCATTTTGATGGCTGAGACAAACATAAGCATGCAAGCTCTGTGTGGTTCTATGCTGTTCAGAGGGTAAGCTGCCAGATGGGTAGTGTGCCAGGTAAGAAGTGTACTGGTGAGGAAGGTATCAGGTAAGGGATACAACTTTTAAGGTGGGTCTGGGGAGGTGGGAGAAAGCAGCAGGTTGTCAGGCATGGAAGAGGAGTTGGGCCCCAGAGTTAGAGGATGCAGAGATAGACTGAGTGTGGAGCGGACAAAGGCGGGAAGGGCCTTGGATACAAAATGAGTGCGGCACGGTAACACAGTGGTGAGCACTGCTGCCTCACAGCGCCAGGGACCCGGGTTCGATTCCAGCCTCGGGCAACTGTCTGTGTGGAGTTTGCATGTTCTCCCTGTGTCTGCGTGGGTTTTCTCCAGTTTCCTCCCACAGTCCAAAGATGTGCAGGTTAGGTGGACTGGCCATGCTAAATTTCCCACAGTGTTCAGGGATGTGTAGATTAGGTGAGTTATAGGCGAATGGGTCTGGGTGGGATGCTCTGAGGATTGGTGTAGACTTGTTGGGCCAGAGGGGTTGTTTCCCATACTGTAGGAATTCTATGAGTGAGGGAGGGTAAGTTGCAGATCCCAAGCAAGGGAAGGGGGAGGCAGATCTGGAGTTGCTGGGGGCGATATCCTGTGAATGTTTGAGTGGTGTAAGTGATCTGGGGAGATGGATGTGTAGTTCAGGGTGTGAGGGAAAAATAGAGTCAGTGAAAAACTGATTCAGGAATTTATATATGTAATAATCTAACTTTCCCGACTATTTACCTGAGTTCATTGGAATCCTCTGAATTCTTAAATGGAGATTTTCAGAGAATTCTAAATGTAGAGTATCACCCAGGAGAATATTCAATTTCCTGGACAATTCCTTCAGAATCTGTGAAGATGGAGATTTCAGAGTCTCAGTGTACAACTCCCACCTATGCTATAATAATGACTGTCTGGCCAATGTGGAAATGTGGAAAATCTTGGCCACTGTGTCCAACAAGGGAGGAGTCCAATTTGAGGGAATTATTTTTTATTCTTCCTGACCGTAGTTTACCAGGATATACTTTCCAGAAACCTTGCAAAGGGAGAGTGACATTCGGCAACAATAGAAGATCCCAGGTGGATATTTTTCATTAGTTATTGCAAGTAAAGAAATTTTGGATTAGGTGAATTTCCATTTGACAAATCATTCACTTACTTGAGAGCCTGTAGAATAACGTCCAGGAGTTCGAGCACCAGATGTCTTTGCTGAACCAAGGGAGCTTTCTGTGCTTCTTTTACTGCAGCAGTGGGCACGAAAGCATTTGCCATACTCTTTTCTCACCTAGGCAGTAAAAACAACAATGAAAAAAATGGTAGCAGCATGGCTCAAACAGCGCACCAGATCTTGCAAAGCTAACTACAGCATCAATGGTTTCCATCAAATTATTGTTCATTCTACTTGTCATAAATTTAAACAGTGCTGTATTTTTGATGAAGATCAAGAGTCACAAAAGTCAAAACATATTTAGCAACTGGGATCACAATTATAAATGGACAATCATAATCAATTTCTATTGATTATTGGAACCCTAAGTCTAAGGAATTACTCGCTGTAGAGACAGACAGAAGCTTCGTTATAGTTCTTCACTGCTGTGCAGCCCCATTAGCTTGAAGATGCTATGTGACAAACTTTATGGATATTGTACACTCAGTTTAGTTTCCTCCAGTGTCATTTGTGCAGTCTTATTTATTATATTTAGACTGATGCTTGGCTGTTTGGAGACAACAGTCTAACTGAAAGATTTTTGCTGCTCCAGTTCATGATTATTAGAATTCCAAGATTACAGGCTGGTGATTACTTCCAGTTAATGTCTTATAACTCTAGTGCTTCACATTAGTCGGGTGTTCTTGTCAGCAAAAGCTGTCAACAATCATTATGCTTCACATCCTGAAAATACAATGATGCTTACAGACAGCTGTAGTATGAATGTGATGTTTTCAAATGATTACCCATAATACTAGGCAATTACACATGTTGCAAGCCAATGCTAAAATGATAAATTTCTGGAGCATAAATTCATTTATGTCATCATTTAGTGTTATGATACATTAGGTCCATGCAAAATCCACAACACCAAAAATTCAGGATTTACTTCAAAAGTATTAAGTATTTCTTCGACCAATCACCAATAAATGGGAATTAGTTAGCGTACTTAAGTCACTTTTTCCATTTCCACCCTATTTATATTTCTCCACATGTTGGAGTAAAATTCTGGATTGTTCTTCGTACCTTGCTAAAGTTTTGTTTCTAATTGAGGCGTGTCAGCATGACAGACTAATATCAGCATCCCACCAATATTTATTTGAGTAGTGTTGACTAACCAGACATAAAATGCTGAGATGGTAGTGCCGATAATGGAAACTTTTAAATAAAAATAATTTAAAGGTGGGTCATGAAAAATTCAAGTGACGGAGAAATGGCTATTTCCTTTGGCAGCTAAAAAAGATTGTTGACACACTGATTTGGAAAGGAATGATCTTTGTAGTTAGTGTCAATAACATGTTTTGCCTTGCTGGAGGGCACCGGGTACCTGTTCCTGTCAATTCCCACTAGTCCATTCTATATTTTATAGAAATGATTGGCATTTTTTCATTGACTCCTTTCCTGCAGTGGTTCCTATTCCGTAGCCCTGGTCAACTTTGATGTATTCATCAAACTGCAGAACTGTGCAACATGTCTTGGGATTCCTTCAACCTTATTAATATCTTTCACCATTTAAGAATGCCACACACGGCTTGCATACTTCAGGGATGGTCACTAAATGTTTGGCAAGCTGTAACTCTGGTATTAATGTTGCAGTACTAAGGATTCTTCCTCAGAAATCGAATAATCCTGTTGCTTTGGATGTCATCTATTGAATGTGGAATTCCCAATGAAAACTGTTGGTAAGATGAACCCTCAGGTACTGTTGTATATCTAGAATCATAAGAA
Organism: Stegostoma tigrinum; assembly: GCF_030684315.1. NCBI lineage: Eukaryota > Metazoa > Chordata > Chondrichthyes > Orectolobiformes > Stegostomatidae > Stegostoma > Stegostoma tigrinum. Next base: position 21,266,682 of record NC_081356.1, read on the forward strand.
TCCCGACAGTTTGGAAGCAGGCTATTCAGCCCATTAAGTTAACACTGACCCTCGAAAGTGCACCTCTCCCAGACCCACCACGACCCAATCCTTGTAACCTTGTATTTCCCATGGCTAACCCATCTAGCACATCCTCAGACACTACGGACAATTTAGCATGACCAATCCACCTAACCTGCACCTCTCTGAACTGTGGGAGGAAACTCATGCAGACACAGGGGAAATATTCGACATCTCACAGAAGACCAAGGCTGAAATCAAGCTCAGGTCTTTGTCATTTTAAGGCAGCTGTGATAACAAGTGTATCACTGTATCACTCTACCTGTGGAGAATCTGATTATTTAAGTTAAAGCTACATATGTTGATGGATCCTTCTTATTGATGTTTATTGACATAACAGCTTTTGGTGATGAATGCCATCTCCCACAGGTCCTGCCACTTTCACAATCCCAGAAGATCATATTGCAATGAATTGATGTGATCATGAGTTTTCTGTGATGCATAAACCATGCAGTCATCTGCAAACAGTAGCAATATTCTTCATCTACAAAACCAGAGGCAGTGGTAAGCAGATGGCTCCATAAAATTTCACAGCAGCTCAAACCTGTTCACAACCAAAGTCCATGGCCATACTTTCTCATGCTCTCACACATACACACTCAGGGGTGATAATGCTGATTTGTTCCTCTCCCAGCCCAAGAGAACTGAAGACAATTGCACGACATCTATCAGCATCTCATTAACTTAGATCAACAATCACAGATCATGATGACTTTACTATAGTTAATAGCCTTACAATAGACTGTGAACTTTAAACATATTTACACATTGAGCATAACTGCAATACAGTATCTTTATGGTCCGCTTGAATTTTAAAAATTGAGTAAATTAATTATTCAGAAGTCAAAGAGGAGGGGATTGAGAAATGGAATCAGGCCATTTTGGTGCAAAATATTACAATGAAATTTACAAATGCAAAATTCTCTCTTCATTACAATCCAATCTTATCTGTCAGATAACAAGTTTAATCCTTATAAAAATGGTTTTCATGTTCATTGTTTAGTTTGCCGAATAAAATTTGACTACAAACAAACAAACCGATAGCAGGTCAGATATTGCTTATATCTCATTATTTAGCTGCATTTAGTTGCACAATTGCTATATTTTTGTTTTTAAGTCTGTCACTCAAATGGAAAATATTTAACTTTGTGATAAGGATAAAAATTGGATCCAATCTTGTGCAAAACTAAGTGAAGTGCTGCTTGACTGCTGAAACTTCCTGAATCCAAGCCTGAAGCCAAGTTCAGTTTGATTACATTCGATGTTAATAGCTCATGAATTTGGTCATCAGGAGCTCAGTAATGTTTATTAAGGCAAGAAATCTCTGTTCTATGTTCACCTGAATTGTGTGAAATGTCCAGCTATACGACTGCATTTCATGTTGGTCCATGTAAACTTGGGCTATGTTTGAGCAAAGAGTATTTTCAGTTTAATAACATAAGGGTAAAGTAATGTAATTTAAAAACCCATTAGTTTAGTAACAGTAAGTTGAAGTGCTAAATTAACAGGATCAGGGACCAAATTTAGGCATAAATAAAGCGTACAACAAGCAAAAGATTGAACTGGACAAGTACTAACATAGTAAGTTAGCCTAGTAGCACAGCACTTTATGTGTGTCTCCTAATACCTTAATGCATTAGATTCATTAAAGTAGTCAGTTACCTCCCAGGGGTCAACTTCATTTGGTCAAGAACATGCAGCCGATTTTGGAGCCACTGGGCTTGAGACACACAAAAGGGCTTCCAAGCCTGATTGCTGTTAGCATTGTTCTTGATGTCATTGAATGGAAGATGCTATGTATGAGGCTGGTTGAAACTATTAATATCTCCTATTTCCTATTTACAAATGAGATAAGAACATCATTTGCATAAGACACTGTCCATAAAACCACACCCTCACTTGAGTTAGTGTCTTCATGACAAAGAGAACAAGGCAAAACCAATATTTATGTTTCAACAATTTCGAGGGCAGTTCTGTGTTTAGACAAATTTGGGGAATGACCTGGATTGTGATTATTAATGCATAACTCCTGCAGTCCAAGAAATACAAGTGTCCAGTCTAGGACATTGCATTATAAGGTAGTAAGCAACAGGCTGATGTAGCGAGAGACATCCCACTGATTGGATTAGATAGCTAATTCACAGTATGGTGAATAGATTCTGATTGAAGAATGACTGTCATAATAAGCAATTTGCTAACATTTACAGAACAGTTTAGACTGCACATCAGGACAAAATCATGATTATACTTATGAATGTAAAGAGTAACATCTAGCTCCTATCTGAAACACATTCTTGTTATTTCTTCCCTTTTGGTTACATTTCATTAGATGCCTTAGTTTTTACAGTATGAATAGTTTGGTACATAAAGCCAAGGATGTGCTATTGAATTGAAGTGAAATCAGCTGAGACAGACAAGATAGTTATATCTGTTAACCTTTCAAGTAATAAACTGTAACACCTCTGTTACCATTAAAAATGATCAAATTGTTGATTAGGCTGTGACAGATGAAACTTAAGAGCCATTTAAGAGCCTGTGAGGAAGTTTCAAATATGGTTCGTTTTACGACAGAATAAGGATAAAAACTGATCTAAATTCATTCCCTCACACCTCTGGATTCTTCTCCAATCTGAACCTTTTGAGATTTCTCTGCTGCAATAATTCTTACCTCTTGCCAATTCCTAATTACAATCATTTCACCATTTGGTGTCTGTTCCGTTTGTCCTTATTTGACCCTCCAATCACAAACACTCTCTTGCTGTGTTTTCCTCCTGCATTACATTGCTTAAATCCTAGTTCCTTGATCAAGCATTTGGTGAACTGACCAAATGTGAGTCAGTATCATACCCAAACATATAATGGCCATGTGAAGTGCCTTGGGACATTTTGTTATGTTATAATATGTTATATATACAAATATAACTGTTATGACAATATGGATTTCCCTAATCACAATACAATCTGGCTCAAGAGTGGAGATAACAAAATGTGGAGTTGGATGAACACAGCAGGCCAAGCAGCATCTCAGGAGCAATTCCTCCCACTACCTACAGACAAAGGGAGTGGCCATGGGTACCCGCATGGGCCCAAGCTATGCCTGCCTCTTTGTAGGTTACGTGGAACAGTCCCTCTTCCGCACCTACACCGGCCCTAAACCCCACCTCTTCTTCCGTTACATTGATGACTGAATTGGCTCTGCTTCGTGCTCCCACGAGGAGTCTGAACAGTTCATCCACTTCACCAACACCTTCCACCCCAACCTCCAGTTCACCTGGGCCATTTCCAACATATCCCTCACCTTCCTGGACCTCTCTGACTCCACCTCAGGCAACCAGCTAGAAACTGATGTCCATTTCAAGCCCACCGACTCCCACAGCTACCTAGAATACACCTCCTCCCACCCAGCTTCGTGCAAAAATTCCATTCCCTATTCCCAATTCCTTCGCCTCCGCCGCATCTGCTCCCAGGATGAGACATTCCACTCCCGTACATCTCAGATGTCCTTGTTTTTCAAGGATCACATCTTCCCCTCCGCAGTGGTCGAGAACACCCTTGACCATGCCTCCCGCAACTCATCCCTCACATCCCGTCCCCACAATAACCGCCAAAAGAGAATCCCCCTCGTCCTCACATACTACCCCACCAACCTCCGGATCCAGCGCATCATCCTCCGACACTTCCGCCATCTGCAATCTGACCCCACCACCAAAGACATTTTTCCGTCCACACCCTTGTCTGCTTTTCAGAGGGACCACTCTCTCCGTGACTCCCTTGTCCGCTCCACACTCCCCTCCAACCCCACCACACCCAGCACTTTTCCCGGCAACCGCAGGAAGTGCTACACTTGCCCCCAAAACTCCTCCCTCACCCCCATCCCAGGCCCCAAGAAGACTTTCCACATCGAGTAGATGTTCACCTGCACATCTGCTAATGTGGTTTACTGCATCCGCTATTCCTGTTGTGGCCTCCTGTACATTTGGGAAACCAAGCGGAGGCTTGGAGACCGCTTTGCAGAACACCTCCGCTTGGTTCGCAACAAACAACCGCACCTCCCAGTTGCGAACCATTTTAACTCACCCTCCCATTCCTTTGACGACATGTCCATCCTGGGCCCCCTGCAGTGCCACAACGATGCCGCCCGAAAGTTGCAGGAACAGCAGCTCATATTCTGCTTGGGAACCCTGTAGCCCAATGGTATCAATGTGGATTTCACAAGCTTCAAAATCTCCCCTCCCCCACTGCATCCCAAAACCAGCCCAGCTTGTCCTCACCTCCCTAACTTGTTCTTCCTTTCACCTATCCCCTCCTCCCACCTCAAGCTGCACCTCCATTTCCTACCTGATAACCTCATCCCGCCCCCTTGACCTGTCCGTCATCCCTGGACTGAACTATCCCCTCCCTAACTCCCCAACTACACTCACCTTTACTGGCTCCATCCCCACCCCTTTAACCTGTCTGTCTCCTTTCCAACTATCTTCTCCTCTATCCATCTTTGATCCGCCTCCCCCCTCTCCCTATTTATTTCAGAACCCTCTCCCCCTTCCCTTTTTCTGATGAAGGGCCTAGGCCCAAAACGTCAGCTTTTGTGTTCCTAAGATGCTCCTTGGCCTGCTGTGCTCATCCAGCTCCACACTTTGTTATCTCGGATTCTCCAGCATCTGCAGTTCCCCATTATCTCTGGCTCAAGAGACGACTATGTGGAGGAGAAATGTTTGTGTCCTTTTGCTGGGTAGGAAGAGGTAGTGGTAAGGAGGAGGAAGAGTGGGGGGGGGGGGCGTTGCTGTGGCATGATCCCTGACTTCCACTTTTGCCTAAACTGTAAATGCCATTTATTTTATTGAGCGAGGTAGCAGGATTTGAACCTGAATTTATTTAAACAGGTGACTGTTTCCAAACAGGCAAAAAGCTTCACAGATTTTGATAGAAACTGGTGATTTTTTTTGCAGACATGTAAAATTAATGGCATTAGGGGTAAGCAATGTGTTCTCATTAATAAAGAAATCATTACCTCCCAGTTCTTAGTACTGAATGAGGAGTGACAAGTAGTAGGTGGAAAGGTCAATGATGGCAAGCATAACACTCATAGAAAGTGTGCTATTACATATCTGTTACTTGTGAATCATCTGTGGTGCCATCACTTCAGCTGAGGAGAGGATTTCAGAGTGTTTCTACATGATTTCTACTCGGGTAATATTGTGATCTATGCAAAATGAAAGGGAGTAGAGCAAATGAATGTGAAAATTTGGATAATCTTTTACGCTGGTTCAAAAGTTCATATGCACAAAGCAATCTAAGCCCCGAAAACTGACTTATCACTCCAAGGATGGGACAGAGAGTTTCTGCCAAGCAAACTCATTTAGGAGCATTTATCACATTATACTAAAATGGCACAGAGGTACCCCTGATAACATCAATCCATTGTTAATTACCTGCATCTGCAGTGACTAAGAGTTCACTGAAACTCTGCACAGATTGGTTTCTCAACGTGCTGCTACAGTTACTTTAAATTCAATTTAAATTAGCTCAAGTTCAGTCGATAGATCTGTCCTTGGTACATGGGACCTGTGACCAGCAGTCAATTTAAAATTATTGATTGCTATTTCTTCAGCTCCAGCAATTACCTGAACAAATTTTCAGTTTAAATTATTTAAAGTTTACACATCTTGAGGCTCCATTGACCATGTTCCAGTTAATAATCAATTATGATCAATAACCCAGGTTGATGGTGCTGAAACGGGAGATTCTCTTGTTCTAGCTTATGCTGAAGTGTTTGAGTTGAAGCGAGGGTTTAACTCTAAAACTGTTGCAGCGTCCATCAAAAACGAGGCATGGTTTGTAAAATGTCTATCTAACGGAAACGCCAGGCCCTACAATTTCCATCTGTTGTCACATATTGTGCCAGGTTCCAAAGCTACCTCTGAAGTAGGCAAATACAAGAATTGTTGTTGCTATTAAGTATCTGTTGATTTTAATGTACTGGTAATTCAAATCAACCAAAGATTTCAGTTTATCATATGGAGGATAGATCAAAAATACAAAACGACAAAATATCCTAAAGTTCTAAGTTATTTTGGTGTGAGAGAATCTTCTAGCTTCAGCTTAACCTTCAATTTATAGCTCCCACCTCCTCATAATACCTCTGTATAGAAACCAATCGTCAATGAGCAGCAACTTCACATTGTAATGATCTCATTAAGATTACAAAATACTTCAGAACAGGCAATCTTTGTGCTGACACATACACATTAAGTCATTAATAGAAAATTGATTACTCTGCAATTACTATTCCCTGACTTCAAGAGGTCAGAGTTCAAATAATAAACACTCAAATCTGAAAAGACAATTCAAGGATAGAAGAGTAAAGGTTAATAGCTGCAGATAAATAATGAACTCAGACAAATCGTTCCTGGTCCCCCTGTTGAACAATGAAGTGACTGGCTTATGGAATATTGTGACACATTAAAATCATTATTATGAAGATCACGAGGTGTCAGCAAATGTTTTGTTCCCAAGCCCCAACACAGAAGAGTTAGGAATATATTTCTTTGACATGCAAAACTAACCTTCTTCTGGAGGACACAGTGGAAAATGAATATAAACATTCCCTGCAGTGAGTTGAAAATGGTGAAGAGGTATGCCATGATAACTGTACTTTCATTAATGAACATAAGTCCAAAAGCCCAAGTTAGTCCAAGGAGGCAAAGGAGAGCTATGGCTCCTATGACCCACGATCTGCAAAGAATGGAAAACAAATGTCATTCAACATTATTGCACAATTTTCTTTCTAAGAAGTGTCTACTTTCATGAATCTTGGCTATTTTATCGAGTTGCAATTATGTAGAAAATTTTAAAGTCTGAAATCTATAACATTTTTTCCCAGAGTTCATGTTTAATTGCATGTGGATCGTTTAATCATGAGTTACAATAAATCAATGTGTATTTGTTGATCCAGAACAAATTATTTTTACCTTACACCATGGTATAAGACATGAACAAAGAAGTGACATTTTAACATATCTGGTTTTGCAAGCTACTGATGTAAAATAAAATGGAGGCAACTAAATCCAGGAATCACAGTAAGCTTAATAATTAATAATAGTACATGAATCACTTCTTAGAAGTAGCTTTCAGGTAATGAGACTACTCATTCAAACATAGTTTCCTGAATTTAGGTCTAAATCACAACAACACTGTCAGGGAACTGCAGATGCTGGAGAATTCCAAGATAATAAAATGTGAGGCTGGATGAACACAGCAGGCCAAGCAGCATCTCAGGAGCACAAAAGCTTTTGTGCTCCTGAGATGCTGCTTGGCCTGCTGTGTTCATCCAGCCTCACATTTTATTATCTTGGAATTCTCCAGCATCTGCAGTTCCCATTATCACTGTCAGGGAACACATCACTTTTCCCCTCCACAATGACCCCATCCAACACTCTCCCCAGAAATACAGGGCAGAAAAAAAATACCAAAAGAAAGCTAATAGAAGAACAAAATGGGGAAAGAAAGAAGAAATAAAAAAAATGACAGAAGAAGATTTATGGTTGGCAGTGAAAGAGAAAAACCAGCAATGGAGAGTAAAGATCATTCCATGCAGGAATGTGAATGACAACAAAGGAGAAGACTCTTCATCAGAAGAACAAACTGAAATTATTAATCCAGTCAGCATTCTATGCAACAGTTGTCACTTCATCCACAAGCTGCACATTTTGAGAGAACTGATCTCATGTTTCTACTGTATCATGTAGATTGCAAAAATTGTAAACATAATTTATTTTGTGAACTTTCAATTTTTTATACTTGATTACTGTTCAGAAATGTACATATTTATCTTAAATGCATCTTCTTCATTTTGATTCAATTATGCAATATAAGCAGGACATGATACATTTCTGAGCTGTACATAAAACGCCACAAGGTTTTAACAAAGAATTTAAATACTTTGCTGCTTAGCATCAATCACTGCAGTAAATGCAAGAAGCTTAGCAGGCTTTAGTAGTTTTATAATGTAACTATATCCAGGTGTATAACATGAAATATCAAAATGTGGAGGGAAACTCGAAACTGCTGATCCCTTCTAGACTTGTTGAAAGGTTACCATTAACCCAAAAGATCCTTAAAGGGATCTGGACATGATTCTCTGATTTGCTGCATTTATAAAATAGGTTTGCAGAACATCCTTAATAATCCATTGCTTACAAAAGCAACAGGCATATGAATATGTTGGATGGCAACTTAGAGGAATCAATCCAGGTTGCTAAGCAGCTCAGCAAATGTGAATATCTAAATAAATGTTCCCTACACAGTTTGCTCTTCCGTCTCTATGCAAATGACAAAAGCTACAATGAAGGAAAATATTACAGAAGGGGCCAAGTTTCAGTACATCTCAAAGGCCACACAACATGATGTTTGTAAGCCATTCAGACCATTCTTACTTGATGAAGGGCCTGTTATCCTCATAGCTAAAGAATGCATGGATGCAAAGACAAAAACACCAACATTAGAAAATAATGGTTTCAGCTGCAAATAATAAAAAAAGGAAGTTGAATGAACAGAACAAAACTCTTTCCAACCGTTCTACACCACCCAAGCAAATTGGCACACGGTACCAGGAAGCAGCCCTTCTTCATGATTAGCCTAGATTATTATTAGTGGTGATTACAATCAGCACCTCGACTGCTGAGTATTCCATCAGCCACCCCATAGGAAAAATGCTGTGGGCAGGCTAGAAAATGGGTTATGAATCTGGGGAATTTTAAAGTATTTCAGGAAATAGGTTTTAATAATCTTCTTTCAGTAAACAAACTCATTCAATCTCTTTCTATCAGCTTTGCTATTGTCACCATATATTTACTGCCAGTTAAGGACTCTGTGTAAGTGTGGCCTTAATGGAAGGTGCAGGGTTTCAAATCCATTGCTGACAACAAATGAAGTACTAGTTTCTGGGATAACATTTAAGTAGGATGTTCTCCTCTGGCAGGTGTGATAAATATAAAACTCACAATGCGAGTTCTGGGGATCCTTAAGACCTTCCCATAACACAAGGTAAAATACTTTGTTGTCTGTTCTAAAATATGATTAAGGCCATGGGGAGTGTTCACTTTGTGGCATGTCAGACTGAATTATCTCCTCAGAGTTTACACTTTTCTACAACAGGAAAATTCAAAGTTAGGATAACAAACGCAATGTATCATATTTGAGTGTCATTAACGTTCTGTTCTTTCTTTGTTGCATCTTAAACTTCATTTGCCATTAACTGAGTTGTGATCAAAATATACTGCTCCTAATCATCACAATTCTGAAACACATATTGGTAAATTTTCTTCAACATGTCATCAGCAGCAATGACAGGCTTTCCAGAAAGAAGTTATGTGAATCAGTCACTGATAAACAAAGTGGTAAATAAAAACTCACAAAGACCCCTTTGAAAGGGCTGTATCAATCTGCAACCTTTTCCAATGAGAAGGATAAAGGTAGCAGATTCATAGGAACATCATCACCTATTGCAAGGGTCAGTGCTTGCTCTACGCTGTTCACAAGTTATATCAATAATTTTATTGTGGTGACCAATTATAATATTTCCAACTTCGTTGATGACACTAAATTAGGTGGAAAAATAAATTGTAAGGACGATACGAGGAGCAGACAAGGACTTGGACATCTGAGTGATTGGATGTGAATATGGCAATAAGTCAAAGTTATTCACTTGGCTAGAATAAAAACAGAAAGGCAGGCTATTTCCTAAATAGTGAGATGTTGGGAAGTGCATGTTTCCAAAGGTACAAGTGTCACTATTCATGAGTCATTTCATGTTAGCATGTAATTGTAGCGAACAATAAGGAAGGAAAATGACATGTCCATCTTCGTCATTAGGGGATTTGAGTATTAGTTAAATGGTTTTGCTGCATTTGTTTAAAGCTTTGGTAAAATCTCACCTGGTGTTGTGCGTGCAACTTTGGTCTCTTTACACTTGGAGTGATATACATGTTACAGTAAGAGTACAGTGGAAGTTTACCAGAATAATCTCTGGGATGTCAGGATTGTTTGATGAGGACAGATCGATGAAGCTAGGTCTGTATTCTGTATTGTTTCAAAGAATGAGAGGCAATTTCATTGAAACTTACCAAATTTTTTTACAGGGCATCTTTGGGAGGCCAGGACAAGATACAGGGAAGCTGGTTTTCAGGCTGGTGAGTCCAAAAGCAGGGAGAAAATCACAGACTAATGGGTAGACTATTTAACTCAGTTAAACCGAGATGAGCATGAACTTTTGCACACATACATTATTTCTGGATTTCTGGATTAACGACATTAAGAGATATGGAGATTGTATGGGAAAATGGCACTGAGGTGAATAATTAGATATGACCTAACTGAATCGTAGCCTCCCTACCATGTGAAGACAGGCCATTCAGCCCACCTAGTCCATACCGACCGTCTGGAGAACGTAACGCCCAGATCCAGTCCCCTACCCGATCCCTGTAACCCTGCATTTCTAATGGCTATTACACCTTTGAGGTGACATTTATCAAACACCCTTTTGAAATCTCTTCTTGTTCCCACACCTCTGATATTCCCAAGAATTGATCATTGATGGTCTCCAATTTCTTGACTGCACGCTACCCCTCAGCAACATTATTCTCAAACTCAACCTCAAATTCCAAATGTATGTTACCAACACCTTTTTACGCTATATCACCACCACTCTTGAGCCACCACTGTTTCTAAATGATCAAGCTGCTCATTCACTAACCAGAAATGAATAAGTAGAAATTTCCCCCAATCAACTTTTAGCAGGACAGGAGCCTATGTCCCCATTTACGACCACAAACTCCACTCTCTTGTCTCTCCCGTTCTCTCCAGTCTCCTGCACCTCAAATCCCTCTGGGCTATCTGTCCTCCACTAATTCCTGTCTCTTGGACATCCCTGTTTGTCATCACTTCATTATTGCTGCTTGTCCTTTTATTTGCCTAGGTCCTAACCTCTAGAGTTTGATCCCTAAACTTCTCTGCTCCACTGAAGATGCTCCTTAAAACATACCTTTTTAACCAAGCTTTAAGACATCTGACCAAACATCTCCCTATACAGCTCATGTCCTGTTATGTTTTATAATGCTTAAGTACACAATTGTCAGCACCATTCACAATTTCTCAGATATCAAGGCAGTCTGTGTCCATTGGCAGCACAACCTGGACAATATAAGTGGCAAGTAACATTTGCATCATGTGGTCATCTGAAATATCTTCCCATGACATTCAATGCCACCACTGTTGGTGAATCTTCCATAATCAATATCCTATGGGCTACCATTGTCCTGAAACCCAACTAGATCAGCGATATAAATACTTTGGCTACAAGACCAGGTTAGAGGCTAAGAACCCTGAGGTAAGTAATTCACATTCTGTCTTCTGTTTATTGCAACAACTCACTGGATGACCTTGGCCAGCCATTTCAAAATCTGTGACCATGGCCACATTGAAGGAAAAGGGGAGCGGATGCAAGGCAGCTCTGCTACCTGCAAGTTACCCTGCAAGCTGCTCACAATTCTGACTGGGAAATATATTACCATGTCTTCAGTGTCACTGAATCAAAATCCTGTAACTTCCTATCAGCATTGTAGGTGTAAAACCTCCAGATGATTTATTGATAGAATCGGTCAAGTGGCTTCAACTGGTAAAATCATGGGCTTATTTTTGTTTTGAAACAAGATTAAATACATTTAATGTTTTATTTCATGCTCAGCCCCAGAATTCATCAAAGTAGACTGAACAAAATCAGGTTTGTGAAGCTGGATTTCCTAGAACGTCAAATGACTCATTCCACATCAGCTTAATGTTGAACTGGCGCTCAAAGTGATTTGTAAATAGCAAATGCACTGGTATATTTCAGGGCAATGTAGCATTAGCCAGAAGTGGGAAAAGAGTTAATAGGCTTCAAACTGTTGCAAAGATAAATGTCAAGTTGATAGAGTACGGAGAGACAACCATCACTGAATGACAAGAAGGTAGGTGGATCCAGCGATAAACACCTAACATGAAAGAAACAGACAGAATAAAGCATTTGCAAAGCTTTACAACTCTGTCATCTTCAACAAGCCACAGATTAAACAGTCAAATGTGACTGACAATTTTCTGGTTGAGTAATACTTTATGATTCCCTTGATATAAATCAAATTTCAAAAGCCTGAAATATACTTTCTTTTTTTGTAAATTACAGGGATATTTGACATGTGTGACAATATAATTAAACAGGGCTGCTGCAAATACATGTAATGCAATTTGGGTATAAAATCAGAAGAACCAACATTTTTCAATTACAGACTTTACTGGTCTTGAAATGGTATGAAAATAATTTTTTATGCATCTTTGATCATCAAATTTAAAATATTTGCTTCACTGTAACTGCAATTTTCAAAACTTATTCTGAGAATGTCTAATCCAAAGCCCAGTTACAAATCAGGGTTTCAGCAAAGCTTAATGGTTAGTAATAAATTTTGATACTGTGACTACCCGAACTCTGAAAAGCACTGAGGGGCATGAATACAGCTTTTGCCTTTCTAAGATTGAACTACTGGTTGCAGGCAGCATGTGGATTTAACCCAAAATTGCCACTCTGGTTAGATTTTCAAGTAATTGAAGTGCTGAATTAAGTGCATAACTTTTAGCATCTTTTCCCCAGTTGTATCATCACAACAGTTGTATGCTGGGTTTGTAATTATATAGTGCACTAAAATCACTTTAGGCAAGGTAACATGACATATACATTTGTGCACCAACTTTGCATTCATTTGGCTAAATTATGTAGAAGTAATCAGCAGACAGAATTACCAAGATGCAAATTATTGATTTTGTCAGACAACTAATAACTTTAGACAGCATATGCAAACAATTTGCATTTTTAGATAGCTTCTTCAGAGTTAACACTTCAAGGAGGTTAACAAAAGAGTCAGTAGTTGATGCTGAGCAGTAATGCCTTTCAGCTACTTGAAAGGGGTGAAAAGGAGTAATAGATCAGACTTCACCAGTAGTTGAATACTCTAGCGTGAGGAAAAAAGAGAATTTGCATCAGAACAAAAGAAGCTCTGCTAAGCTAACAAAATGAACAGCACATTAACTATAAGCTCTGAACTGGGTTTGGATGGACATAACTTACATATCAATTATTTTGAACATGTCAATTATTGTCACAAGGAAGAAAGATTAAACCCCTTCTTCTTTGGTGTCTTGGAAGAACTGTCCTTTTTCAATACTTCCATGGAATAATTGGCTGGATATAATATGTACCACGCGTTCCTGATTGTATCTAAATTTCAGTGACATTCAGCCAATCAGCTGGTGGAAGGTAAAGTATTAGCATGGCACAGTGAAGAGATAAAGGTACTCAGATTTATAAAGTGTTCAATAGTAAAGAAACATTCTCACAGTCTATTACAGTCTTATTAGTCAGGTTCATGTCAATATTGTAAATCCTCAGCTTTTCCTGACACTGTGTAATGATGCATTCCTAATCAGAAACATCTTGAAATATTCCAGACTTATTGATCAATTCAATATGGGATTTGGAGCTTCATACGTGCATTTGAAATTAAAAAGGATTTTTTTTCACCAAAGACAAGTCAATAACTTCAGCACCCTCAGAATATGAAAGTAGTGATTCTGTCAAGGATTTTCAGGCTGGTGTGCCTGATAACTGCAGGTTTGACAGAATTGACAGTAGCTGCTCAATTCCACACTTGGGAATACTTTGAGTGGTAAGCCATTTCATATAGCAATTCTAATATCAATATTTTGTAAGTGGAACTAGATATAAACCGATTTCTTATAGTATTTTGAGATTGTGCAGTGGGCGGGGGGGGGGGATGGAAGTAGAGTGCTTGGGGTGGTGATGTTGAGGGATGGGGGGGTTGGTCATGGAAGATGGGGCTGGGGAAAGGGGGGAGGAAGAACCATTACAGAGCAAGAGCCAGAGGACTGAGGTCATATAAAAATGACAGCTTGGTGCTGTGATCCGAGTGAACATGAAAGAAAATTCCAGGAGACTACATGTCAGTTAGTTTAACATCAATGGTGGGCAAGGGTTTGCAAGTAATAATCAGGATGAGAACAAATCAATGGTTGGGGAAGTTTGAGTTACTTAAGAAGGTGCAGCATGGATTTCTAAGGGGCAGATGTGTTCCACTAACTGATTTATTTTCTTGTAATTGCAGAGAAGGTTGATGAAGGGAATGCAATGGATATTGCCCGCATGATATTTTTAAAAGATCTTGACAAAATACCATATGGCTGGTTAACAAAACTGTGGCTCAGAGTAAGAAGCTGCATGTCAATTTGGATACAAAGTTTGTTTAAATTGCAGAAAAAGGGTAGGTTTTCAGACTGGAAGGTGAAAGCCGGTGGTGTTCGCCAAAGGTCTGTGCTAGGAGCACTGCATTATTGATATAAAAATACTTGAATCTCACAATCAGAATAGAATTTCAAAATCTGCAGATACTGCCAATCTGGAGGAGTGGCAAATTGAGTGTGATAGTAATCAACTGGAGCAGGGCATAGAGTGGTGGGCAGAATGTGGCAGACAATGGATTGACAAGTGGAAGATGAGACTTAATATAGCTGATGCATGAAGTACAGGGAAAGGCAGAGTAAACTTAATAGCATAGTTTGAAAGAATGAGCCAGATGCAGGGACTTGGGGGCCCAAGTGAACTGTTCCTTTAAGATGGCAGGACATATTAAGAAGATTGTTAGCAAAACATATGTGAAATTGCATTGCAAATTCATGGCATGGAGTACAAATGTACACAGGACAAGCTGAATTCTTGCAAAGTCCTGGTTGGGCCATAACCTCTGGTTACCAGGCGATGGAGCATATAAGGGTTTTTAAGGGGATGCTGAGGAGATCTAGCAGACCAGTTCCAGGGGTAACAGGATTTAACTACAATGTTGTATTGGAGAAGCTGGGCTTGTTCTCCTTAGAGCAAAGGGGGCTGAGGGTAGATCTAATAAAGACATATATGGTTATGGCAGGTTTACACAAGGTTGACAAAGAAAGATTTGTCTGATTGTGTGATTTATCAAGGACAACAGGAGGAAGAACTAAAGATTTGGGCAAGTGATACAAAGAGTAAAAGCTTTTCTTCGAGCAGTGAGTCATAACAGCCTGCAACTCAATGCCTACGTGGGAGTAGAGTGCAGATGGCAATCAATGATTTCAAAAGGAAATTGGAATGGTCTTTTATAGAAATAAATTACAGGGACAGAGCAGGGAAATGGGATTGACTGGATTTCTCCAAAGGGAGACAGCATGAACAAACTGGTCTGCATCTGCATTGCAATGACTCAATAATTTGATTCAGAGTTGGCTGCTTCAGATAGCAAGACTGCAAGGTGACTTGCTGAGCAGATGCTTAAGGCTTTTGTTAATAGGGCTAGAGTTATCATCAATCTCTTTAAATAGTTTCCCTACAAGCTCATGGAGAACCAATATAATTGGTAATCACAAATCAATGGGTTTATTTAATACTGATGACTGTCATTTCAACCCTCTTCAAGAGGATATTAACTCTTACCCTTGCCATTCCACATTAATGGAGCCATCGTAAAATCGATAGCTGAAACAAGCAAAGAGAAAAACACAAATAGAACAGAATTGTTCACATTGATTCCCAATGCATTGATACACATTAATGAACACTGTGAAATTAAAACAGAACAAAAAAATTGGACCATGAAGGAAAAAAAGGAAAAGTCACCTTGGAGAAACATTGACAAACATTTTCTTCCAGTTCCTTTCAAAGCACATTACTTTTGTGAAGAGATTTATTTTCCTGGGTTGAAGATGACCCAGATCAAAACTACATCTAATAGTTCCAGACAACGATATATAGAAAACAAAAGATAATTTTCAAAAAGGACAATGAATTCCATGGAGCTGATCTGTTTTGCTGAAATGACATTCCAGCAAGAATTTGGAGAAGGTATAATTTACAAAGTATGACAATGTCATGGATTAGTCAAAAAGTTTTGTACTACTTTGCACAAATTAACGTTTAAAGGTATTTAAGATAATGTACTCAGGCTTACCCAAAGAAATGTAGAAACTTTAACAAGATTGACAGCATTAAAAAGCATCCACATCAAGCATGGATACCTGTATTTGCTATGTAAGATTACTGGAGGCAGAAATGTACGTAATAGTGCGTTATATCAGGCATAATGCCACAATATGGGTTAAAAAAAAACCACTGTACATAATAATAGAATCAAAGTGCATATTTCTTCTCCCTACATCCTATTGGTAATTCTCCATTTCAGCATTGAGTGATAGGGACAAAACTTCATTCTGATCATCATCACTTGTATGACTACAAAGGAAATTACATTAGGTCTAAAGGAATATCAAGGGTGAAATTTTGCCCTTCCCGGTGTGGCATGAGCATGGTGAGCAAGTTGAGAAATATGGAAAAAAATGAATAAAATCAGAACTCAGAGTCGAGAAATATGTTCGCAATTTTCTTCTCAAGACGTAACTAGCAACTTCATAATCTGATCAGTGAATAACCATTATCTTCTTACAATTTTATTAAAATGCAAACACACCTTATTTCTTTGTCATTTCTTTTTATCCTCTCCTTCCCCAAAACTCAGTTCAAAATCACCTCAGCCTTTCAGTGTATGGAGCACAGGGACACTGGTATACAGCTTGAGTGCAGATACACACACGTCACATTTCTATATAGCCCTTAGCTCTTTATCCTTTCTCTCCCCAAAAATCAGTCCCAAGTTAGTGACTAGGAAGCACAGATACCTGGGAGGATTTGTAGTTTTGGAGGATGTAATAGACGACAATTATTGAGTGGTCACGATGCGTGCAATATAGAGACATGTAGCCTTCCTTGGTGAGTGATATGTGCACTGGCAAAATTAGAATGAGTGGCGAAGAGGCCACAGAAAGGTGGTGGATATACTTAACATCACACAACACAGATCAATGAATTTCTTCTGGCCCAGATCGGTATCCCACTTCAACCAAAAAGCAGCACCGACCTGGACTGTTATTTGAGGCCAGGCCGGCTTGATTTGGGGGTGTGCAGTTCCGAAGAAAGTGGACGGCCATTTTCTCCACCAGCCTGTCCATCAGCACCTCCACCCATACTGGTGCAGAACCACAGAGTGAGGGGTATTTTCTGGCTTGCACTGTTTGAAATGGTGGGCTGCTGGGTTTTAAATATGACACCAACGGTATGTATGCTGGAAGGTCCTGCCCATGGCAAGCAACACCATTTCTATGGCTGCATGGACCCGAAGAAGAGCACAAAAGAGCCCAGTGGCAAAATTAACAAAGTGAACAGCTGGAGATTGCATCAGAAAGATTAGTAAGCCATGGCATCTTTAATCTCACTCAATAAAACACCAAACAAAAACTAGAAAACTCTACACATGTTTCAGGCAGTTACATCTGCAATATGGTATGGCAACTAATCAATCTGAATGATATTTGACAGCCATATCACTAGCCCTTTCAACATCTTGCATAAAAGTAAACAGCCTCAGAAACTACCTCTTCTGAGTAAAATTCAAATCCCTTAAAGGCAGATAGCTATCTCACCCACTGCGTTGTACCACTTCAGGCTAATGGGGACTCTTCTTCCAAAGGACCATGGATAGAGCAAGTATAGCACATGAAAATGAAGTCTACGAGTTTTATAAGCACTCAGGCAAATACAACCCCAGTCAAAACATAGTTTCCAGATGAACTTGCTGGCTGGGCACCTGTATTAGTTTTGATTGAAAACCTTTTCTTTTCCACATGGGAAACTTTTACGTCTTTACAAATGTTCAGATCTTTCCATATCTGTGTTGCCCACACAGTTGATGAAAGCTTCTACTGAGCAAAAAGCCAGACTCACTGAAGTTGATCATTACATGCTAAAAGGCTATGGAGGTTAAATTTGCCCGACTAAATAATTTATTTGCTTGAAAGTGAACACAGTACAGAAAGTGCAACAAATAAAACAAAGGGTGAAAGCAGGCAAATGGCCCAGAAACTTTTCAATGTCATGTTCAGCTGAAGCCTGAGCACCTATTCTCAACCAGCAATGGTGCTTTTTTGTAAAAATGCTGAATTCTTAAGACATCCAAGTGCAACATTTTCACTGTCAAGTTCAATTCCATTAAATTAGTTTTTCTTTATCCTTCTCTCAAATGATTGCACATGAATAAAAAATAGTAATCAAATAATAATTTTCAACCCTGTGCCTCAGGCATACATACTCAATAAGCTATGGTCTGGTTATAGCAATGTCTTGATAAATATTAACTCCCAGAGGAAACAACATTTAATCAAATCCATATGCCTATCAATAAGACCAGAACAAATTAAAGAGATACAATGATTCCATCTTTCAGGACTATCCAGATGTTTGGTCAAAAAGTCACAGCTCTCTGATGACCACAACGTGTTAAATAATTGGAATGGAGAGTCTCAGTAAACTGAGATTAACAAGAAGCATCCCTGCAATTGGAAAAACAAGTCACGTCCACACATAGACGCTGACACGCACAGTTTTATGTGTATTGCTTCCCTTCTCACTGCACTCTTGAAGATGGGCTTATGCTCCCCTGAGAAGCTTGCTGGCAAGTGGATGGAGGAGTAAAAAACTGTACAGGCATTCCCTATGCCTATGTGCCTCCAGTGCAATAGTGGGGAGGCATCAGGTGGCCTGTTCACTCACCGGCCAATTAATGGACTCTCAAGGGCTGCTTCCTGCCATTGCTGTATTTTCTGTGATGCTCACTGCTGAGGCTGGTGGTGAGCAAGGTGCTAGGTACACATCTGCTTCACAGGCATCCTGTGCCTGTAAGAAAATACTTTCTTCCCCATCATTCTTCTCCAACCTTGCATTTTCTCTCTGTTTCTTCACCTCTGCAACATCAGCCAAATCCTGGCCTGTTCACTGCAACATCCCTACCTTCTTCAATAATGTCTGCCATATCTGTCTTCAGTGATACCTCTCTCCTGTATTACCTCTGTGCCCAGCTTCAGAGACAGTCACCTTTGAGCTCTGATGCAGTCCAGGCATTGACCAATGCTTCAAATGTTGCCTGCCATTTGATTAGACAGCAGCTCCTGGAGGTGGGGTGCAAACATCTCGTCTTAAACCACTGGATGGCCCTCTGAGCCATCAAATGGCTTTGGGACAAAGGTGCCAAAGTGAGGTGAGCTAATATGCTCCTAATATGTACATAGGGGCTGAAAGGTAGGTTGCTGTGGATGCAGCCATATGGGGAGAACAAGGATGAGTATAAAACTCCATCCATTGTTTTCCCAAAGGTACAGGGAATTCATCACCAATATACAGACAACTCACTTTCCTTCAAATTTCTATATAATTACTGAATTCTGAAGCATTAGAGCATATTGGTTCAAAAAAAAACCTTCCTCCAGAAATTTAAACCGGTGGAGCAGACTAGATTTCCTACAGCGTGGAAACTTTGGCCCAACAAGTCCACACTGCCCCCTGGACCATCCCACCCAGACCCACCCCGCCACAACCCACACACCCCTGAACAATACAGGCAATTTAGCATGGCTGATCCACCTAGCCTGCAAATCTTTGTCCTGTGGGAGGAAACCGGAGCACCTGGAGGAAACCCATGCAGACATGGGGAGAATGCGCAAACTCTGCACAGACAGTTACCCGAGGCTGGAATTGAACCGGGGTCCCTGTTGCTGTGAGGCTGCAGTGCTAACCACTGAGCCACTGTGCTGCCCTTAAGTAGTTGTGTAGTTCTTTATATCACATTCCATTGAATTTGAAAGGTCTATATTTCCACTGGATTTCCAAATATGTTGCAAAAGGAAATGAGCTGAGACTTGAAAGATAATAATCATTAATGTTGGTCATTAAGATTCACACTGGAGAATTATTGCTTCCAAAGGGATTCAGTGTGGGCTAACCTAACAAATAAAACAAAAGCCTCTTCCCATCTTTATTTGATGCTACGTTACGAGCTTGGAAGCAAACAGAGAAAAAAATAAGTTGAAAATAACGAAAGAAAATGCTTAATGCTCAGCAAGTCTGGCAGCATTTGTGGAGAGAGAAACAGAGTTAATGTATCAGCTCAATGACTTTCATCAGAACTGATTTTCCTTTTACAAAATATTTTAACTCTGCTTCACTCTTCCTTTGTGACCATTTTCAGAATACCATAAATTTAACTGCACACATTTGTTACTGTTCCTAGATGGGTCTTGAACATTGAGATGAACACATTTTAAACATAATATTTTAATACTGAGGTCAAGTCACGATGTTTTGTTTTCTGAATCGCTGAAAAATGTGAGAATTCTTCCATGGATACTGTGGAGAAAATCATGCTCTGACAATGCTGAGTGATGATCATATATTCCAAATGATAGTTCAAGAAACTTGCCTGATCCTCCATTTTCATTAAAAGCTCACGAAAGCAAGACTTGCTCTATGCCTGAGTGGAATTTGCTTCAAAATTCAGATTGTATTTGTGTAATGAATGGTATACAGGAATGCAGAGAGCACCCACACACATTCACAGACTTCTCTTCGACTAGCATCTTCTTTGTTCTTTTCAGAAGGACATTTCGTAAAAGCATGTGAAAAGTTTGAGAGCACTTTACATTTTAGGATCTGACTTTGCTGCTTTACGAGTACTGGGTACAGGCAATGAGAATTAATCACGGGTTTTTCATCTCTGAAATTTAAACCCAGGCTTAACTGATGGGATGGAACCCCTTTTGTGTACTAACTGTAAGGATTCTCTGAAGCTTGGATAATAGGAATTTAGTGCTTAACTCTCAGTGCAGAACTCTACTCAACTAGCCATCTAATTCAAATAAGTCAATAGGTGGCAATGGAAATGGAAACCATCACATTCATGTCAAGAGACCACTTTTCCAAGATGGAAGCTAAGTCATATTACTGGCTATGTGAAAGTTTCTTGGCTCCATAACTGTCTACGCAATATGTTAAATAAGGGTGCAAGGGTGAGAATGGGTTAATATTGAGGGCTGCCTTAGACACCACTCACTATGAAGATATTGTATGGATACATCATAAAAGAACCACTTACGATCTTGAAGGAGTAAACCTACCACCTGGTTACTTGCAATGAGTTGCTGAAAGCTAAAAAAAGCTTACTTATTTAAAACAAACGCGTTCTTCTCATGAGATTGCCTCCTGGCTTTCCTCTACCATACCAGAACTAATGCCTGCTTTTGATCCATCTTTTCCTCCAATGGATGCTGACAGCAAACTTCCTGCATGGGAGGCAATAATGCAGACTACCTCTTTGGTGAGTAATAAGGATTGCATAAACAACAGTACGCAGCAATACGGATTCCACTTAGCTGACATCTGTAAGCTGACACAGCTTTAAGAAGCCTCCCCAAACCGTCGGCCAGCACCTGGAAGAGCTGAATACTCATGAACCCTGCCGAAGGATCCTTTACGGCAAGGCAGAATCTATACTAAATAGTGAAAGCATTTTACACTTGGCTAAGGGACTTGCAACACAGGAGAGTTAGTAACTTCCTGGACCTGGAATGTTCGTCACTCCAAGACAGTTATCAATCAGAGACAATCTGTGGTGCAGTCCTGAATCTGACTTCAGCTCAGGAGTGAATGGATTTGGATCGAAAAAGGATAGATGAAGGTACTTTCTACATGGTATGAAGTTAAATGCAGTGGATCCTCAAAGAAACTTGGGGTTTCAGGTACATAGATCATTTAAATGTCACAAACAGGTACAGAAAATAATCAAGAAAGTTAATGGAATACTGGCCTTTATATGAATGATATCAGAGGCTTCAAGAACAAAGTTAGGATCTCAAGTGCATTAAGGAAAAATTAAATGAAAAGGTGCACACTGGGAGAGCTGCAAAGAAAATACTACAGCTCAACTGAACATTGTTGCCAAAATGAGTAGATATCAAATAACAATAAGGAAAATGAAGGGCCAGAGTTGCAATTCAAGCTGACGGCACAGACTCAAGAACACTGCAATGCCAGAATTAAAATGATAAAAGAGCAGATTAAAAGCCTCAGCAAACAAGGTGCAATGAACTTTCATACATATTATTGTTGTTTGGGAACGTGAGGGTTCATAAATGAAAGAAAAACGCAGTTCAGTTTTCAGTCTTGAGATTATCTGATTTGTTTTGTGATTTGTTTCGTCTAAGGGGTCAGGAAACAATTTTGTTCAGTGCGATCAATCAAACAGCAATTGTAAGAAGTCATGTGATTTTAGCAAAAAGAACATCCAGCCACAATTGCTAAGGTATTTGCTGACTTGGGTTAATGGCCCAGAAAACAAGTTGGGGGTGGGGGGGGGGGTGCAGGTAGTGAAAATAGGTTTATTCACAGAAGATGTAAGTAAGAGCGTCAGTGCTCTGAGTAGCCGTCATTGTGAGGGCATGTCCTGATCTGCTGGAAAAGAAAGCCGAAAGCAAAAGGTTGTGGGCAACAGGTAACGGGGAACTGATACCAGCTTCACAATCAAGAATTCTCACTCTTGAGTCAGAATGTGCATCTTGGCTCCAATGTTCTGCAAGGTAGAAAGAGTCAAACACAGCTAAATTGAAGAAAAAACTCAACCAAAAAATAGCAGTCATAGAATAGTAAGACAAGGAATAGATAAACAGATAAATAGATAAAGATAAAGGAATAACCAGGCAAAGGACAACCAGTTCAGGTGTCATACGGCTCCCTCGCAGCAGGAATTCATCTTGAGGAGGAGGAGGAGGAGCAAGTGGTGGAGGAAGTGGAGGAGGAGGAAGAGGAAGAAGAAACATACTAAGGGGAAGGCGAGGCAACAATGACTAAAATGGTAAGTGAGGGACAGCAAAAGAAAAAGCATGCACTGAGGTGATTATGAGTGGGAAGCCTGAGGATTGGAAAGCCTTTAAAAAATACCAGAAGGTAACTAATTCTTTGAAAATATTTTGACAAAGCAATGCACATGTTAGACAAAAGAGAGTCAGTGGACATGATCTACTTAGATTTCCAGAAGGCCTTTGACAAGTTGCCGCACTGGAGGCTGCTAAATAAGATAATAGCCCATGGTGTTAGGGGCAAGGTGCTGACACGGATCAAGAATTGTATCAGTGATAATGGGAACTGCAGATGCTGGAGAATCCAAGATAACCTAGTGTGGAGCTGGATGAACACTGCAGGCCAAGCAGCATCTCAGGAGCACAAAAGCTGACGTTTCGGGCCTAGATGAAGGGTCTAGGCCCGAAACATCAGCTTTTGTGCTCCTGAGATGCTGCTTGGCCTGCTGTGTTCATCCAGCTTCACACTTTGTTTTCTTTGGAAAGGCAAACAGTTTCTCTGATTAATGCCCAAAATTCAGTTCTTTATTCATGTGCTGGGGGGAGGGGACGAGTTGGGCTGGTTTTGTGATGCAGCGGGGAGAGGGGAAGAACTGGGCTGGTTCTGGGATGCAGTGGGGGAAGGGGAGATTTTGAAGCTTGTGAAGTCCACATTGATACCATTGATACTATTGGGCTGCAGGGTTCCCAAGCGGAATATGAGTTGCTGTTCTTGCAACCTTCAGGTGGCATCATTGTGGCACTGCAGGAGGCCCATGATGGACATGTCGTCTGAGGAGTGGGAGGGGGAGTTGAAACGGTTCGCGATTGGGAGGTGCAGTTGTTTATTGCGAACCGAGCGGAGGTGTTCTGCAAAGTGGTCCCCAAGCCTCCGCTTGGTTTCCCCAATGTAGAGGAAGCCACACCAGGTGCAATGGATACAATATCCCACATTGGCAGATGTGCAGGTGAACATCTGCTTGATATGGAAGGTCATCTTGGGGCCTGGGATAGGGGTGAGGGAGGAGGTGTGGGGGCAAGTGTAGCACTTCCTGCGGTTGCAGGGGAAGGTGCCAGGTGTGGTGGGGTTGGAGGTGAGTGCGGAGCGGACAAGGCAGTCGCAGAGAGAGTGGTCTCTCTGGAAGGCAGACAAGGGTGGGGATGGAAAAATAGCTTGGGTGGTGGGGTCGGATTGTAGATGGCGGAAGTGTCGGAGGATGATGCGTTGTATCTGGAGGTTGGTGGGGTGGGATGTGAGAATGAGGAGGATCCTCTGGGGGCGGTTGTGGCGGGGGCGGGGTGTGAGGGATGTGTTGCGGGAAATGCGGGAGATGCGGTCAAGGGCGTTCTTGACAACTGCGGGGGGAAAGTTGCGGCCCTTGAAGAACGTGGGCATCTGGGATATGCAGGAGTGGAATGCCTCATCCTGGGAGCAGATGCGGTGGAATTGGGAATAGGGGATGGAATTTTTGCAGGAGGGTGGGTGGCAGGAAGTGTATTCTAGGTAGCTGTGAGAGTCGCTAGGCTTGAAATGGACATCAGTTTCTAGCTGGTTACCTGAGATAGAGACTGAGAGGTCCAGGAAGGTGAGGGATGTGTTGGAGATGGTCCAGGGGAACTTGAGGTTGGGGTGGAAGGTGTTGGTGAAATGGATGAACTGTTCGAGCTCCTCTGGGGAGCAAGAGGCGGCGCCGATACAGTCATCAATGTAACGGAGGAAGAGGCGGGGTTTGGGGCCTGTGTAGGTGCGGAAGAGGGACTGTTCCACGTAATCTACAAAGAGGCAGGCATAGCTTGGATCAGCAACTCATATTCCGCTTGGGAACCCTGCAGGCCAATGGTATCAATGTGAACTTCACAAGCTTCAAAATCTCCCCTTCCCCCACTGCATCACAAAACCAGCCCAGCTTGTCCCCTTCCCCCCACTGCATCCCAAAACCAGCCTAGCCTGTCTCCGCTTCCCTCACCAGTTCTTCTTCTCACCCATCCCTTCCTCACACCTCAAGCTGCACCTCCATTTCCTACCTACCACCTCATCCCGCCTCCTTGACCTGTCCGTCTTCCCTGGGCTGACCTATCCCCTCCCTACCTCCCCACCTATACTCTCCTCTCCACCTATCTTCTTTTCTCTCCATCTTCGGTCCGCCTCCACTTCTCTCCCTATTTATTCCAGTTCCCTCTCCCCATTCCCCTCTCTGATGAAGAGTCTCGGGCCGAAACGTCAGCTTTTGTGCTCCTGAGATGCTGCTTGGCCTGCTGCGTTCATCTAGCTCCACACTTTGTTATCTTGGATCAAGGACTGGATGACTGGCAGAAGGCACAAAGTAAGGATATTGGAGTCTTTCTCAGGATGTCAGCTAGTGACTAGTGGACTTCTGCAGGGATCCATGTTGGGACTATAACTATTCAGGTTACACATTAATGATCTTGACAATGCATATGAGAGCACTGTTACTAAATATGCAGATGACATAATGATGGGTGGAGAGACAGGTACTGTTGAGGAAGCAGGGTGGGGGGAGGGGTGGTGAAAACACAGAAGGGTTTGAGCAAGCTAGAAGAGTGGGTAAAGCCTGACAGATAGGTGGAGAAGTGTGAAGTTAAGCACTTTGGTAGGAAAAATAAGAGGCATTTTCTCAATGGGGAAAGGCTTTAGAAATCTGAAACACAAAAGGACTTGGGAGACCTAATTCAGGATTCAGTTAAGGTTAACACGCAGGTTCATTTGGCAGTTGGAAAGGTAAATGCAATGTTAGTACATTCATTTTGAGAGGGCTAGAATATAAGAGCAGAAAAGTATTGCCAAGGCTATATAAGGCCTGGTCATACCGCATTGGAACATTATGAACAATTCTGATCTCAAAATCTAAGGAAAGATGTGCTCATGGTGGAGAGACCCAGAGGAGGTTTGTAAGAATGATCCCAGGGATGAAGGGTTTATCATACGTGGAGCAGTTGAGGACTCTGGGTCTGTACTCGTAGTTTTGAAGGATGAGGGGGGATCTGATTGAAACATAAAGAATACTGACAGGCCTGGTTTAAGTGGACATGGAGAAGATGTTTACACTAGTAGGAGAGACAAGGATCCTTTAGAATTGAGAAGAGGAGGAATTTCTTTGATTTGATTTATTATTATAACGTATTTAAGTACATCAAGGCAGCAGAACAGAATGCAAAATATAGTGTCACAGCTATGGAAAAGGCGCAGAGAAAGATCAACTTTAATGTATGAGAGGTCCATTCATAAGTCTGAGAACAGCAGGGAAGAAGCTGTTCTTAAATCTTTTAGTACGTGTTTTCAAAATTTGTATCTTCTGCCCAATGGAAGAGGGTGGAAGAGAATATAACCACGGTGGGCGGGGTCTTTCATAATGTTGGTTGCTTTCCTGAGACAGCAGGAAATTTAGATGGAGTCAATGGAAGGAAGGCTGATTAATGTGATAAGACTGGGTTGTGTTTACAACTCTCTAATTTCTTGCAGTGTTGGGCAGAGCAGTTGCCATACCAAAGTTGTGATGCATCGTATCGGATGCTTTCTATGATACATCTCTGAAAATTGGCAGTTCTTCAGCCACAGGGTGGTTAATCTGTGCCACAGAAGGTTGTGGAGTCCCAGTCATTGACTGTATTAGAGACAAAGATTGATAGGTTCTTGATTAATAAGGGGATCAAAAGTTATGGGGAGAAGGCAGGAGAATGGGGTTGAGAAACATATCAGTGATGATCAATTGGTAGAACATAAATGATGGGCCAAATGGCCTAATTCTGTTCTAATATTTTATGGTCTTATCGTGGTGGACCCAAAAAGAACACAAAATCCATTGAGATTAACTAAGTCAGCATATAAAGCTTGTTTCATGCTGATAACTGGAGAATGTATCAAGTGAGCCAAGACTGACTCTAACAAATATGACACGAGTAGAAAAGATGCACAGTAAATGAGTTGTTGGTATTGTGTGGCCAGATCAGAGGGTCAATGGCATAGTCATGAAAACATATTCTCAGCACTAACGGCATTTCATTTTCATGTACAACTTATTGGTGCATAATGAAAGACTGGTTATTCCAGCTTTGCTTTTGGAAAGGATATACATAGGACACTGGAGATTGACAGGTACACAGCCTGAGCTTGATCACTGGACTGAGGTCTTTAAAGGGAATCAAGGATCTCAAAGCTGATGACAGACATTATTACCTTACATTTTTCTCCACCAAACTGTTAGCTCAGGCTTATTCATTTCTAACCTGTTGCCAATGACTAATTCACAAGAGATAGAAGTGAAGAAATTACGTACCACCTCTACAGGTGCAGTCATCAAGGAGATGGTTACAAATGCATTGAATTTATCTTCTAGACATTCCAGACCACTGTTTGCAGCCAGTACTGAATTTGAACATGGTATGCACTTCCTGGGATTCCCAAAATCAAACAGGCAATCAAGCAAGGGTCTGGACAGCCAAGTAGCTTTGAAGAAGAATACTGGCTTCTGTACAGCGAGGTGAAATTACCGACCCAGCCAGTTTATTGTGGTTTATTACTGTCTCTATTGCTAATGGGCAGTAAGTTGAAGACTGAGCTCCCTATCTCACAAAAGAAATCGACTCCACATTTACATTCAATGGGGACTACCAAACTGTATGGAGGAGGGAATAGTGCTAACATGCACTGCATGCATACTCTATAATGTTTTTTCTGTTTTTTGTTTATTCATGGGATAAGGGGCATTGCTGGCTAGGCAGCATTTATTGCCCATCCCTAACTGCTCACAGGGCAGTTAAGAGTCAACCAAATAGCTGTGGGTTTGGAGTCACATGTAGGCCAGGCCAAGTAAGGATAGCAGTTTGCTTCTCTGAAGGGTATCAGTGAACCAGATGGGTTTTTCCCGACATTTGACAATGGTTTCATGGTCATCATTAGATTCTTAATTCCAGATATTTATTGAATTCAAATTCTACCATTTGCCACGGCGGGATTTGAACCCAGATACCCAAAACATTATCTGGGTCTCTGGATTAATAGTCCAGCAATAACACCATGAGGCCATCGCCAAACCCCACCCCTTCGGATGACCCACAGTGAGGCAGCTGATAAACTGGAGCCATTGACAATAGGTGGGGATATGGGCAGAGACAGGAACAGGAATCACAGCCCATGTGCCTCCAGCTCTGTCCGAGTACAGTGGCCCCACCCCTGATTAGAGCACAGCAGCATTGGAGCCCTGGGTTCTTGTTATTGAACTCTGGGTAACCCTCTGTCTCAGGCCCTGGTTTTGGGATTTTAAGAGAAAATCTACTCTCAGTCAATGAGCTGCAGGCATCTCAGCCCTCTGGGGATCAATTATCCACCACTGCTTGATTGGGATGGTCCCAACAAGGAACATCACAATGAAAGGGTCTCTCAGCTCTCACTCTGTCAGAAATAGCATCAAAATTGACAAACTTCAACTCAGAGACCTAACAATCCTCCAAGTCCAAACTGAATGCATTCTGGGAACAGTAAAAACTCAAAACGTGAATTTGTGAAGTATAACTTTCAATTAGTTGCTTACATTCAATAAATCACATCTGATTTAAGACAAGTGCCTCATCTTGTTAGCAAACAAGGTCAACCTACTACCTTAGATCAGTCAGGCCCTGAAGAACCCTGGCATAACAGAGGATGTAACAAACCTACCACAGGGTGAGTGACAGTGCCAATAAGCTTATATAATGTGGTGGGTCACTGGTGCGGGTTGATGATGCAACACCCCACACAGATTGAGGAATTTCGAGCGAGGGGACATAAATACATGACTAAATGGCAGGATTCTTAAAGGCAGAGCTGGAGAATTGGAGACTATGAAATGAATCACTTGATCTAATGACTGAAGCAGAGATCATGGATGGAATCTATTGAAATTTCTGGTGAGCGATAAGCAACAGAGGCGGGGGGGGGGCTCTGCAGGAGGTGAAATGTCAACCTCCTAATGGTGGGATGAAAGTTGCGAATTAAGTTGGCAGCAGATTAAAGGCCAAATGTGGCTCCTGACAGCGTTAACTGAGAAACTATGTATAATGCATTAACATGCATGCATATTCATCAAACGGCATCATCACCAGATTAAACTAGCTTTGCAATTAAGTCAGCAGCAAACAAGAAATGCATGCCTTCAGATTCATGACTGGGTAGAGGTGGCATAGAACAGAACAAAAGTTATTTTCCCAGTGAATTCAAAACGAAGAGGAGTTGCTCTGTTGGAATAAGGAACTTTGTTAGACAGGGGAGAGGAAGTTGGAGGGTTGCATCGCAGTCAGGTCGCAACTATCCAGGGAGGTGGCTACATGTGTGAGGGAGGGAGTATGTCGGTAGGTCTTGGGATCCAAGTGTGGCAGATAGGGAATAGATGGCAGTAGTTCCAACTCAAAAATCCTCTACTCAGACAGTCACAGTTATGGTGCTGGCTTTCAGAGAATTGATGCATGTGTCAGTGTCATTTATATCTGGCACCTGGACTCCTGACCCCAAGAGGTAATGATGGATATCCTGCATACCTCATGAATACAACTGGTTGAGCCACTCGACTGTACCTAGCTAATTGGCTGGCTGTAACGTGATTACTCACGGCCAACTGTCCTTCTTCTGAGTTGAAGACCTACTCACTTTAAGTCTGCACCGTTATGGCAGTCACCACTGTGACAAGATTCTGGCCCATTTCTCCACTTAAAAATGCCTAATGTGGGTTGTGAATGGAGAAACAGACATATGAATAAAATGGAGACATGGCATGAAAATTATTGCTCATTCTCAAGCGAACCACCAACACACTCTGAGAAGCTTGAATGATTTGTTACCACATTGCAAATTCTAGATATTTTCTAATCATCGTACTCAGAGATGTTATGACACATTTCTAGAGCAGATGGAACTTGAGCCCATACCTCCTGACTCAGACGCAGGGACGCTACCACTTCATCACATGGTGCAATCAGATATAACCGCCTGAAAGTACACGACACTGAGAAGTTGCAAATGGGAAACAATGCATTTCTTACTGATTCAGACAAAAACCATTGACCAAAAAGAGATGCACTAAAACAAAAGCATTTCTGATATAGAGTAAATATCTTAAAGCATTTGTCATGCGTGTGCAGATCTATTCAGTGCTCAATGGTACAGTTTGTTTGATGGAAAGTACAGGCCATGCATCACTGATTTTTTGCAACTTACAAGAGCTGGCTGTTAATGTAAAGGCAATGATTAATTTAGTTTTACATGGGTATAAAATTGAGGCATAGAAAGATATTCAAAGTCCTTTAGAAAGAGGGGCTCAATTTTATTACTGAATTTCTTTTAGCATTTTAAGATTAAATGATAACTGAATGGAATAATATATCAATGCATAGTGCAGTAAACCAAATTCCAATGAGGTTGTCCTACTGATTGGGGAGCTTTTGCAAAATTTGATTGACCTTTGAGAGTTTTATGCTGATAGTAAAACACCACCATATTCACGAGAACATACACAAGTTAATTATAATTTCTATAAAAATTTAGAACTATCCAAAGTTCCCTCAAGCTGGATGTCATGTTAATAAAGAAGAACATTCAAGTCTGATTAAACACTGTGTCAAAAATCATCCCTACGGCTCATTATGTAATCTTTAACAGACTTGCCTACTGTTTTGTAATTCAGCAACACATTGTCAGCATCATTTGTATATTTTGACAGAAATGAAAGCTTACTTCTACTCACCTTCAGCGTAACATTAGCAGAATTTTATGATGTACTGCCAGTGCGTGCCTTGGTGTGAATGCCCATAAAG
Organism: Stegostoma tigrinum; assembly: GCF_030684315.1. Lineage (NCBI taxonomy): Eukaryota > Metazoa > Chordata > Chondrichthyes > Orectolobiformes > Stegostomatidae > Stegostoma > Stegostoma tigrinum. The sequence goes on from NC_081356.1 coordinate 21,297,384, forward strand.
TTCTCTGGGTGGTCCTCCCATCAAAACCTAGGGTCCCACCCTCATTTGGCCTCAGTCAGAGATCTTTAACAATACAGCTACTGGCAGGAGTGGAAGCAGTGCCTGTTCAGGCCTCAGGCACAAAAAAAAGGGTGGTCGGTGAGCGCCTCTCTTCTGGCTTTTTTCAACATGCAGCTGCACTAACTGAAGTGAGTAGGGCTTCAAATTAGAGGAAGAACAGTTGGCCATGACTAATCAAGTTACAGCCAGCTGAGTAGCTAGATACTGTCAAGGATCTCGCAGTGAGGCGGAAAGGTGAACCCCTCACTCCACCAGGTTTCACTTCTCCTCCTCACTGTGAAATCCTTCACATACCTGGTGCTGCACTCTGGGATTTAAGAATCTGGGATCTGCTTATAATCCCAGTCTTGCTGTTACTGACATTATTGAGCTGGTACCCAATTCATTTGCACTACAGCTCTCTGAGGTGGGTGTTCCATCTGAGTGGGGTGGGTGGGGCAACCATGCCATCTCCGGCTTATTAGCATCAGGAGAATGTTAAATGATTTTAGGTCTACTGTGATCACTAGTGATTTGTTCCCTACCCGCTCTCCGGGTGGGGGAGCATGAAAAAGTGCACCATTCTGTTCCCTATTTAAAGCTCAGGTATGGCTTCTCTTCAAACTACGCTAGCAGAATGCGAGACATCTCATTACATTTCCCAGAATACAACACAAATGTGGTTTCACGTTTTAGATCCTTTCTCTTTCTGGGAAGGAACACATTAATTGCTAGATAACAAAAGACAAAGGATGATCTTGTAAATTCCTGGTAGTCACTCGATACAGTGGCACCGGAGTGGATGACTTGTTACAACAACAAATCAATCCTTATTGATTAGTCTACAACAAATGCAGACAGCTAAAGAATAGTTGGACCAAGGACTCCAGCAGTGATACCCTGAAATAATTGGTACACAACACCCTCAACCAATTTTTTTTTTGGCTAGGTATGACTTATCCCCTTAATTCTCATCAACATTAACCGAGATGTCACGCTTCGTCAAATGCTGCCTTAATTCTCATGGGAATCCACTGTCATATCATCATTGGACAATCTGGGGCACAGTGGGCCTGGTAGAACACAAACTGAGCATTGCTGACCACATTATTAATGAGTAAAGGGGCCACCTTAAAGTGCTGTTGATAACATCTTTCATGATTTGCTGATAATCGACAGGGCTGATAAGGCCGTTATTCATCTGACTGGATTTATTCTGCTGTTAGCACACATAGCTGGAGAATTGTTAAAGTCTGTTAGGTAAATATGAATAGTGAAGATCTACCAAAATAACTAAGCTAGAGGTGTAGCTCTTTATGTTGTGAAGACTGTAGTCTTTGTGACCAGCCATTTCTTGATATGAAATGAGCTGCCTAAAGACTGGTTCCTGTGACGCTGCAGATATCAGGGGGAGGCTTATATGGATCAGCCTCTCAGTGTATATGGCTCAAGATGGCTGTGACTATTTCAGCCTTTTTGTCAGCCATTATTGGGTTGCTAACACTTGCAGCTCAGTCACAAGATTTTGCGTTCAAGTCCTACTCCACAGCTGGAGTAGAAAAGTAGCAGTTGACACCTGGGGCAATAAAGAAGTGCTGCAATGCTGGAGATGCTTTATTTCATACGAGTCATTAAACTGATGACTGACAACTTCCTCGGGTGGATGTGAAAGGCCTGGCAGCACTATTCTGAGGAAGAGCAGAAGGGCTGCCCATAGTGTCTTGACGAATATTTGTTCCTCAATTAACATCACAAGAACATTATCTGGGCAGATGCATTTGAAACAAGTAGTTTGACAAGGGTAAGATCAAGTATTTATTCCCCTCCTAAATCTGCAATCTCAGGACTTAGTCAATCAGGAAGAAGTGGTTCTCATAAGCTAACCTTGGTGACGTACACTGAAGCCCTCCACCCAGAGTATATTCTGTACACTTGCTTTCTTCCGTACTTCTTACTATTGGTGTACGACATGTTATGTGTATCATGCTTATTTGATGTAAGTATTGATGGAAAGAACAGCCACCTCCTTTAACTGCCGCAGTCTATGTAATGACAATACACCCACAAGGCTATTTGGAAGCAGGCTCCCGAATTTTAACCCAGTGACAGTAAAAGAAAAATGATGCATTTCCAAGAAAGGTTGCTGTTCAGTGTGGAGGGGAACGCGTCGATTGTGGTGCTTCTATGCAACTGCCTTTCATGGTGATGGGTCATAAGTTTGGAAAATACTGTTAAAGGAAGTTCTATGCGTTGCTAAAGTGCATCTTACACGCACTTTACTGTCTGTCATTGGTGAAGGAAGTGAATGTTGAAGGTGGTGATTGGGGTGCCAGTCAAGCAGGTTGCTTTGTCCTGGAAAGTGTACAGCTTTTTGAGTGCTATTGGAGCTACATTCAGTTAAGTGGAGAGTATTCAATTATACTCATGTCTCATAGATGGTGATCAGACTTTAGTGAAATACTGATTCATGTTTGAGGATAGTATGTTCTAATTATCAGATACTTGCATCTGGGAAATAAACACTGTTTCATCAAAGTGCCAAATTCTGATTTAAAGGAAAATGCATATAACTGTGTTAAGAGACAGTAGAAAATTCTGTTTAGCTGCTCTTTCAAAAAACATTTTAGTTGGATATTTACACGTGCATAGTATCTGACACTGGTCTGATTTCCTCAGGGCCAGCTCTCAGAGCGAACACAACCTCTGACACGCCTACTTATATCTGTCAGCCAGGGCTCCCTGATTGGACCAGATTAACAGCCTCAATCAGAGGACTCATATTCTATAAGGTCCACCTGGTTGACCTCATTACAATCACTACACAAGATGCTGGCGGTAGTGTTGGGGAAAGAAAGATTAAGTTCACCAAAAACAATTTTTTCTTTGCGTAATTTTGAAATTTAAAATTTTTCTAGCTGAGCAGAAAATAAGTGGCCATTCTTCAGATGTGGGTGGGGGTTGGGGAATGAAGGGAGCAGAATCATACACTGATGAATTTAATATTGTGCTACTCACAACCACTATAAACAAAAACAAAACAATTTCACTTGCAGGGCTGTCACACTAACCTGCCCTGAATGTGTGCTTGAATACCAAAACATCTGCCTGGCAGTCTGCTACCTGCATAAAATCCTGTTGCAAAGAAAACACCCCACAGAATCTCGCATTTTGTCCCTTTAAATTCATCGGAGCTGCTGGCTTCCGAGAGCAACGTGTTGAGATTACAGCGCTGATCAGATTCTCAAATTACAATCTAATGAACTGAACCACAATCTTTTTCTCAGTGTGTGCATGGGGCATGGAAATCATGCAAGGTCTTCTACACGTAAGAAATGTAACGAGTTTTGACAGAGTGGCCAGCGGAAGTGAAAATAAAGACGAGGGGTTGCACATCTGACAAAATGACTTGTGACATAAAATAGATGCTTGTTCAAAATTCAGGAGGAAAAGAAATGTTCAAATGGATATGATGTGGACTATCTTTCAAGTCACCCCATTTATAATCTTACCTGAAAAGGGAACTTGTGGTGACATTGCAACTGAGGAATAGACAGCTGGTTGACTGTTACTTAGCATGTTTTTTAGAGTTTGAATACAGTTCCAGCTGTTTCACAAATACCATTATCAATTCAAGGAATTGCGTGCCAAGGTGATAAAGTGCAATAAAAGCATACATACTAGATCAATAGTGAGATAGGTTTCACATCGGTGGCAAGTAACATCTTAACAGTACACAATCCTTTCTAGTTATTGAACAAAGTTCAAAGGATAATGCACTGTTCAATTCTTAAGTAACACAAAGCAGGCAAAAATCTGGGAACTACCTACTCATTTCTGGATTTTAAATTAACAACAACTTTCTTAAAGAAGAAAATGTTCATAGGAGTTGATGGTAGTAACTTACTTGATATTGTCCAAACAGCTAGATTCTGGCTTCAGCACAGTTGTATGATGGAACATCTTGTAAAGAGCAATCCCAAGAAATATCACATTTAACTGCAAATTTAAGAAATAAAACAAAATGAGGTTTCGTTTTTCATAATTTTAAAATGTCATCTCGTTTAGGGTTCCTCATGCTCTTCTATTCCTTTCAATTTTCTAGAGTAATAATCGCCATCATGGTAAGATCACTTTCCCTTGGGATTGTTTTCCTCTTCAATGGGAATATTTAAAATTAAAAATCAGTGCCATTCCTCTATCGCAGATCACAAATTTGAATGAATCTACATGCATTGATGCACTATGTATTGAGAATTCCGATGGTCTGTTGCGATTTCCAGATTCCTGGTGAACTGTTTTTTCGGAATCCAGTTGTAGCAGATTAGGAGAAACAAGGTGTTCACTGACAGCTTCAGTGGTAATTTTCAGAAATTCTGCATGAGTCAGAATTGGCATCATCATTAAAAAATTGCACAGCTATAATTAGGAGCAAAACAAACTTGAAGGGTCTACTTAAGGTCAAGGTAATCGGAGATTATAATGAACAATACTATGACATATTTTCATAAATTGGAGGTACTAAATGTTAAAACACCTTTTTTTTACATTTCTTAATTGGCTATTTCACCACAGTTATTCTTTATGGACCTATAGCTATAGAAATAACAATCATATTCTTTTTCATACTAGAGCCCTATAATTGCTCACTGTGGCTAAGTGGTCAGAGAGGATTATTTATTTTTAAAATGAATGTCTATAAATTAAGGGCGTACAGCAAAGGTCCAGTGAAAGTCTGTTTTGTGCCCTTGAAGGTGCTGTGTTAATTAGCAGCACTTACCATAATAATCAAGGTTGCAGGACCTATAAAGCTCCAAATGAAGTAGGTGTCGAGCCTCAACCAACATCTGTAATGAAACGCAAGGGACAGCATTCAAGGTCTGAGAGCAGGACATACATCAACAGCAGTGGACTGACAGAGAGGAATGTACTTTGCAAAATAAGCTGCTGAGAGCCAGGAATTATTACACCATTGTTCATTTAAATGTTGAATTATAGGCACATTTTTTGACAGCACAGTTGATGGAAGAAGATAATTAACTCTTGGAAAAGCAAGCAGAGAAATGGCACAAGAGTTGATGACAGCACATGTGCACTAGCACGTTCTTCAGCTGTCAGATAATCATCGCAGGGAAATAAAAACTTAACATAGCCATTGCATTTTCGAGCTTTAAGCTGCTTTCTCCTCCCCATTAACTACAACCTGTCAATCCTTTATTGAACGGGACTAGATCTTAGCTTTGGCCGAGTAAAACCTGATCCAAAATAAACTGAAGAACATGGTCTGAACTTTGATGAGCTGTGGTGATTCAGGTCTTAGGCTGTTAAAACTATGTCCTATTAAAAGCAGGAATAATTCCAGGCTTTAAAATATTGCGGAGTGCTCAGGCAGATATATGACCTTTAACTAAATTATTAATCACCTAATTTCCATTACATTCAGCAGGATCAAATTTGTAGTTCTCTTGAAAATTGCCTTCTTCATTCAGTTACATTTATATGATAAATGGATATAATAGGTTTGACAAGGCCAACTGAATAGAATTACAAACTTTAAAAAAAAAGAAAGGTATGGGCGTTCAAAATAAGAATGAAAATTATTAATCCCATAAACTTAGCCACATAAAAATTGCTTATATGTGCTGTTACTGGTGAGGAATTGCAGAAATATGGACAGAAGACTTCATTTATTTCAACAACGCATTCCAAAGAAGGATGTGGTAGTTGGTATTATGTGCACACAGGCAGAGTACTGCAGATATTCAAAATCTGAAATAAAAACAGAACATGCTAGAAATACTCAACAGGACAGGCAGCCTCCATGGAGGAAGAAAGAGGATTAATATTTCCAGTCAACAACCTTTCATGAGAGCTGGGAAAACTTAAGAGATGCAACAGGTTTTAAATGAAAAGTAGAAAGGAATGTATATTAAAAAATTTTTCTTGCGCAAATATTTCTATCAACTTCTGCTTTCATTCGCAAAAGATATTTTCTTTTGCACAAATAAAATTTTTTACAGTAGTACAGTTATTCAGAGATGTGTCTAGTGATTTTGATTGTGCAACAGTAACTTTAACCAGCTGCTTTTACTTGAGTACATCAGGAGTTTGAAGTTCAGAGCCTGAAAGGGCCAGGATTAGCGAGATGTAGAGAGCAGGAAAGCCAACGTTTCAGGCTGAGACCCTTCATCGGCTCCTAAGGTGCTGCTTGGCCTGCTGTGCCACCTGGTTACCTCGGATTCTCCAGCATCTGCAGTTCCTATTATCTCTTAGCGAGATGTAGAAGCAGGTCTGGTGGCTAGGCTGTCAATTTCCTCGCCCTATTCTATGGAACGCCCTGCCTGCCAATGTAGTTAATTCAGCCACTTTAGGGGCATTTAAACAGTCCTTGGATAAGCATATGGATGATGATGGGATAGTGTGGGGGAGGGGCTTAAATTAGTTCACAGGTCGGCGCAACATCGAGGGCCGAAGGGCCTGTTCTGCGTTGTACTGATCTATGTTCTATGTTCAGGCTTACTTTTCCCCTCACGGGGGAGAGGGCAAATGGGGGAGCATTGGGAAGTAATATTGGCTGGAATACAGATGATGGTTAGAAGCAGTGGGGGGGCGGTGAGGGGTAGGGGTGTGCAGGAATATAACCTTAGGCTGTGGTTAAGATGGTTGGTGTTTTTCAGTGAATTTGCAGCTCCCTGCATGTACGGCAGCCAGATAAATGAACAGAATGGATTTGACAAGTCCATCTGAACAGAATTACAACCTTTAAAAAAAAATGGTCTGGACGTGCGTTCAAATTAAGAAAGAAAATTAATTATCAATCCCGTAAACTTAGCCACATAAAAATTGCTTAAACATGCTATTACTGTTGAGCAATTGCAGAAATATGGACAGAAGACTTCATTTGTTTTAACAAAATGTGGAGGTAGCTTCTGTATTGGACCAGACCAAGCACCCTCAAAAAAAATCAACGAGATAAACTAGATCCTAAGCTTTAGATAATAAAGTGTGAGGCTGGATGAACACAGCAGGCCAAGCAGCATCTCAGGAGCACAAAAGCTGACGTTTCGGGCCTAGACCCTTCATCAGAGAGGGGGATGGGGAGAGGGAACTGGAATAAATAGGGAGAGAGGGGGAGGCGGACCGAAGATGGAGAGTAAAGAAGATAGGTGGAGAGAGTATAGGTGGGGAGGTAGGGGGGGGGATAGTTCAGTCCAGGGAAGACGGACAGGTCAAGGAGGTGGGATGAGGTTAGTAGGTAGATGGGGGTGCGGCTTGGGGTGGGAGGAAGGGATGGGTGAGAGGAAGAACCAGTTAGGGAGGCAGAGACAGGTTGGACTGGTTTTGGGATGCAGTGGGTGGAGGGGAAGAGCTGGGCTGGTTGTGTGGTGCAGTGGGGGGAGGAGACGAACTGGGCTGGTTTAGGGATGCAGTTGGGGAAGGGGAGATTTTGAAACTGGTGAAGTCCACATTGATACCATATGGCTGCAGGGTTCCCAGGCGGAATATGAGTTGCTGTTCCTGCAACCTTCGGGTGGCATCATTGTGGCACTGCAGGAGGCCCATGATGGACATGTCGTCTAAAGAATGGGAGGGGGAGTGGAAATGGTTTGCGACTGGGAGGTGCAGTTGTTTGTTGCGAACTGAGTGGAGCCTCACATTTTATTATCTTGGTATTCTCCAGCATCTGCAGTTCCCATTATCTCTTAGATCCTAAGCTTTATTTTGTTTAAAGGCAATTGTAAGACACTGTGTTCCACATGTGATTTGGTATCAAACTACCAATCTTTAACCAGAACACATTTTATTTTTACACTATAGTTATAATACAAACAAAAAGGAAAGAAGTGGTATAACTTTATTTTTGAAACACTTAACAAAACATTACTTAATTCCTACTCATCAACTATTCCAGTATAGCAGCATCCAATAAACACACCCTCGGCAAAGGCAAATTCAACAAAACAGATTTTCCTCACTTGCTATCTTCTTCAGTCCGAGAGAAAGGAAACACTGACAGTAGCAGAGTGAGAACTCAAGCTTTTGCAGCAGAGAGAGAGCTTTCTCTAGCAGCTTCAAGCCCAATAACCCCATTTTCAACAACTACAAGGAAAAACTAAAACGCTGAGTCTGAGAGAGCCTGGCTTCACCCACTCATGATTCTTTTATCTAATTTAAAATAAACTCTACTTTCTGATTTCTATGGAGCAGAGACCTCGACACCAGGACAGAAACAAGAGAAACAGGACAGAACAGATCCCTCTTAAAGGCACATTTTGTCACACTTGCCAGTAGCATAACAAGGGCCAGTGATCCAGGGAGACTGAGGGATCCTCTCTGTCTGCCTGGGCAGGTGACACAACAGCCAGAAGTCATTCTCTAGAGGACCCTATCTCCACTGCCTGTAGTGGTGACCTAATGGAAAAACCCATCTTTGAAAATGTCACAGTGAGAATTCCTCAATTATGCAGCACAGTTATTCACCTGTCATCACAGGCTGCTATTCAAGTGGAAAGTCCTCTGATTGGCCCATCAGCTTCAATTGAGTTTTAACTGAGCGGTGAGCCTGGCCATTACTTGGTTGGCCAGGTGAAAAATCACATTGGGAAACAACTTCCCACACAGTGCAAGCCAGGAACACATATTTCACACGAACAGTAGGATTCAGCAGTTTGCAGACTTAGTCCTGTTCCCATTTTTCAACAAAATGGCTGATTGCTGAAAATGACCAACTATCCTGATGTATGAAGGATGAGAGGTTTTGCCAAAATGGAGTTCTTTATTGACAAATGACAACCTGAAAATGACCCAGCTCGATGTATTCACCTCCATCTGTATTCTTCATGCAAATTTATAGCTGTGGTGTGATAAACGGTTATTAAATTATTCAAACCAAACTACTGGGAGCCCATGTTTATAAATTCATCAATAAGCCAGAAGTAATCAGCGCGTCTGGTAAGGGATTTTCAAAGCAAACTGGAAACTCACGCTGTTGTTGTCCCATAACTCCGGTAATCCACAGCAGCTGAAACAGCGACAATAAGTGCAGGTACACCATATCCAACAAGATAAAAGTATTTTTTGCGGGAGTGCTCACTTTCAAAGACCTCCACTAACATAATGTAGAGCTGAACACCCTCCAGGAACATCCATGTGAATGCAGCCAGGAAAAAGAAGTGAAGCAAAGCAGCAAATACCGCACAAGCAATCTGTAAGAAACAGATGATAGATGAACAAGATGGATTCTTTTACTACTAAACTTTTACAGTCTTTGTTAACGTCAAATATTACAATTATCACAATTTCTTCTGAATGACTAGCTGAGGTTACATGCGATAAAGTTCCTTACAGGCAGCTAATTTGCACGTTCACTGGTGGCAGAAATTTAGGACAAGTGTTTCCTTTATCTTGGTTGTTGAGTACGTAACCAACTCAAAAATCTCCATTAGTTCTATACAGGGCCACTGATTTTTGTTTTTGGTTAAAACATTTGTTTCCCCACCCGCCCCCCCCGTGCCCGAGAGGGCGTGGAGTAAGAATGATGGAAAAGAAATTTTCTCGGGTGAGAAACATACAAAGTGGTGCTTAAGGGAATACATTGGCAGACAAGGGCATTGTCCATTAAAGTTCAATTGTTGAATTCTTCTTTCTCCACCAGCATTGAGTACCTTCTTTTAATCGGAAAGCCTTTGTCTAACATAGCAAAAACAATGTTAATTGACTAGTTTTTGGCAAGGGAATGCTTATGGAATTTTAACAAATATAACGACTCAGCACATGACCCTCAAATGTCACTATAAAGATTTCTCAGTGGGCTTTGACTCACTTCACATCCAGCTTTCCAAAATCCATCAGTCATTCCTGGAATCATTAAACTTTATAGACTTTGGTTGTTTTGACTTAAAACACTTAAACACACAGTCAACCACCAAGAAAACCAACAGGATGCATCACAAACACTGGCATAAATTGACCATCAATCATTCCTTTAAGCACCAATTTGACTGCTAAGTAGACAGTTGAAAACTGCTGAAGAATTATAGGAACAAATCCTGCTGTTCACAATGCTTTACAAAAACAGTAATCTTGCCTGAAGAGTGATGGATTGGAAGGAAGGAGCGGCTACACTTTAATCATACCTACTCTGAGTGATCCTATTTGTCAAAAACAAGTGAGAAATGTTTGACAAAAGACGGACAAAATGATATTGAACAAGTTAAATCTTAGTTAAAGTACATAAGTTAGCTCATCTGAAAGTGTTCAGTGAAGTGAGGATTACAGAATGCAGAACTTTGCAAATAGCTTAATTACTGATTACGGCAAATGGTTTAGGACCATAACTTTACCTAATTTATAGCAGTAGTGTATATGAAGAGAGGAATAAAAAAAGAGGTGTAAGTGGTTCAAAAGTGGAGCAGGTAAGACACTTATAGTTACAATCACTGAGTATTATGTGATGTAATTTTCAACTTCTTCAATGAGCACCCACCGCTTGGTGTAGTACCCAACAATTTACTTCTCAGAGAAATCCAAAACAACTGAAACAAAACAGAAAATCAGGTTCCCTGGGTTTCTTCCCACTCAGTGAAGTTGGAAATTAACCCTTGTCTGTTCTGTCATATTCACTTTGGACAAATAAGGCATAAATTGGTACAAAAGAAGGTTGGGTTGCACAAGTATAGAGGGCAGTGTCTATTAAAATTTGGGCTAAGCCTTTCTGGGCTGAAATTATGAAACATTTTCTTGTAACAAACTTTGAAGGCCCCTTCTTGAATTGAGGCAAATTGTTTTAAATTAAGACTGGTTAACAAAAGTCAATCAAATGCTTTATGGAACATGGGACAAAGGTGTATTTATGGAGTTGAATTGCAGATCAGCTATGAAAGATGGAACTGATTCAAGCACTGAATCGTCTACTCCTATCACTAGCTTACTAGTGTTAAAGTTGGTCCCCGCAGGATTTGAGGCCAAGATTTTGCTTCTCAATGGAAAATTTGTCACTGCCTATTCTCTGGGGTGACAGCTCCACTAAACTGTACAAAGCAGGAAAGACGACAGTACTGTGTCCGTGTCCAAACTCTACGGTAAAATCCAAATCACCATGGTTTGGAAATTCAGTTAAGTTTGTTTTGGAGCTAAAGCTGGATGGCGATCGAATTGGAATGATTCAAATAGGGAATTGTTTAAATTATGTTCTAGGGATGTGATTTTTTCCTGGCAAGATACAATATGCCTAACTGCCTTTGAAAAGGTTCTTTTGAATGCCTTCTCAAATTACATCTGTCCACGTGGTGTAGTTGAATCACTTTGCAATTAGGAAGGGATAGAGTTCAAGGATTTGACACAGTGACAAATAAGGAGTGGTGGTAATTGTTCCAATTCAGGATGGTGAGTGACATGGAGGGCAACTTGCAGGTGATGGTAATCCCAGGTATCCACTGTCCTTATCCTTTCAGGTGCCTGACGTTCTGAGTTTGGAAAGTGTTGAAGGAGTTTTTGAGAGATGCACACATTTGTGGTTCTGGCTGGGATACTGATCAAGTGGCTTGGATTGTTTTGAATGGTGTTAAGTTTTTTTCACTGTTTTTGGAGCTGTGCTCATCCAGGTAAAGTGGACAATATTTTGTCACCCTCCTGATATCATAGAATCCCTACAGTGCGGAAACAGGCCCTCCTGCCCAACAAATCCATACCGACCCTCGGCATCCCACGTAAACCCATGCCCCTATAACCCACCTAAACTATACATCTCGGAACAATATGGGTAATTAAGTACGACCAATCCACTCAGCCTGCGCATCTTTGAGCTGTGGGAGGAAACCCACACATACACGGGGAGAGTGTGTAAACTCTACACAGACAGTTGCCCAAGGCTGGAATCGAGCCCTGGTCCCTGGCACTGTGAGGCTGCTTTGCTAACCACTGAGCCACCGTGCTGCCCCGTAAACAGTGATCAGGCATTTGGGGAGTCAGGAGGTGAGTTACTCATCATTGAATCTCCAGCATTTGACCAGCTCTTGAAGCCACACTATTTATGTAGCTCGTCTAACTAAGTTTCTGGTCAATACTGATCGCCAGCTCATTGACGGTAGTGGATTCAGTCATGATGATGCTGTTGAATATCAGGATGATTCCCTGTTGTTGGAGACAGTCTTTGCCTGATGCTTGTGTGACCTACACGTCACTTGTCACCTAGTAGCCCAAGTCTGAATGCTGTTCACATCTTGTTGCAAATGAGCACGCTTTACTTCAGTATCTGGGGAGTTGCAAGTAGGGCTGAAGATTCTGTGGTCACCAACAAGCATGCCTACTTCTGATAGACTGGAGGAAAGTTCAGTGATGAAGTAGCTGACAATGTTTGGGCCTAGGAAACTACCCTGAGGAATTCGGGCAGCAATGAACAGGCACTGCAACGTTTTCAGCAATGAGAATCATCTTCTTTCATGTCAATTAAGCCCCTAATGCAGAATCGTACCCCGCAAACAGTGTGCGCTGACTTGAAATTACAATTTTTTTTATTATGGCAAGGAAGGGCACATACTTGAGAGGTAACAAGGAAGAGAGCTTGAAGATGGGGCAGCTTGTAAGGAGTCAAGAGTGGGTTTCATTGCAGTACAGTAATGATAGGTGTTTTGCCGCCTGCAAAACTGACAGGCAGGGAAGTTGCATGACCAGGACTTAAACAGTAATGTAGTCAAGAGAACAAGAGGTGGCTTTCCTGGATGTGATGGCTTCTGATACAATATTTACGTTGCTAGGAGAGAAATTAGAAAGATAGGGAAGTTTGGCCATGGCTGGAGCAGGAAGCAATCTAGGCTGCGAATATCAGAATAGAATCATAGAATGATTCCAACACAGAAGAAAGTTATTCAGTCCACTCTGTGTGCGCCATCTCTCTTCAAGAGTAATGTCACACTGTGTCATTCCCCACCCTTTCACAATAGACCTGAAAATCCTTGCTTTGGCATGGTGAGCAAGGAGAAGGAAAAGATCCAACAGACAATGGCACCAATTCGTAGAGATTACATGAGTTCCTCAAACTCCTTTCTTAATAAAAAAAAGATGGGTGGGTACGGGGGGGTGGGGGGTGGTGGGCGCAATTTTTAGTGTATTGTAATGGGTGGTACTAGAGTAGTTTTAGCTGAGAAAAGCGAGACCTAACAGATTATGGCATGGACCAACACAAGATATCCTCTCAAAATTGTGACGTTGAGGGGAAATTGGAAGTTTTATTTACATGTCACTGGTAAATCGCAACATGACAGAAATCAACACTGGCCAAATAATCTGACTGGGGTCGAAGCACTAGATAGGGCAAGCAGTTTAGGAATAAAGTTTGAGAAAGTGTCATCCTTGCATCAGAACTAATATTTAAGTTTAGTAGCATAGTTTCTATCATTTTAAGTCATCTGAAAGAAACAGAATGCTCAAAACAACTATCACAAAAACACACACCGTTTACTATTTCTTAAGCTTTAGAGGAGAGAAGACAGAATCAATTACGTGGAACAAACTTTGTCTCCGCATTTTAACTTTTTCAACTAAATAGAGCAGCTTCAAAGTTGATAGTGAGCAAAGTTTCACGATATTTTAAATTGTATTCATTCACAGAAATATCATAAAGGTGAAACTGTTAAAGTTGTTTACATGTAGTCCTTTAAGAATGTGAATGAATGAGTTTCCATAACCTTTGACAGAATGAAACATTCCTATAAATGTTAAATTGATGTTGGTTGGTATGAAGGCACTGATCTGAGGCAGAGGCCGAGCATTCACAGAGTTTCCAGTGTAGTGAATGATGATGCAGATTCAAGCTGGAGTCAATAGTTCTGTAAAGATTGTCTGTCATCCTTACAAAATCGGTATGGCATTTTTCACGTGGTGGAAAATCAGAGAAAAAAAGAAAGATCTTTCAAGCACTTGCCAAATATATTTTGAGGGCTCAGTCCCAGGGCTATTGAGAGCTTGTTAATCTTAATCACATTGACAGTAAAGGCAATTGATGGCAATGGCTCAATGCATGAGAGACAAAACTTGATTGATAAGGGTTCTTTAAGGTTCTTCAGTCTTTAAATTTTTCAGTAGTTGGCCCCAAACATCAGCCTTGGCTGCAATGATCCTCCAAGACAGAATATCTTGCCCTCGTTCTCAAAGTTCTCGTATGCAGAACAATTTAGTTGAGAAATTGGTGGCTCATCATTTGGCAAAAGCCGATTTGTCCTCAGATATGAGTGAAAGAAACTACAAGGTCAGAAGTCACACAACTTCAACAGCTGACAAAGGGGCTGTGCTCCAAAAGTTTGCAATTTCAAATAAATCTGTTGGACTATAGCCTGGTGTCGTGTGACTTCTGATCTTGGCCACCTCAGTCCATCACCGGCACCTTTACATGATGAAAGAAACAATTGCATGGGGTTTTCTTTAACGTAAAAGGACTCAATATGATTGCCATTTTAATTAAGTCTATTAGGCCTTTAACTTTAAAACTAGACATGCTTACTGGTTGATCTGTACGATTGATTCCAATTAGGAAAAGCAACTCGGCCACAAAGAGGCTGATGCAAAGGTTTTTGTGAATAGTGTTTCGATCGCTCTGAAGTCCGTGAAAGAAACAAAAGGTGAAGATGCAGATCAGGAGGCACACAAGGGATATCAGGATTCCGACCCAGGTAATAACTTCTAGCAGCAGTTCGTGGACAGGGTCACTAAACTGCGAACACAATAAAGAAATTATCAATTAATAAACAAATATTATTTAGTGCACACAGTGCAGCAACCTATTCTTATTGCAGTCCGGCAGGATAAGCAAATAAATCATCCATCACAAATCATTGTTGCTACTTTTCATCTCAAAAACTTATTTTCAGGTTAAGAGCTACTCATGTGTGGCCTCCTAACCTTATGATTTCTTCATTGTAAATGTCTATTGTACTTACTGTACAGCACTGATTTTCACAACCATGCAGTAATGACAAGATATGCATGGAATCAAAGACTAATGAGCTATAATTGTCGATTTAAAGTTTTGTGAAGAAACAACTTGCTTTTCCATAGTGCCTTTCCATTCCCTCAGGATGTCTTCAAACATTTTACTGTAGATAATGCTTCTGAAGTGTAATTGTTGTGAAATGTCCACATTTACTTACGTAGCAGCACACTGCAAATTTTCTTTTCAGGCAGATTTGGTAGAGTTGGTCAAATTGCAAGAAAGTGCCCCACTCTCTTCAGAAAGTGCCACGGGACCTTTTATATCCATCTGTATTAGACTTGGCTCATTTGAAGCACTCCTGGCTCCAAGCCAAAGGTTTGTGTGTTCAATTTCTACACCATCAATCAATATCACTAAAATACACAGATTATCTAGTCATTATATTGAAGTTTGTGGTAGAATGCTGTACATAAATTGGCTACTTCCTTTTCTGTTTTACAGCCGTGACTACACTTCAAAAGTACTTCACAACTGGTAAAGCTTTATGACTTTGTGGGTTGTAAAGAAGTACATAATTGCAAGGTTTCCTTTTTTTTTTACCCTTTTCTTTTCCATCCCTGAAATTGTCTCATTATTTCTTAATAACAAAATATCATAATAGCTCACCAACTCTTAATAACTTGGCTCTTTGAACATACCTACAACTGCTGCCTCCTTTTCTGTCTCACCATTTTCCGAGCCCAACACCCTTGCTCCCTCCTTTTCATGCCCTCCCACCGATGCTCCAACTCACCAACATTTGCACTCATGGCTCCTTTCCAGTTTGCCATCTCTCCCCCTGATCTTTCAGCTTGCTGCCTCTCTTACTTGTCAACCATGTTCCTGCTCACTCTTTCACACTTCTTAATGCTCGCTGTGAGTGGGGGGTTTGTGGGAAGGGGCACAAAGAGGAAGGAAACGAGTCAGGGATTGAGAGGGTCTACAAGCGGCGTGTCAGGGACTGAAATGTTGAGTATGAGGGTTTTGGAAGGAAGCAGCAAATTAGATTACTGAGGAAACAAGTGCTGGGTGAGCACATACTTCATTGCTGCACACTGCAGTAGAGCCAGGTGCCAAAAGAATTGGAGAGAGAAACCAGAATTTGAGATCAGTTTGACTAACAATCAGGGGGAATGCGAGTGAAGCTTTCACTTCAGGTATGCATTCGAGTGTCCCTGACACTCCCAATTGTAGACTCTCTCAATTGCTGATTTGTTTCCTTCATCTTTGTGGCACTTCCCACGAACACCCACTTACAGTGAGATCTAGCTCTCACTTCGTAATTTCCTGTTATGGGAGAGTCCATCAGCTCTTTACCTATGGGTTAGTTTGGCAATAATCCTCATTTCACCATCAGGAAGTGCACAGATATAATAATGTAAGCATATGGCACTTGATGGACTGTTGCACCTTGAACAATGGCATACCTTAAAGGGAACTCTGGTCCTCAGTGGCAGAGAGACAGAATCTCCCCATTCTGAATCATTGCAGAGCTTTAATTTTCCAGGCATGAGGAGAAATAGGAGTTAGAGGTGGCTGCATGCCCCCTGTCAATCAGGTGGCCAACCAGTGACCTTGCAAGCCTTGATGGTGTAGTGATGAAGGGCATTGCCCCATACAACTGGGATTGAATTTCTTCGCACTTTGGCCACAGAAAGATTTACACTTACTCTTATAATTTAGAAGAGCAAAACATGGAACAGAGAGATTTCAAAGGTGCGGTTTCCAAGTATATTGAGATTCAACTGCCCATCAACCATGATCAGACAGAACCTTGCTCACCAAGGAAGTTCATTTGGACTGTGATTTTCAGTGACACCATCAGCTCAGACTGATCTGGGACACCAACACACTGCACATGAAAAGCTTGACCATCTCAATGTGCCGGACTTTAATGCTAAATAGTATCTGACTGCTCTAGAATTGCTAAGTTGCTATATTGTACAGTTTTATTCTTCTGCAAACCACGTGGGATTAGCCTGTAAAAATGATATTCCAATGACTTCTCTTACTGTCCGCAACCAAAGTAATTTATTGTACTTACATCTTTCTGTCAATGAAATGGTTTCATTTTATTAAGACATAAAACAGTAACACATGGCAGAGATCAAGGATAAGGAAATTTAAAGCTGTAGTGCAATCTTAGGTGTCCATAAACCTTTCAAGTTTTACTCTTGTGACTATGAAGTAAACTCCAACCCTCATAGCTATTTCCAACAACATTTAATCAAACACGACTTCAGTTGTTTTGCATTAAATAGTATAAATCTGCACCAGCACATTTTTAAAGAAAATACATAACCTTTCGTCAGGAGATCAGTGAAACTCCTGTGATTCATGGAACATTTGGAGCTCTACAGCAAATCTGTGCTTCACCACTGTTGTTGTATTAGCTGGCTGTTGAGATTAGCAACAGCAATTATGCTTGCAACAACATGCTACGAGCCTAACAGCTTGACTCAAGGTATATAATACACACTTCTGGGAATATATGCAAATGTGCTGCAAGCCCCTTCACCCAATAAATCGAGCATATGGATAGTGAGTTTCATTTTGTGTGTTAGAAAATTCATAACAGTGAAAGAATTGTGTCAGGATATTACACATACCAAAGTTACTATTTAGGCTGCACTGTAACAGCTGCAGTCAATGATCTATCATTGTAACAGCTAAAGTTTGGCTATTGAGACTTAACTGTACAACAGTGAAGCTGCAGTCAGCTCAGTTTTGGTGAAGTCAAAGTTTGGTTTGCTGCAGTGGGTTCTGGAGAAGAAACATTGGCTGGTTAGTTTCGGTTTGTTTGGATACTGATCTCACAATGACTTGAAACTAAGTGGACACAATAGAGAGTGATGCATGTCACCACTTTCCTGAAGATACAGGTTGATCTACGTTAGACTGCAGCTATTATCAATTCTTTTTCTTCTGACTCAGTAACTTTTAGCTGCCATGGCTGCCCAACTAACATCAGTTTTATCTTGTGGATGTTTGCCCAATGGAAGCTATGACCATGACTGACTGTTGACCTT
Source organism: Stegostoma tigrinum (assembly GCF_030684315.1). Classification (NCBI taxonomy): domain Eukaryota; kingdom Metazoa; phylum Chordata; class Chondrichthyes; order Orectolobiformes; family Stegostomatidae; genus Stegostoma; species Stegostoma tigrinum. The sequence continues at coordinate 21,315,414 of NC_081356.1, forward strand.
TGTCCAACCCTCATAGCTCGCCTCCAAAAATTCTAGTACGTTGCCATTTGACTGGACTTTAAGTTAACTCTCCAGAGATAAAAAAAAGTAGCAACACTAACAGCCAAAAAAAAGTCAAGGCTGGGTAAAATAGAGAACAGCAAGGCAACTGTGGTCAATTTAACTGTTAGAATGGAGACTCGTTGATTTTAAACATAAATATTTCAGTGATTTGACCACAAGAGCAATATAGTGCTGTGCAACAGGTGCTGTACATTTGGAGACCTTTACATCATAACCGTATTATTCTGATTTTGAAAGTATACTTTATTCATAAAAATCATCCTTAAGCACAGAAAAAGTTCTGAAGAATATTTATATTCCTCAGAGCTTTCCTGCAGTTGCAATAAAAGGTGTTTTCTACTCCTGCAGAACTTTATTTAGATATATTTTGACACTCTGGGAGAGTCTAACACTGACCCTCACTGTACTTTGGTGGTAAGATCTTAGATGGTGCTCTTTACCACTGCATCTTGGTGGCAGCTTCTCTCAATTCTAGTGTGCCTCTCAACACAAAGTCCTAAACATTAGAATGTGCCAGTCTGCAATACTCAATTGAGGTCAACTCTTTACCTTAGAAGACCATCAGATTTCGGGCACACCAAGGAGTGTCATTCTGAGTTGATGGCCCTCCAGGTGCAGTTGCTGTTTGTCTCAGCATGCGTCCTGGGGAACAGTACACAGAGCACAGAGTCCTGCATCACAGAGCTGCTCAGGATGAACCTCAACAAAAACCACTGTATCTCTCTTCAGACTTTCTTTGCATCAGCACATTCCAGCAACAGATGTGTGACAGTCTTCCTACCAGTGCAGCTGCTTCAAGGGTACCATGTGGTTGTGAGACAGTGTGGATGTGCATGAAGGATTTCACAGGTTGTGCCTTCTCACCACCAGCCAAGCTACAGCTTGGTGATTGTTGGAAAATTCTAGCAATAAAGGCATTCTGCCAAATGATGTTGAAAGTCTGCTCAAGGAAGCATCTGACAGGATCAACTCTGTTCTTCTCTCACAGGGTCTCAAGTCCACTATGTGCTGACCACTTCCTGATGGACTTGTGGTCAAAGGTGTTTTGCTTTACAAAGTTTTCCGAGAGGGATAGGTAATGTGGAACAGTCCAACTACTTGCAGCCTTCCAATAACAATTGGACCCAACACCCCGCCCCCACACCAACACTGGGGACAGACAAAATCTCAGTACAGTGGCATATTGTGTTTGCACACTGAGGGTCTACATACAGCTTAACACAGCCCACATAAAAGTAACCATCAGGACAGGGTGGTGTTGGGTATATACTTCAACACCCCCACCACCCCACCCCTGCCATTTTATCCAGAGCATTGTACATGGTCCATCTTAGACCTCTAAATGAAGAGGAAAATGGTTCAGGTGACTACAGTGACGGAAGTTTGGGGAATGGGCCAGATTTACACCAATAACACCTTACACCCGGTTTTTTAACTGACATGGAAAGGTTGGGTTGCTACCATCTGCCCAGTTTCTGCCTCACCTTGATGCTACAGTCCTCCAACATTCTGCTTCAATCCCAGCCCCACCAGCCCATATGCCCAGCACCCTCAGATAAGCTGACCTGATGGTGAAGGGGATAAGTGATAGGTCAGCCCAGTTCCCAAAGAATGTGGCCTCACTCTTGCCTCGATTTACCGTGGCTCCTGAGGCCAGTTTGAACTGATCAGTCACTGATGCTCACGAATCTGTGCATTGAGCAGAAAACGGTGATGTCATCCATATGCAGGGAGGCTTTGACCTGCAGGCCTCTACAGCTTGGAATAGGCACCCCTCTCAGGCTCACATCCTCCCTGGTGGATTCAGCAAAGGGCTTTATAAAACAAACAAACAAGGCAGTAGAGGTAGAGTCAGCAAGCAACCTTGCCTGGGCCCAGACCAAATTCGGGATCCTTTCTGATGCCCACCCTTTGATTAAGATGGAACTAACAATGCTTGCATGGAGCAGTGGGGTCTAATTATGCCTTCCCTCCTCAAAACACATCCCTCATTTAGGTATGCAATACCCTGTCAAAGGCCTTCTCCTGGTCCAGGCTGATGGAGCAGGTGTCCATTCCCATTGAGCTGCGTTGTACTGAGCACCTCCTGGTTCCCAATGTCAGGAAGTGTGGTTTCACTGGACTCTTCATGATGCCCAAAGTTTCTGGATTGGCTTTGGAAGTGCTCATCTCTGTATCTTGGCTGGTGGTGAGAAGGCACAACCTGTGAAATCCTTCATGCACACCCACACTGTCTCACAACCACATGGTAGCCTTGAAGCAGCTGCACTGGTAGGAAGACTGTGGTCATCTCTTCCCCACTCTTAGCTCTTTGCCTCTTGTTCTGTTTGTGGCGATCCTCTCATTTTTCAGAAGAAGGGTTCGTGGTGTGCCCTTCGTACAACTGTTCTCTCTGCTGCTGGTCTGTGGTGGCCCTGTGTGATTGGAGGGTTTCCTTTTCAGGTTTCTCCTCACCACCTGCCACACTCTCTTCCTCACTTTGTTCAGTGCGTCCTCCTTTATTGATCTTTATTTTCAGGTGGAGGTCCAGTTAGTTTCTTTTACTCACAGACACCTTCCTTTCTCTTTCCGCAAGACTTGGCTTCCTCCTGGCTGTCCCTTTTCTCAGTTGGCTTATCATTGGAGGGTAGCTCCTTGCTATCCTTTTTGAGTCCACTGCTTGTGTTGCCACTTCTGGCCAATTGTGCTTCTGTACTCCATACCACCAAACCACCCACCCCCACCAAATAATGCAGATTTTGATCCCTTTGCAGTCCTTAGTCAGCTGTCCCTCCCATTTACGGTCATTTTGCAGTCTGTTGCCATTTTCCCTGACCTCCCGTACATTCAGCACATTGTAGACTGCCCCACAAATGTCAGGCAGCCTCAGTTCCATCTAATCGCAAAATTGGAAGGCAGGAGGACGACAGCCATGCTGACATCCACCTTCAGGGTCACCTTGACCTGCTGCTTGGTGGTCCAGATTCTGAAGAGGTCCATTCATCAGTACTGCCTCCTTAAAGCTGTATGCACCTTCCCGGGAAAGTCAGGACATCTGCGGCCAGAACATGGGAGTTGTAATATGACAGAGGGGTTGGACAAGGAAGCGGCCCTCCTTTCCCTCAAAGGACTTCAGGAGATGTGAACATTGTTTCATGCTCTGCAAAGTCAGAACAAAATACCTGGGGAAATCCTGCAGACAGAAAACATCCACTGTTTGGAACCCACAGCAATCCATGAGGATCCCCTTCATGAAGAAGATCTGATTGACCAGAATTCACTCTGTGACCTTCTTCATAGTCAGCCTGACTGTGCTTGGTCACCGTGGCCTGGGGCTTGGGCATTTGCCGAGGCCTTAATCCTGGTTGGCTGGACAATGAATTGGGATAAAGATCAATCAATTGGTGCTCAGCTCAACTGGCAATCCAATAACAAACCAGTGATGATCTCGAAATCCTCTGATGACTCGCAACTCAGAGCCTAGATTTAGTCTGAGACAAACCATTTCCCTGCAGCAATATTAAGTGACAAAGTGCCTCTCCATTCAGTGAATTCTGGTTTGTGTTTTATTATCAGGCAGAACCGTATGTATTCTTCGACTTTACATTGATGGTGACATCAGCAGAATGAAGCTATGGCTTCTCTCTTCCAACTAAATGTGATGTCACAAGTTCTGCACGCTTTTTAAAACTGGTAACATTTTACAGTTTGTATTTTATGTAGTTATAAAGCTATCAAACCATTGAATTAAAGAGGAATTTGAGGTCCATTTCAGCCAATTGGAAAGCTATGAGATATGTGTATACACCTCCTATCCCGGTCATAATCTCTTCCAACCTCTTCCATCAGGCAGAAGATACAAAAGCTTAAACACATATACCAACAAGTTCAAGAACAGCTCCTTAGGCAGGTGAATGGATCTCTCAAATTTCAAATCTAATGTCGATTGTACTGTCTGTGCACCTTCTTTGCTGTCATAAATTTATATTCCTCACTCTGTTCCATCACCCGATGATCTTTGTGTAGTATGATCTGCTTGTACTACATGCAATATGAACATTTTCACTGTACCTAGGTACATGAGACAATAATAAATCAAATCAAATGGAGAATAAAACATAACCAGGAATCAGGGCAGTAAAAGGTAAGAAAAACTGATTGACTTTACAGGAACCTAACACTATCTGTTTTCCCTAAACAACGTGTTTAGAGATATTATTACACACATCTGACACAAGAGGGACTTGAACTTGGGCCTCCCTGGTCCAGAGAAGGGACATACCAATGCACTACAAAAGGGTCCAGGAGCCTAACAGTGCAGCGTCTGAATTGGTTAAAATCAAGCAACTATTAATTGTTACCAACCGGATCAAAAAAGTGGCCTGAAGCCCTGATTGTATTGCTTTCAGCACAGGCACAGTAGTATCTGTAAATCTAGTTTCCTTAACACAAACATCACAATGAAAACATAGCAATGGCCTCAGATATATGGGAATGCATTTTTAAAAATCACTTTAAAGAAAGAGCTATCAAAGGACAAGACCAATTCATGTCAATGAAAGACCTTCTTTTTCCTTTTGTGAACATTGAAAATAAAATGCAGTTAGAGGCAAATAAAATTAAAGTGTGGGATGAGAATCTCAAACATGACTGATCAAAAAATAAAGTGAAAGGAATAAATCTTAAAGGTGCTGCTTGACAGCTTTTCCACCCTTAGAATAAACACATGGAGGGAATGAAACAATAAATAAAACAAATAGTGTACAAGTCTTGTAAGATAAACTTGCATTTGATGTCTTAAGATATTGAAATTTTTGTAGACATAGCTCTCTCACCAGTCATGTATCAACAATGCTTCAGCTTGTGGCTTTTGTCAGACTTTGCACAAGAATTCAAGCCTGGTGGAGTGTGGGGGCAGGAAAAAAGTTCCAGATCGTTACATGTTATTTGTTCATTGAGTAATAATATGCTGCTGGTGTTAGACAATCATTCAACAAGGTGGCTCAAAATCCAAGGGTTCTAACTAACTTTAGCTTCCAAACTGACTGAATTGATGGGATAAAAGAAGTTTAAACCAGACGTTAGCTCCATCTGTGGCTTAGCTCAATCTGTATATTACAAGAATCAAGAAGGGAGTTAGTGTGAAGCTAAAGACTCAGTACATGTTGAAATTTTTCACCTGCTGTCCTGTCTCCTTCACTTGGACAGACAGTGTTTTTCCATGATGCACTGTAAAACAGTTAATACTTGGCTTGATTCTTGGAAAATTCATTTCTTTTTACAGGCCCGGCAATACAATGCAAGTGGAGCCAGTTTTATTGAGACTATCTGTATTGGCAGACATTGTTTTGATTTCCACAATAAGCAATCTTCCAGAGCTTGGACATAAAGACATTTCTGGCCTGAAACTTACCTTAACATCTTTGTGTGCCATGAGGACAGCAAAGTTTGTCAGATGATTACAGGAACATGTGGTGTGCGTCCTGTTTGAGGCCAGCATTCTGCAACCCTGCGTGGACCAATATCCCGTCATTGTGCGCTTTGAGTAGCTCCAGAATGAGCAATTAGGGTTAAAATTGTTTTGGAGCTGAAACAAAAAACAAGGTAAACCTTTCAAACTGTGACAAGTACCATCTCTCCTCCTGTGAGCCAGTTCTTCAATACATTCATTCCTCAGTCAAGAAGCAATCTGTTACATGTCACATTCTCCATGCAGAAGCTATAAAATTCACATTGCTCTCAAGCACTTCACTATTACCAAATTAATTCTTTGGTTTTGATTAATTTGAAACCACAACTAGAATCAACTCTGTAACAACCATCTGCTTCATTTGCAATTCAGATCAAACAATTTAACAGTGCCTGCCAATTGTGTATTACTCTGACCCCATTTGATTATTAAAGTGGCAATGTCCACTGAACACTGAAAAAGAATTATGAGTCAGCAAGCCTGTCATTAGACCTTGATTTAATTGGAGCATGATGAACATACTACTTAGTTGAACCTAGTTGTTTACCAGGAACATTTTTAATAAGAACCTATTAAAAAAAAAACACAGGCAGCCAGCCTGAAATAAGAATGGAAAAACACTGTTGAGCAAACCTTAAAGCTCTCTGAAGGTATTACAGATACAGTGATCTAACAATAATACTGCTTGTTTGAAATTTTGGAAGTGTTTGGCAAATTTCTACATGGACATCTTCCAAATAAACAGAACATTTGTGAGTTGAGAGTAAAACCTGGGAGTGGCAAAGAGATAGGGGACTGACAACACTTTGAGAGTCACAGTAGAGGAGGGAAGGTGTCGAGAAGTGTTCTGCAGAAATTGTTACTAAATCCTTTCTTGTTTCTCATCTCCACAGTTTAGTAACTATGTCAGACTTGCAAACAACAGAAAAATGGGGAGAGCTGCGGGACACTGGATACAATGTGGACCTTTGGTGTCATTACATAATCAGGCAGACAACTCAATGTTATTAACAAGAAGCAAAAGAAGTATAGAATAAATGAAAAGTAGAAGCAAAGGGTGTATTAGACGTGAAAGATCTAAGTTGTTTGTGACGAATTTTCAACATGCTTTTATGCATGCATGCAAACAGTGTCAAGCTTTCTCTTAGAAATGACTGAGAGGAACAATAGTTTACATTACTGAGCTGACATAAAGAAGGAGCTAATGGACCTGATCAAATCTTTATAGCTGATATTGAAAACTACAATTGTTACACTTTGGGATTTCTGATAATGGAAGATCTTGATGAAATTTTAAATGAAAAACTCCAATATCAAGTTTCAAGCAGATCTCAAGAGAATAGAACATTACATTTGGGAAATCTAATTGCAGGGAGAAACTGATGTCTACACCTCAGAAAAGGCAGTGCCTTGAAAATATGTGCATCCTCCTCCTTTGTTGTGGTTATTATCTGAGTATGTGGCCCCAAACCAACTTACAGTCAGACCTGAAGGAGATTTTAAGATTTTACTGCACTTAAGAATGTCATCTCATTTTAAGCTTGTTTTGGAAAATGTGGCTGGAAAAAGAGATTAGAATAGTTAGGGGCTTGTTTTTGATTGGCACTGACTCAATGGGTTAACAGCATTTTTATGTGCTGTAGGCTTCTGTGGCTCTATGAAAGACCAATGTATTTGTCCACTATATTCATAGACTTTTTAAACTGCCATTTGTAGAATTTGAAGTAAACAGTTTGCCTGAACTTTATCACCTGATAGGTGGCACAGTGACTCAGTGGTTAGCACTGCTACCTCACAGCACCAGGGACCTGGCTTTGATCCCAAACTTGGGCAACTGTGTGTGAAGTTTGCACATTCTCCCCATGTCTGTGCAAGTTATTTCCAGGTGCTCCAGTTTCTTCCCAAAGTCCAAAGATGTGCAGGTTAGGTGGATAGGCTGTGCTAAATTGCCTATAGCGTCTAGGGTGGGTAATGCAGGGATATGGTGGGGCGTGAGTCTGAGTATCCATATCTCTGAAGACAGTGAAGTGTCTTGACTGCATTCTCCTTCTGGATTCCTCTTCAAATCAACCAGGGTCAGGCATCAGAAGGACAATTGAGCTGATGGGGTGAGGGATGGGAACATCTAGATAGAGTTGAGGAGGCTTAACAGTGACAAACTCGAATTGTTCTTGTTTGAAGTGTGGGCTCATATCATCTAGCTTATGGAGAAAAATTTGACTCCAAAGATAAGAAAAAGGCTACCATCAGAGAGGTGACTGTCAGGACAGACTGGCATGTAGACCTCAGGGTGAAGAGGCAGGTGGAATAGGTTTCTGCACAGCAAGCCCAGATCTGTCCTTGCTGTCCTGTCTCCAGGTCATGCTTTGCAACAGGTCCTGCCCTACAGATAATCTGAAAAGGTGTTGGAATTATAACAGGGCTGGGCTCTACAAATGAGACTGCCCTCACAACCATAATCACCATTACAGCCAGGCACAACGGTGCTCCCTTCGCACCAGAGATTAAACCGGTTTGTCTTCCCACTGAGATTCAGGCTGGGGGAGAAAGGTACTTTCAGAACGTGGCTTGGTCTTACGTAAAGGGAGAATGACATGACCTAGAGCAGGCATGAGATTAGGCAAATGGGAAGCACTGTGCACAAGTGACATAGGAGCAGAGGTATCAACCATTGTTCACCAGTTTTTACAGAAGCACGTCGCCTAGGCATCTGAGATGATCAATGTTTCCTCCCACAAACAGATCTCAGCTTTTCAGAGGTCAGGCCATCTCCTCTAATGGCCAAATGAGCTCTCCCTGTTGGCAATCAGATTATAGGAAACTGCCTTTTATGGTTGCTTATGACTCGATCAATGCCTAGTGTAAGTAAGGCAGTTTGGAATAATTGTGGTGTCAGAGTCAAATGTTAAAAAATATCAAAGTCTCCTAAAAAAGTAACCAGCATGAGTAATAATTTATGAGGTCAGCAAAAAGGGTCCAGGAGTCTTGCTTCATGCACACCTGGTGAGTCAGCCAGAATGGTACCCTGGAATTGTTTAATTAGCAGGGAAGTGGGCTGTTCTGTCACTCTGCTCATACCTCTGCTGTTCTTGAAGGCATCTTGTTAGCTGTCTCTTGTTAATGGTCACATTTAAACAGTGCTCTTATTGATGTTACCCTGGGAACAACCCTTGTTGTTGCGTGAGAAACATATAGCGCAGCCATTCAGATCACCAATTTCAGTGTCAAGGCTTCTTACCTCCAACACAGAATGCCCGCTGAGGTCTTTAAGCCTGCTACTGTCCTGAAGAATGGGCCAACTGGAGAAGACATCTCTGATCATATTTCAGAGATGGACCTTGGTGACTTAAATGAGGCACAGAGTGGGCAATTTGTTTCTAATCCCACCGAGTATGAGGCAGCTCTCAGTAAGGATGATGGCAACACTGCATATTTTGACCTGGTAAGCAGCAGGGTTGAGAGTAAAGGTGATTGTCCAGTAACGATTCACCACACTGGATCCCATGCTACCTCTGGGAGTAGATCCAGGACACCCTATAGAAGTCTTTGGAGTAAGGTGTCATTCAAAACTCATCAAATCCATACTCCTCTCTGATAGCCCACATGAGGAAGTAGGATAGAAAACTGAAGGTCTGTGTTAATTATTGGGCATTAAATGCAAAGAATCATAAGGATGCTTACTCTCACCTCCGACTGAGGAAGCACAGCAGGTTCTCAAGGAAGCAAGGTATTCCTGCAATCTTGATTTAACCATAGAAAATAACATTGCTGAACAAGACATTGAAATTATGACATTTGAAAAGGGCACCAGGGAATTTTACCAGAATTCAATAGTGCAATTTGGGCTCCATAATGCCGTGTCACTTTCACACATGTAATGGATAAAGTTTTTGGTGCCCTTAAATATTAGTACCTTCTTTACACCTGCAGGGGAATTGAGTGTTAAGGGAAGCTGGCAGGAAAGTGGAATCGAATCTAAGATCTTACTGAATGTTGGAGCAACTACACAGAAAGGATCAACCACTCCTGCTTCTATTTCTTACATTCCTACATCAACATGATAGATAAGAAATAACAAATTTATATTGAAATGGTGAAAAGAAAAATACTCTAATGGCAATGTGACTTCATCATATAAATGGGCTCATTGTTCAATTATCTTGCAAGTCATTATATCAAGTGTGACTAGTTGGCTGAAACGGAAACATGAAAAATATTGGCAAGTTTGTACCAACATTAAAATGAGTTACAGAGTTAATGAAAAAGTCATGCTGAAATTGAAATATTATCTCTACTTCTTTCTTCACAGATCTTGCCAGACCAACTGAGTTTTTCCTGCACTGAGATAACAAGGTGTAGAGCCGGATGAACACAGCAGGCCAGGCAGCATCAGAGGAGCAGGAAGTGTTAGGGTTAGGCCTAGACCCTTCATCAGAGTTTCTGACAAAACATCAGCCTTCCTGCTCTTATGATGCTGCTTGGCCTGCTGTATTTATCCAGCTCAACACCTTGTTATCTCAGATTCTCCAACATCTGCAGTTCCTTTTCCTGCACTGACTGTTTTTATTTCAGATCTGCAGCATTCACAGTATTTTCCTTTTATTAAGACTAGTTGACCAGTTTAATGTGCAAATATGGGGGCATTAGGCAGTGGTAGATTGGAAAGTGCTGGGGTAGTACAGGGAGACACACAAGTAGAAATGGGGTACTGAGCACAGAATGAGCTGATTTTTTTACTTACCTCAAGATGTTTTAAGGTAAAAATGACAGGGGCTGCCAAGTAGATTCGGTTGCTTTCTTTATTTATTGCTGCAGAGACGACCTGTGAGTTGACTATAACAGTGTGATTCGTTGACATTGCCTCACTTCCTAGCTTGAAGCTGGCATTCTCTGTAGAAAGATAGCTTCCCAAATTATTGTAGAGGACAAAAGCCACTCTTATCTCACCTGCAACAAAGGGATATGACATATCACCTTTACTGACATTTCAAAAAAATGGAAGTTCAGTGATTATTTAAACATAGATTGTATACTGTAATGGTGCTTGCTTGAAAGCCTGAATGCAGTGGAGTTTTACCTTACCGTGACTCAAAAGTTCAGGAAAGCTGACCTTTCTTGCAGCCAGCACAAAATATTGCAGTGTTTAAGTTAATTTGAATTCCAAAACCTATAAAGTAGTATTACATTCAGAAAGAGCCTCCTACCATGGTGAGAAATTTGCTCAAATAAAATATCTAGTCTACGTTCTACCATTTAATAAGATCATGGCTGATCTGTTTGTGTTTTGAATTACACATTCCCATTTACTGATGAAAATTGTTTATTCCTCAGTCTAAGAAGAATTTATCCACCTCCATCTTGGCAATATTAATAACCCTGCCTCCAAGGTTGAACATTCCCAAATTGAACAACCTTTTGAGAGAAACAATCCTCCACTCTGTTCTGAAAGGGCACTCCTCACTCTTCTAGCCTCCTGTGAAAACAAGCCCAGCTTGTCCATCCTTTCCTTATACCGATTCAATCTGGATATCCATTTAAGAAACTGCTTCTCAACTGTCTCAAACAGTTACATTCTTCTCTGAATAACAAGACCAAAGTACACACAGTATTTGAGATGTGGTCTCATTGATGCTCTGTGCAACTGAAGCATAAAGTCCTTACTTTTAGGTTCAATTCCTCTGGTGACGAAGGATAGCAATCTGTTAGCCTGATGTGCTGTACCTGCAAATTAACTTGTGGTGAATTGTGCACCAGACCCATCTAAATCTCGCTGCACTCTAAATTCGTTAGTCAACTGAATGATAGACTGCTTTTTCATTCTTCCTGCCAAAGTGAACTTTACATTTTCCCAAATATTTGCCTACACCCGCAACCATGTCCGTCTACATCTTCCTTTTGTCTTCTTTGTAACATAAAATCCCACCTATCTTGACATCAAACGTGAATCCAGCACTTCCTCCTCATCTAAGGTATCGACGTAAGTTATGGAAAGCTGAGGCTCTAGAAAAAAACAACTGTTGAATTCCACATGTTACATCCTGCCAATCAAAGGTCTATTTGTTCAAACTCAGGGATAGGAAGAACTGCCAATGCAGGAGTCAGAGATAACATGTGTGGAGCTGGAAGAACACAGCAGGCTAGGCAGCATCAGAGGAGCAGGGAAGATAACATTTTGGAAGGGTCCTGACCCAAAACGCCAGCTTTCCTGCTCCTCTGATGCTGCCTGGGCTGCTGTATTCCTCCAGCTCCAACCTGTTATTTTTGCATACTCTCTGTTTTTTGTCAGTCAGCCAATCTTCTGTCCATTTTAATATGTTACCCATGCAACGTGAGTATTTATATTCTGCAATATCCTTCGATACGGCACCCTATCAAATGTCTTATGGATAACCAAGGATTGTACATCTGCAGATGACCACGAAATCATTGTAAATACCTATCTGGTTCACTAATATTCTTTAAGGAAGGAAATCTGCTACCCTTACTTAGTCTGACCTACATGGACTCTGGACACAGCAACGTGGTTGACCATTAACTGTCCACAGGGATATTCAGGATGGGCAATAAGTACAGGCCGAACCAGCAATGTCCATGTAAAAACACTGATCACCCTTCCCATTAGTTAGTTTTAAACCTTCTCTACTTCATAAGTTATGTGGATCGCAAGAACCTGAACACAGTTCAGGTGTAAATGTTCCCAAGTATCACTTATGCCAATTCCAGATGCAATGGCCATGAACTCGAACCTGCTTTAGAGTCATAGAATCATAGAGTATTACAATACAGATACAGGCTTTTCACGCTGACCAGGTTTCCTTAACTGAACTAGCCCAATTTGCCTGTGTTTAACCCATATCCCTTGAAATCTTTTCCAATTATGTACCTGTCCAAATATCTTTTAAATGTTGTAACTGCACTCGCATCTATTACTTCCTCTGGCAGCTTATTCTACACCCAGACCACCCTCTGTGTGAAAAAGTTGCTCTTCAGTTCACTTTTAAATCTTTCCCCTTTCACCTTGACCTATACCCTTGAGTTTTGGACTCCCAACTGGAAGGAAAAGACCTTGGTTTTTAACTCTATCCATGCCCCTCATGATTTTATAAACCTCCATAAGGTCATCCCTCAGCCTCCTGTGGTCCAGGGAATAAAGAGTCCCAACCTCTCCTTATAACTCAAGCCTCCCAATTTCAGTAACATCTTTGTAAATTTATTTTGCACCACATCCAGTTTAATAATGTCCTACAGTAGGGTGGCCAGAATTGTATGCAGTACTCCAAATGTGGCCTTACCAATGTCTTGTACTGCCATAACATGACATTCCAATTCCTGTACTCAATCCTCGGACTGATGAAAGCAAGTGTGCCAAATGCCTCCTTTACCATCCTGTCTACCTGTGCTGCCACTTTCAAGAGACTATGTACCTGCACTCTAGCTATCTGTTGTCCCTTGACATTTCTTGTATTACTTATTCATCTCCCTAATGTGACATACCCTATGCCAGTTTAGATAAATTTCATAGATAACCCAAAGGTTATAACCTGTGAGGTTCTACCTTCCAAAATAGTTTCCAGTATCTCACATTCTCTAAGCAGAGCCTCTCTCCAGGGATGATACACTTCAGTTTTGATGATAGACTGAAGAAGTTGGGTCTGTTCCTCTTGGGAGAGAAGACTAAGTGTGATTTGATAGAGGTTTTCAAAATCATAAGTGGGTTGTATCGGGAGAACTTGTTTCAATTCAAGTGGAACAAGGACAAGAGGGCCAAGATTTTGACTTGTCTGCAAAGCAAAGTAAGTATGAAGTGAGGAAAATATTTTTCATAGCCCATAGTTAGGTTGTGGAATGCATTTCCTGGAAGTGTTGTGGAGGCAAGTGCAATTCAGCATTTGTGAGGACTTTGAACAATTAGTTGGATAAAAATAACGCACAACGGCACGGGGAAAAGGCAGGTAATTGGCACTAGGAAAAGATGTTCATTTAACGAGTCTGTGCAAGCATGATGGGATGCTGCTGGGCTGAAACGCCTATGTGCTTCTGTAGGACGAGCTGCTCCTTGTTGAAGGTATTGGTTTTGTATCCCATTTATTCAGGACTTGCTACGTATTTACATTCTCAATAAAGCGTACAATATGAAAACACTGTAACAAACTTCTAAGTATCTTAAATGTTGAATTTTTCCTTCTCTAACATGCTTGGGATAACTTAAAACTGATTTGTTACTCTCAAGAAATAATGGCTTTGAAAATGTTCTGAAATTCAATCAACTTTTCTGGCATAAGTAATATGGTACTGAAACATATCAGTATCTTTATCATCAGAGTGACATGTTGATGAAATTGATTCACTTCTATATTTCCTTCAAGTCCTAATTGAAGTTTGTATGCTGAAAACACAAAACTACAATTCCAACTTAATAAAATGCTGATTTCAAAATTATCTGCAGAATTTTTGCATTTTTATTGGACTGTCAGCTACGTCTAGATTAAATCGAGCTACACAGATGATTTACAATGATTTACTCCTATAACTAACAAGCAAGTCTGAATTCAAGTCCATAATGCAATTTCTGCACAAATCTCTGGAAATAATCGTCATGAGTTTCCTATGGTTGATCTTTAACACAGCCTCAACAAACTTTTTAGTGGTTAACTTTCAGCAATATATTTTAACATAGGCCCCAGGATTCTTGGGGAAGATCTTCATCTTCGCTTTCCATTGGAAATCAACTGGAGAACATCTGCTTTTGCCTGAACCTGCCCAGTTCTTATTCTCCTTAATCCTAAACTGTTTGTTTGTCTTTCAACTGGCTCTTGGGAGGTACTGAGGGACTCTTGCATTAATGCCAAACAGGTCCATATTTTAATGTGGGTGGTCTGCATATAAATATCATCAATGGCTACGCCCATAACAATTTAGTGATGAAATGGCACGGCACCATTGATAGCATGGACTTCCACTGTTGGTGGGAGCTCGACAATTATTCAGCCTAATGTCCACATTTGTGACCAATTCTCCTTCAGCAAGCTGCTTATGTGGAGAGAAGCGGTTATTTTTCCTTCCCAGAGTTTCAACGTTGCAAAGTTACTGCTTTCTACCAGCCCTTACTGAGACATTCGGATAGTCATGATTCCCAAATTCACATCTTTTACTTCAAGGAAATCTCACTTAGTGGAATCAATTTCAGTTAAATCTTACCATTACGACCATTCTTTTTCAGAGTGCTTGCAGAAAGTTGGATGGAGTTCCCATTCAGTCCATTTTGAGGAAATTGCAAATCTTCTGATGTTCCATCTGTGCTCAAGCGGGCAACCTCTAAAACTGTTGACATTGGAGCACAAACAAGCAATTAGTCTTGTGGAAACCAGACCTTACTAACATCCTCTACAACACACCAGATATTGATGTCTACTGATCCAGATCAGTACATTTATAACTATGTTTTCAAGTTTGGAAAAGGATATTGATAATATCTGAATAAGAGAAGGATGTTCTCTGATGGTGGCCATTTTTAAAGTGTCCTTCATAGAATATACAGCATAGAAGCAGGCCATTTGGCCCTATCTGTCCTTCTTAAAGTTTATGCTTGATTTGATTACTTCTAAATATCTCACATTATCAGTATAATTATAATATACTGATTATATACTATAAGACCATAAGACATAGGAGTGGAAGTAAGGCCATTCGGCCCATCGAGTCCACTCTGCCATTTAATCATGGCTGATGGACATTTTATCTTCACTTGCCTGCACTCTCCCCGTAATTCTTAATTCCTTGTGAGATCAAGAATTTATCAATCTCTGCCTTCAAGATATTTAACGTCCCGGCCTCCACTGCGCTCCATGGCAATGAATTCCACAGGCCCACCACTCTCTGGCTGAAGAAATGTCTCTTCATTTCTGTTTTAAATTTACCCGCTCTAATTCGAAGGCTGTGTCCATGGGTCCTAGTCTCCCCACCTAACGGAAACAACTTCCCAGCGTCCACCCTTTCTAAGCCATACATTATCTTATAAGTTTCTATTAGATCTCCCCTCAACCTTCCAAACGCTAATGAATACAATCCCAGGATCCTCAGCCTATACTAATACCATCAAATAACTCTTACATTACATTTATTTTTAGCTTCTCCTTAAATGCATCTATACAATCCACCTCAATACCTGTCTTCTCTATTATCGTGGAGGTCAGATTATCCTATTCCAGACAAAAGGCAAAGCTACATTGGCCGTTTACAAGCGGAAATGTTTGACTCCCACATGTGGAAGTGCAACGTTCTATTGCTACCACTAGATATTTTGATTGGTTCGGGTAAAGCGGGCAATCATGGGGCTGCACACAGCCCTTGCTGGCCACATTCTGGGACTGGGCATTTGAGACCTTCCACAGTCTCCATGGAATTGGCAGAATTATGAAGGCAAAATGGTTGATAATGGCTCAGAGGCATTATGGGATAGCCCTAGTCTGGAGCTAGTAACATAATTTAAAAAGAATTGACAAAGCCCTGTCATAATGAAATACTGCATGATGTGTATTAACACAATGACTAATAACAAGGTTTGGTTCTTAAGAGTTAATTGATCATTGAATTGACCAGGATTCAGTTCTGGAAGATAGCTTATACAACTGTGGGAAGTGATGAATGGGTGGAGGATCCCAGGATTAGGAGGACTTCAGATGTATTGAACTGGGCCAATGTCCAATGAACGAAGGCAGTCCTTCAAACATGGTCATCTGCATCACTCCTGCTTCAAAAGGCCATGACCCACTTTAGTCTGTCCTGGATTCTGGAAGTGGGCAGGAAGTGGTGGAATTATGGGCATGGCCATTCAAGAGATGAGACTGTGACTTCAGCAAATAGTCCAAATCCCGATGCCTGCCTCAAAGGGAATATTCGTCCAGCCTGCTCATATTTATCATAATTTTCAAAGTCAGACCAAGAAGTCTTCTCCCTGATTCTCTCTCTGGTGGTCTAAGGACAACACCAGAGTGCAACCTTGTGACTGCGACGGAAGTACATGATTGCACTCTGGTGTTTCCATTCAAAGGGACTAACTGGTAACTAATGAAGTGCATGCAGTATAAACTGTACAGGTTTCGTATTTTTACAGTGAAGGCCTTTTAAAACTTCGGCCAAACTGATTTAACCAATTTAAAAGGTTGCTCATTGCACAAAACTCAAAGCTGTGCTGGAAGGGGAAAACAACATTCGTGTATCAACACTTGCAGGTCTGTGGAGTTTAAATTTATTCAATGCATTTCTCAGAAGCCTGTGTGATAATTTTTCTGGACCAGCTGCAATTTGGTCTTTTGTTAAAAATAAAACTTAGTGAGGTAACAGCTATCCACTTAACAGAAAGCGATGTCTCCAATACTATCAAACAGCACTCACTGTCAAAAGAGAGGTTTCTTAACCTCTTTAAATATGTTATTGCGTTTCACAATGACTATACTCACGTATGTTTTCAGTGTTCTCTCGGACTCTGTCTGTCTTGAGCAGGTTGTCAGCAAGGACAAATGCGCCTTGCTCCACCGTATCAAGTAACATAGTGGCTGCTCGCAGCTGATCGCTTGTCATGAGGTCCTTCCATGCATCCAAGGCTTGAGGTTGTAAGAGATTGTTAACTGTCTCCACCATGGCCTGCGGTTCAGGGAAGAGAATAACACAGGATTGTAACTTTGCCTGTGCACATTGAGCCACGCATTCAATCCCCCACAGCCCAGCAGAAGAATCAGCCCCCACCTCTCCCCATGGGGGAGCAGAAAAGTAAAAGATGAACAGGATCCCCAAAATTAGGAAGGGCACTTGCAGCCACTCCCCTGTGTGTCTCTCGTGTCTACAGGGATCAGCAGTGAATCAAACAAAGAAATAAAGAAACCTACAGCACAGGAACAGGCCCTTCGGCCCTCCAAGCCTGCGCCGACAAAGATCCTCTGTCTAACCTGTCTGTGTCCATTTGCTCCCTGCCCATCCATGTACCTGTCCAAATATATCTTAAAAGACTCTAGCGTGTCACCTCCGCTGGCAACGCCTTCCAGGCACCCACCACCCTCTGTGTAAAGAACTTTCCACGCATATCTCCCTTAAACTTTCCTCCTCTCACTTTGAACTCATGACCCCGAGTAATTGAGTCCCCCACTCTGGGAAAAAGCTTTTTGCTATCCACCCTGCCTCTACCCCTCATGATTTTGTAGACCTCAATCAGGTCCCCCCTCAATCTCCGTCTTTCTAATGAAAATAATCCTAATCTATTCAACCGCTCTTCATAGCTAGCACCCTCCATACCAGGCAACATCCTGGTGAACCTCCTCTGCACCCTCTCCAAAGCATCCACATCCTTTCAGTAATGCGGCGACCAGAACTGTACACAGTACTCCAAATGTGGCCGAACCAAAGTTCTATACAACTGCAACATGACCTGCCAACTCTTCTACTCAATACCGTGCTCAATGAAGGAAAGCATGCCATATGCCTTCTTGACCACCCTATTGACCTGCATTGTCACCTTCAGGGAACAATGGACCTGAACACCCAGATCTCTCAGTTCATCAATTTTCCCTAGGACTTTTCCATTTACTGTATAGTTCGCCCTTGAATTTGATCTTCACCTCACATTTGCCCGGATTGAACTCCATCTGCCATTTATCTGGTCAACTCTCCAGACTATCTATATTCTGCTGTAATTTCTGACAGTCCCCTTCACTATCAGCTACTCCACCAATCTTAGTGTCATCAGCAAACTTGCTGATCAGACCACCTACACGTTCCTCCAGATCATTTACATATATCACAAACAACAGTGGTCCCAGCTCAGATCCCTGTGGAACACCACTGGTTACAGGTCTCCAATTTGAGAAACTCCCTTCTACAACTACCCTCTGTCTCCTGTTGCCCAGCCAGTTTTTTATCCATCTAGCTAGCACACCCTGGACCCCATGTGACTTCACTTTCTCCATCAGCCAGCCATGGGGAACCTTATCGAACACCTTACTGAAGTCCATGTATATGACGTCTACAGCCTTCCCCTCATCAATCAACTTTGTCACGTCCTCAAAGAATTCTATTAAGTTGGTAAGACATGACCATCCCTGTACAAAACCATGTTGTCTATCACTGATAAGCCCATTTTCTTCCAAATGGGAATAGATCCTATCCCTCAGTATCTTCTCCAGTAGCTTCCCTACCACTGACGTCAGGCTCACCGGTCGATAATTACCTGGATTATCCTTGCTGCCCTTTTTAAACAAGGGGACAACATTAGCAAGTCTCCAGTCCTCTGGGACTTCACCCGTGTCTAAGGACACTGCAAAGATATCTGTTAGGGCCCCGGCTATTTCCTCTCTCGCTTCCCTCAATAACAATGATAAATTTCAAAAATTCTTTGGTTCACTGTATGAAATCATGTTCTCTTTAATGGAAGTCCAAATTGGATGTGTGAAGAAAAGCTAGAATGTGAATACAGTTGTGACGCATTTACAGTCAATAGCTATTAATGCACTGACAGCAATCTTCTTGCATTGAACATCTGGGATAAAAGGCAACCTTGACTCTCTGTTAATCAGATTTAGCTTGAGTGAGTTTGTAAAAAAGAATTTTTTTTGCCCAAAGGTGAGAAGCTATTACCTTTGATCTATTTATTATAATTCAAGGAGGCTGGTTGAACTACAGTTTGCGAGTATTCACCACGGAACAATTTGACTTTTCCAGTGAACAATGCTACATCACACAGAACACTTGAGTGACTGAAATACATTTTTCCAGCATTTTAATACAATTTCATTTTTCTTTAAGGGGAATCAAATCAAAACAAAGACAAGAATATGGTGCAAACAGATAAGAAAGTACTACATGTATTTGCAAAATTGATAACCATAATCGGTGTAAATTTCTTTTCAACCTGTTCTCATCAATGGACAAGTAGTCTCGCTGTTCATACTTGTTTCTATGCAGACGGCCACGTCCTCACATCCTGCACAAAACTTATTACTTAAGATGTCAAAATTCATTAATTTTCACCAGACTTGAACATCCTCTTCCTGACCCTTTCACTTTCTGTGATGATAACACTTCGTGCCAATATTATATTTGCAAAGTAGTCCAATTGCCTTAACAGTTCAACATGTGAAGTCATAAATACCAGCAGCTTGCTGATACAAAATGAGATTTTAATGAGCATGAAGCATGGGAAAGTTTAAGATACAAACTTCGTCACTATGGCAAATCATTGTTTAGAATGAAAAATAATAAATAAACTATATTGGTTGAATAATAACTTCAGTTTAAGTAAAAAGCAATAACTTGAATTTCCATAACACCATTAATACAGTAAAACATATTAAGGTGCTTCACAGGAGCATTAACAAACAAAAAGGAACTGAGCCATTGGCAGAAATATTTGATAGGTGGTCGATCACTTGGACCTGTTCACTATTTTGGAATGGCTCTGGTCGTCAAATTTCTTAAGTATCACTCTCCAACATAAGTTCCTGCTGTATTTTGGGTGGGCGATGGGGTGGGGAATTGTCTCTAAATAGCACTGGTGTGGTTTACAGAGATAGTTTCCCATTTAAAACAATAGTTGAGTTCCATTTTGGCTGATTTTATTAGCTAGGAGTGGGAAACACATTATCTGTATATTACACTTCTTTGGAAAGCCCTGGACTTTGAGTTGAGGCTTGGGTATGTTGGAAAGCATCTCAGGGAGGTAGGATGCCCTTTTAATTATGTTCTGGGTGACAAAGTGTTCTTTGGGAGGGGTCAGGTACTTTAAGTGTGGTTGAAGGTGGACATCAATCTATGAATGTTCAAGAAAGTTGCATCAGAAACATACGAGAAGCAAGTATCAAAACCAAAGGACACAAGGAGCTGCCGAAAGGCACTGTCTAAAACAACTGTCCAAAATAGCTGGATAAAGAAACCACTTGACCAAAACTAACCATTAAGCAGTGAAAGCATTTGAAACCCTTGCCCTTTAAATATTTGAGAAAACTGTCTGAAATTGTTAAAGAAAAAGCTTACTATTTCACTTTTTCTGTTGACACAAGCATAAAGGCTAATCTTACTAAATTACTGATTTCATAACTTTCTATTCTCACAGTCAAGTGCCTGCCAATTCAGTTTCATTACAACTGCAAGTGGTTATAAACATTGAAACTATCAATTTTAATGATAGTTTTTTTTGTAAAGGATTAAAGGACATTAAATATAGTGAGTGGATATTTTCAATGAATGTGTCTTTTTTAGAATATATGAATCGTTCATCAGTTAATAAAGTTATTCTTAAACTTTATCTTATGACGACAGAATCCGCAGTTGCCAATGGTAGACAATTAAGGAAGTGGGAATGCAGAAGACACCACTGATAGAACAGTCAGATCACTGAGAGGTTTGAAAACAAGTGTAAACACAGTAAAGTATTGGTACAGAGGGACTGATGGAGATCTGCAAGCTTAAGAGTGATTAGTAAAAAAGGATTTACTGCAAGCTATGATGCGGGCAGCGTTGTTTTAGACAGCTCAAGTTGGAAGGTGGAAAATGGGATGCTAGGCAGGAGAGTAGTTGAATAAAACAAATGTTAAAAAAGTGAAAATTTCACCAGCAAGTGAACTGAGGGAAGGGCAAATATAATGAACTGCAGAGGTAGAAGTAAGCAATTTTATGTTGGAGCAGACGATGGTTGGTAACTCAGTTGTGGTCACCATTGTGGTACAGCTAATGTAACAGCCAATCTGTTCGCAACAAGGTTAAGCATACAATTGAGATGATTGGAATTTAGTGATGCTTACTCGCTCCCTTGGTCATGTTCCAAATAATGCCATGGTATTTTAATATTTATCGGGGAGAGCAGATTGGGCCTTGGTTCAATGTTTCATTTGAAAGCCAACACCTTTAATTTGCCTTGAAATTGTATTTGTGGCTCTGCAGTGGGACTTCAATCAGGAATACTCTTACTCAGAAGTTACAGTGCAATAGCAAGCCATGGCTGACATCTAAAGATGAGACAGCTGACCATTCCATGGCATATTGTTTAGAGTGAATAGCAAATGTTGTGCCTAATCTTTATCATGATGTGGAGGTGCCGGTGTTGGACTGCAGTCGACAAAGTAAGAAGTCACATAACACCAGGTTATAGTCCAAAGGGGTTTATTTTAAATCACAAATTTTCAGAGTGCTGCTTCTTAATCAGGTGAAGTGGAGAGAAGCGTATAGCTGCGTAATTTGTAGGTGAAGGGATCACTGCAAGGTAATTCCAGGTAATTAAGAGTGTCAATGGTGGATTCAGTCTTCACACAATAAAGTTAATGGGCAAAAAGTAAAGTTCTCAATTGATGACACTCTTAATTACCTGGAACTATCTTGCAATGATCTCTCCACCTTTAAATTTTGTACCTGTGCTCTTCGCTCCACATCACCTGATGAAGCAGCAGCGCTTCGAAAGCTTGCAATTTCACATAAACCTGTTAGACTGTAACCTGGTGTTGTGTGACCTCTGGTTTAATCTTCACCAGTTCACGTTAAGATTCGCTGACCTCGAGAATGTTCACTGTCTTGTGCATTAAAACACATTATCAAAGATGTCAATAATGCCACATTTGTGTCAGGCAGAAATAAGTGGTCACCTTTCATAGGGGAACAAATCAGATCAAATACAGGCAAATTATTTAAAATATCTGTAACCAATAAGAAATAGGAATTCAACAGACAATGGGAGACTGTTCAATCTTGCCATATCCTGAATTCAGCTGCCATCTTGAAATGCTATATCTGTTTGAAATTTACCCATGTCACTAAAATTTATATTTAAGAATTCCATAAAAACTGAATAATTCAGGATTTCATGCCAAAAATCCCAGAAAAAGGGTTTTCTAAGTCTACGTCTTGCTATGTTGGGAGTTGAGAGCTCAATATTGAGTTTTTGTCTGGAGCTTCATTTTAGGTTGACAAGCTTGGTGCATACACACTGATTTCTAGCAAGCAATCATCATCAATCACAGCAAGTTCCTTATCAATATGTTGGTTCCATGCATGGATTTGTATATGCAATAGCAATTAATTCACTCCCTTGGCTCTCGCTAACAAGCTATAGCTCATTCTGGCCTAGAAATTCTCAGCCAGTTATCGCTCAACCAAATTATCCTGTCTATTCTGCAGCTCCTTCTGCCACAACATTTTTTCTCTGCATCAAGTCAGTGTCTGTGCTGACACCTGGATTATTCCACTTGCTGTATCAGCATTCAGGACCGGCAGCACACCCGCAACTGGAACTCATATGTCTTCCCCAAGCAGCTCTCAGTATGAATTCAGAAGCTCCCAGCCATGCTCTCAGAACATAGTGCCAGTTTTCCTTTTTCGTGTTTTTAGTCCTTCCACCTTTTGCATGGCCAATATTTACCTTTCTCACTTTACGCTCTTGCATTCCTAACAGTATTCAATTTCTAGCTTCTCTGTGTACTTTTTGGCTTCAGTATGTCTGCTGCCTCCTCAGTGCTCCAACAGGACAATGCAGATACTTCCCTATGCTTCTACTCTCTAGCTGGCCCAGTGTTCCTACCAGTGAGCAACTGCAACTATATTTCTGACTACTCCTGGACACGGTGCTCCGGACTCCCACTCTCTTCCATTTTCAAAGCTTTCTCTTACTTATGGCTCCTACCCAAGGCCTCTCAGAGTTCACAGTCACAACTAACTTCTCTCTCTAAAAAAGCGATAATGTATCATTAAGGTAACGAGTCAGAATCATCAAGAAAAAAGATAGAGACGCGACAAACAAGAAGGGGCACAAACATTAAAAGAGGTAAAGATAGCTAATGAGAAAAGGCTTGACTAATGTGAGAGACAGATTTTCATTTTTGTTTCTGAGAACAAGTCAAAGGCAATCAATTATTTCCTGAGGGATATCTTTTCAATGTTGGCACATCCTAAAATTCACTGTGAAGAACACCAAGGGAAATCCACGAGTGTTGATGACAGACCAACCGTTTTAATCCTGGAGCTAAGACACTAGGGTTAAACAATGTCCTCCCTCCTGATCTACCCAGCCCAGTGAGTACATTCCTACCCTCAGACCTCTCATGATGGGTAACCTAATCTATTATATTTGCTGTTTACAAATGTGGTTTCCTCTACGTTGAAGAGACGAATTGCAGAATTGGTGACCATTTTGCCAAACATATATTATCTGCCCACAGAAATGACCCTCAACTTCCAATTGCCTGCTATTTCAACACACCACTGTGTTCCCTGGCCAAAATCTTTGTTTCGGGTTTGCTACAGTGTTTTAGTGAATCTCAGTGCAAGCTGGAAAGATGCGTCATGTTCTCCTTGAGAATCCTGCAACCTTATGGAGTCAGTATCAAACTCAATAGTTTTAGGATCTGCCTGAGCTCCTACTGTCATGTCCTTACCCCAATCCCCACACACTAGGGCTCGTCCTCACATGAGCTGCTACCAAAAGCAGTCGATTGTCAGACAATACCAATCCCCATTAACAGCTATTTATTCTCCTAGGCTGACCTTTACCCATTCCTTTGTCTGCCCAACTGTTTTTTTACTCTCTCTGGACTCTATCTCTACTCAATTGTTTTATCTTTCACTCCCCCCTGCCCCTTTCCCAGCATGCGCACCAACCTTTTCCTGCCTACAATCAATTCTGAAGAAGGGTCACGGGAGCCAAAGCATTAATTCTGCTTTCTCTCCACAGATGCTGTCAAACCTGCTGAGTTTCCCCAGCAATTTCTAATACTGATGGTTGCACCATTTTCTGGCTGGCTCCGATAAGTGTATGTGTATATATATGTGCATGTTACGAACTACAGCATTTTCCTGCACACGGGTATCTCTTGATCAATGGTTTAACATGATGTTCTGATTTTGGAAAATTTTATTAGCAAATGGGAACAATTTGGGCCAATGTAAAACAACTTCAGGAAACAGTCCAAAATGTGCCATTAGCTCTAGAAAGTGATTTCTTATTTTTACCATTTCAGATTAAAAACGGGGACTTCCAAAAGGCACAAAGAAACTCAAGACAGAGAAAAAATAACAAAATTGTAAACCAAACTGTGACAGAAACCGGTCATACTGATGGTGGTATTTGCCTTAATTACTGGACCCACAGGGAGGTTTTTTGAAATCGATCACTACCACTTTGTCTACACTGTGCCCGAGATCCATCCTATACACTGTGCCCAAGATCCATCCGAGATAACAAAGTGTAGATCTGTATGAACACAGCTGGTCAAGCAGCATCTTAGGAGGACAGAATTGCTTGTCTCAGTTAACTAAAAGGATATTTGCATGACAGTAATTAGTACATTTTACATCTCTAAATAGGCATAATCACTAAGGAACTCTCAGGAGTGGTTCAGAATACATTTAACCCATATGAAGGCTATGATGGAACTCCCAATCTCTAACCAAAGACTGTGTGACATTATCTGATTGAATAGACATAACGCAACTTCAACATGAACTCTTTCAGAGTTATCTCCTCACACAACACAGATAATCTGAAAGTAACGCCCCTTGTGGAAACACTTGACGTGGCTCTTCAAATTTCCTATTCTGTGGAACATTGCCATTCCATTGTTACTCAAAACACATTGCCATGGATGCAGCATCAATGCATAATTTCAGTGAACAGCACAAGCCTTTATTCTTTGAGACCACTGTTTACAACTTTAATATCAGCGAGATAATCAAATCACTTGGCATTTAGTACTTATAGGCTCAACAGCTGTGGACATCTGAAAATATACTCCATATTTGACTTAAACATAATTATTATTTCCAATAATTGATAAATTTATTGCCATTCTGCCTTATTCTCTGACGCAATTCCAGTTATCTTAGTAGCCAGCACGTTGGTAATGAGCTTGTCAATTTATTCCAATCAGTTTAAAAAGGATGTCAAGGCAAATGGGCCCTCACAGGATGATAGTAGAAGTCAAAAAGGCAGAGTTAATTAGAGGATTCTGAAAGTTGCTTGTCATGCACCACAGAACACCTCAACAAACAGTCAAATCAATGGCCAAACACAAAAACAGCATCCTCATTAATTTGCCTTTCATTTAATACTAAAATGATCTTTTACATCTGTCAAGGCTGAGGCACAATACAAAATGAAGATCTTTTCTGATTCAGTGCAATTTGTTCTGGTGCCTATTACACTTCAGTTTACCCCAATTAATAACTCTCTGTATTCCCAACACATTTTAAGTTTAGTGGACTCAAGTGTTACCCAAATTGGATTTTGGTGGCACTTGAGATGAGAAGTTGTAACATAAAAGTAAATAGAATCATTCAACAAGAAAATCATTTGCATTCAAGTGCTGATATGTCAATTTTAATCTGAAGAACAGTTATTTGATGATGCAGTTTCTTGCATTTGGAGTTTATTTTGATGCATTGAGGAAAGTAATAAGCAAATTCCAGCTGGATTGGAGGGCTACCTCCACACAACTCCGCTCATTCTCAGTTTTAGCTGGTTGTTAAATGACATTGTTGTAAAAGGTTACATGGCAAAATGACAGCAAGGGATCAGGCAAAGCACACTTATCAACATGTAATTCTGCTCACAGGTACTGCTGGTTAGCTCAAAAAACAGACACAAGGGATTTTATCAATAAATGCTGGAATACTGTGTTGTTAGCCTTGAGTTTGCTGATAATGTGCTATCTCCAGTGGAAATCTATAAGCAAGAAGTATACCACACTGGGGCAATCCATCTTCATTCTCTGTAGCATGCACCCTTCCCTGATGGAGAACTTTGATGTCAGTGGGCAGGCTGAAGACCATGCAAACTCAAGCTGCTCCTCTGTTCTCCTGGGAGACCATTCCTACATTTTCTCTGAATCATTCTCTCCTATTCTCTGTGCACTCAAATACAGGGCACTGGCAGGGTGCTGGGGGGTGACAAAGCAACTGTTTTAAATCCTGAATCATCAAAGTTGCCAGTGTCACTACAGCTGGACTGAAACACATCCTCAACTGATGTCCACAGCATGCAGTTTCGAGCAAGGCCAGTAGTCAACGGGTAGTGGTCAAGCAGGAATCTCTTGATTCTAATATTCCACTCCCTGTCGAAGGGCCATGGAGCTCAATAGTAAACAAGATCATCACAGAAGTAGGGCCACATCATTTCACGATAGAATCACCTTCTCTTCCCCCAACCAATCCAAGCCAGCTGATCGTGTGCAGCAATAGCTGTCACAGTGCAAAATAGCTGCACACCATCATCTTATGCTACCTTTTGCTCAATCAGCACAGCCGAAGCCATGACCACTTGTACTTATTGACTGCTCTGAGTGCTTACACAAAGAGATTCAGTGCGATGAGCCTTTTAATATTAAAGCAATTACAACAATTAGTGTGCAAATCAAGGATGGAAGGTAATTTCCCGTCTGGTATTACACCACAAAATATTTCTTTTTTTTTTCATTTTTGCACATATTTTCATGTTTAAAAGTATCCACACTTTGAAAAACCGTTCATAGTATTGACAAGCCATCATAACAGGAAACTGCCAGCAGCACCAGATGGGCTTTTGCGAACAGCGCAAATTATTTTTTTTTTTGCTGCTATGATGCCTCACTTTGTGGGACTGAAGCCATTACCGAGGGCACCAGCATGCAGAGAATGGCCTGCTTAGAGGAAGGGAAACAAACACCTTATGTCTAATTCCATGAGCCAACCTACAGTGCAATAAATTAAAGCAGATAATTTAACAGCCAGCAAGCCTCAGGGAGACACAAAGCACAGGAAAAATGCCATTGCACAAAAAGGTTCTTTAAATGGTGAATATGCACAGAGAAATAAAACAGTGGCTAAGTTACCTGAATGTAGGCCCTGCAAGAACGCTCTCTTTTCTGAAGCTGAATCCATAGAGCCAGCATTATCAATAAAACACAGAATATTGAAAAGTTAATGAAAACAGGAGGACATCTCAGGAAAAGAGTAAAAAAAACACGAGCTTCACTTTTTGAGTGCACAACAGGAAGAAAGAAAAACATTACAGAATCAATTGTAAAAACATCTCAGCCTGTGAGCCTCTACATTGTTTTTTTTCATGCTAAATTATCCTGTCTGTCATTCAACATAATTAGAAGTACTGTACATTTAATTTGCTCTTCCAATCCTAAACTTCAGTTACATGAAGAAACCTGATTATCTCAGTTTAAGTTACAGGATTTAA
Organism: Stegostoma tigrinum; assembly: GCF_030684315.1. Lineage (NCBI taxonomy): Eukaryota > Metazoa > Chordata > Chondrichthyes > Orectolobiformes > Stegostomatidae > Stegostoma > Stegostoma tigrinum. Next base: position 21,343,121 of record NC_081356.1, read on the forward strand.
TTCCTTCCCACTACAGAGTTCCAAAACATACTTAATTGTAGTTTCTTCAGTCCATTTAACAAAGATGGTTCAAACTACACCAAGATGTTCTCGGCTGTGTTCATCAATCACTTCAATCCGTTTGATTGAATCCTTGGCCCAGATATTTCGATCCGGATCTGCTCCCTATTTCCAACTCACATTAGACCAAAAATGCTTACCTTCCTCCGAATTTTCTGAGTGAATGGAGGGTTCTTCAGAACTGACTCACTGCTGCAAACCTCGGAGGGAACGACAGCAGAGAATCTTCACAGAAGCCATGCCCCCCTCCTACAACACTAACTTCCACATTCCAGCAACACTTCAAATGTCCCAAAGATTCTTTGAAAAGCTATGGAGAGAAGGTAAGTGTAAACGGGAATAGGTGAGTAAGGTAAGTGGGTAGAGATGCAGATAGGATTCTTTGAAAAGCTATGGAGAGAGGGTAAGTGTAAATGGGAATAGGTGAGTAAGGTAAGTGGGTAGAGTTGTAGATAATGTAGAGTGTCAGATAGGAAGAGACATAAGGTAGCAGGTGGGTCAGTTGGGAGGGTTTGTCAGACCTGTGCTAGTCAAGTTGAGTCAGGATGGAGAGATCGTGGTGGATGTTGCAAGTCGAATCAAGTCATGTAGCTATCCAGGAATTTAACTAGGTTTTTTTCCTCAGGTAAATATCCGGCTATTTTTGTACCAACTGAAGTCTCTAGCTCTGCTCAGTCTGACTCTTTCTTTTGCAGGATCGTATAGGCAATTACCACAGACTTCTTCCATTGGAACTTCCAATGAGGTGCTGTTGTGCAATCTGGGGCTGGGGTACATCCATTCTCCAACCATCCGGAAACCTGAATATCTGAGCCTTTGTCCGAGTTAAAAGAGGCAGAAGGTGCAGACATGTGGCAGGGAAGAATTTATGACTAAAGTGTAAAGTATGAAAATAGCTAAGCTGAAACAATGAACTCTGAGCACATAATTCAATGTTAACAGCTTTATTGTTAACCTTTTATGTTTGAGTAAGTTAATAGCCTTTTTCTGAGACATTCTGGAACCGTGGAATAAAAATGTCCATTAGTTGTACAATGAAATACAATGAATTCACAGAGCCTTGCAACATGGCTTAGATGAATGTTGAATTAACTAGATTCACAAGCCAATCAACTTGCAAATGGTTCTCACCAATCACAGCTCTAATACCTCCTGCACGCAATAGGCCAGTTTGGTTACTCAAGCTTGTGTCGAGTATGAAAAGGTTCAAAATAAGAAATAGCTACAAATGTAGTCAATACACCAACTAAAATGCAAATTAACACGTTAGGTTCAATGTCATTAAAAAAAGAATAATTTTGGTTTGTCATAATCCGTAGCGTTTACAGAGAATGAAGTGGAAACTGATTGAAACCATCCCATGAATTTTCTCCTCACTATTTTGTATAGCACATTTGATTAAACAGCTTTAGTTTACATCTGAAATCTTGTCATATCTCTTATGAAACTGCTAAGATGGTCATTTTGCAAGAAAAAAAATCACAGTTTGCAATGGGTTTGTATAAAGAATGTTTGTTAGTTCACGTTGCTTGTGTATATTTGGAGTTGAAACTGATATTGTTAGGAAGTTTTGCAGTAGTACACTCAATCAAATTACGGACCTCAAGTATACTGTGCACATATGGCCAGAAACAGAAATATTGTAGAAAATGTTTTCCTTATGTGCATTATGGGCCTTGTTTAGGGGCTGATGAGGACAAGGCTATCATGTAGTGTACACATGGGTTTCCAAAAGGTGTTTGATACAGAGCTGATCTAAAGACATGTAAGCAAAGTTAGAACTCATGAGATTAAATGAACAATGGCAACATAGATTTGAAATTTCCTGGGTGACTGGAAACAGTTGTTACTGGAATTTTTTTGGGATGGAGGAGGATTTTGGGACTGTACAGAAGATACCCAGGAATATGTATTAGATCCCTTGCTTTTATGACATATTTATGATTTATTTCTCGATGTGCAGTACACAGTTTCAAAATTTGGAGATGATACAAAGCTTATAAATGTTTTGAGCTGTGAGGGGTACGAACGTAGAACGTCAAAAAGACATTAGAAAGTTGGTGGACTGGGTGGACAGGTAGCAGATTCAATTTGAAGCAAAGAAATCTGAAGTGATTTGCTTTGATAACAGGAACATGGAGAGGTGGTATTAAATATAGACTTTTAAACTCTATAGGACGTTCAGGCAGACTGACCTGGATGCATTTGTGCATCAATCATTGAAAATGGTAGGACAAGCTGAGAAGGCAACAAATAAAGCTTACAGTATCTTAGCTGATCAATGACAGGACAAGATATTAGAGCAAGGAGTTCACATTCAACTTGTACATGGGACACTGGACAGTGCAGAAAAGTTGCTGGATGGGACAGCATTTCAATTTAGCATCTGGACTAATGAGTGACATCACACCATCCACAAATGTCTTGTCTGATATTCTAGACTATGAATAGGTTTGCTGAATTGTTGACGTTTTTTATGCAACTGAAAAGGCAGGAAAATAAGTGATAACTACAGGAGTCAACCCTTTGAAAACAATGTCATAACAAGGGGACCACTATACTGACCAAACAGGTCAAATTCCATTTTCATCAATTGCAATGAAAGTATTTTATAAAAATATTAACTAGTGGTATATCTAATCTTCAGCTGGCTTTTTTCATGAAAACTGTGGATTGGAACACTTTGCTATCACACACTTTGTAAGTACAATGTAAATTTCATCATGTACTTTTTTTTATTCATTCACTTTGCAATGAATGTTCAATTATTTGAAGAAAATCTTAGATTTAAAAATTGACATCACCTTCATCTAGATATCTGCTAATTCTCTATTGCTTATTGTTTACAGGCTCAGATAAATGAAAGATCTAACCCCAATTCTCCTACTCTTCTTTACCAATGCCAGGAATACAGACAACTCAATGGAAACCAGAAACTTTCCATGGAAAATGTAGCTGGAAAGGCATATATTGTTATTTCATGTTCCTGAGAACTGGCAAACTCACAAAGATCATTTAGGGCCTGTAATCTTAGACACAACTGGCACTCTGTAGTAAAACAGTCACAATATTAACTGAACAAATAAAATATCAGGGTATGATCTCAAAGCAAGTTTGGACTCAGACAGGGAGGTGTGAAGTTAAGTCAAACACACCCATATTTTAAGCAAAGTCTCATATTTTAATCATTAAGCCAGGCTCTATTGACTTGTTCATGCAGATTTAATGTTGCTCCAACATCAATTAAAGTGATAAAACATGGAGATGTTCATGGGTTGGAACATCCTAAATCATCTGCCACAATCATCTCAAGGGTTCCAATGAGAACAGCAGTCTTCTACTAACTTCAAATTGGACTGTGTAAAGAATCATATATCATGAGATTTTCTCTCATGTCTTGTTTACACCCACATTGTAAATGTGGTCACAGGTTAAACCAGGAGACAGGAAATTAAAAATATCAATCTGGGCAAGTATACTGTAATGACTAAATAACACATTGCGAGCAGAGAATGGTCTAGAGACTTTAATTAAAGTCATTTAAACAATCTTTTTTATGTTTTTTGGATCGTGTCTGTAGACAATGCCACCAGTTGCTTGACTTTCAGCTCAGGGTTTCTCAGCTCGAGGGGAAACTGTGAGTCAATGTGGAACAGTACGGAGACTGCGAGTTCTCAGCATCACATCTGTCAGGAGGCAATCACTTCACAGGCAGTGAAGGATCAGGGCACTAAGGAGGTGACCATCAGAAGATTTGAAAGAAGCAGAATGTCATCAGAGTGTGTGCCATTTCCCTTTACTTTAGCTTTAGTTGTATAGCAGCATAGGTTAATTTTGGCATCCACTAACTGTTGTCATTCCTTTCTAATTACCTTTACTTAGGCTAAAGGTTCAAATCAAAATTTCTCATCCTCAGTATAAATGTGAAATTCTCTTCCCTGGAGAACCCTTTACTGTGTGATTTTTAATTAATCCTACATCACTATACATTTCCTCATCTAAATTAACTTGTCTGGCTGGTTCCAAATGTAACTATCTAAGAAACTATCCCAGTTACTCCACATGAACTCATTATATTTGCCAATTTGCATAGTCCAATCGATATAAAGATTTTTTTCTTCTGACAAATCCATGATTCGTACTATGCATTTCTAAAAAGCCCATAATATTTTTTGATTTATACTCTGCCCCACAGCATACCCAGAGAACACAATCCAAATTAGAAAGTGCTTACACTAGTCCTGTTTATTTTCACATTGCAACCAATTCTACCTTTTGATCTTCTGAAACAAGAAATATAGCTCACTACTATACTGATCTAATCCTTGCACAGCCACACCATCTCCTTTTATTTTCTTGCCATCATTTCCAATGTCAAATATGTATTAATATTCAGTTCCCAGCTTTGGTCACCGTTCAGTCCCTTTAACTGTATGTCTCTAATGGCTACTATATCATACATATTTGGTTGTATTTATTCCACCACCTCATCTACCTTCATCTGGATGTTAACTGCATTCGGATAGGCCTCTGTTTTTTTTCCACTTTTTTCCCCCTATTTTCCAACACATTGCCATGTCAATTGGCTATTTCTTCATGATGTTTTGACTCTCAGAACCCACATTGCTACCGTCCACTATTAGGCTGAAAAAGGTATGATGACTCTAACAGCCATGTGCCCTATGAGGCAGCTTGCCCAGTTGAAGAAACTTATGTTGATCAACAACAACCTGTCTGATGGATGACAGCCTCCTTCAACATGAACTACTGAGTTGAGGTATTCAGGATGGTGACTCTTGGCTTAGAGAAACCAAGGGTAGGAGTAACTTTCTACAATATTATTCTTTATGGCCTTGGCGGCCAGGGTGTCATGTTAAGTCAAAATGACTGATTTTAATCATATTTATTTGCTGCCAGGAAGGTGATATCTTCATTTGAAGGGCTATTCTGGCTCATTATTCATCAGCCTCAACTGTTTCCAACTTATTCTTCAGCTCTAACCAAATCTATTGCAAATGAATAACTGCATTACTCTTAATGTTATTTTTTTTCAGTCTTCTAAGTATGCATCATTAAGCACCAAACTAGTTTGCTGTTGATTGTACAGAAAGTGTGTTTGTTTTAACATGCACTTAAGATTTTATAAACTTAAATGCTGACATTATGGACAATTTTAATACCTGGTCACTGAACATCAATATCATTCAGCATTGTAAATTGGATACGCAGGTTACTCTACTGCACCAAATGGTGTTTTGAGCAAACATCCGATGCAGTGTTGCAAATCAGTCATTACTTAAATACACCGTTTAAAATGGAATAACTAAAAAGGTCAGAATAAGTTTAATGAAATGCTGCAAAAAAACACTTTTTTAAAATCCACATGGCAACAAGACAGTTGAACTCGTGCCCTGAGCAAGATTGTTGAGAGCTTTTGACATTTTGCAATAAACTTCCTTGCACTGGAGGAGATCAGTGTTTCTTTGACAGAAAACTGCACCCAGAAGACTGTCATCATATCGGTTCCTCCTCAATCACAGCACTTTTATTAATGAATGTAGAATTCAACATCCTGCTTGGCTATCACAATTACAAACTCTGTTGGCATAACATATCAGTATACTTAGTCACATCCTGAGAATAAGATTCTTGTCCAAGATTTGGAACCTTGCTTAATTCTTTTGTCGCTGCATTATCTCCCCATTTAAAATCTGCAGGTTTGTGAAAGAGGAGAGGCAGTTTTTAAAAGGTATTTCCTTGACGTAGGCCAGTAGAATGGGAAATGTAGATGCATTTTCAATGCTTAACTGGTTCCTTTACCCAAAAGCACTTTGTAAATCTATGTTGCAACGTGCAGTCAGGACAGTCATAAGAGGTCTGCATTCTGCTGTGCAGGAGTCAGGTGAACAACAGACCAATATTGCTCTCCTGCTGTGTAAACTAAGCAGACCCCACTGTCATCTTATTGCAGTTAGACAATTTGCTGCCAACCTCATGGATAAGATACAGGTGTTCCACTTTAATGTGCACTGCAGTTTCATAAAAGTGATGTATTGCTATCAACTAATTATTTAAAGAAAAGCAAAACAGTTGAGCTCCCAGGAGCTTAATTTCCTCTGACACTGCATTACTTTACACGTTTTCACAAGCTTTCCTTTATGTGTTACTTTTATGCAAGTGTCGCGTAGTTTAGAGAACGCACATAGGAATTTTACATGTTTATGTTAAGTAAAGCCATCACAGGAAATTAAATCCCTGGCACCAATCTTAAATCAGAAAGATTAAAGCCCAACTCAAATATGTTTCAGCTGTATAAGAATCCTTGAATGGGCAGTGCAATTAGTTGGTTTATAGGAGACAGAAGCAGTTTGCATATAAATACAAATGACTTAAGGTGAGTGTTAACTCTAGGCCTGATTTTAAAAAGGAACTGAGTATCAGTCTAAAGTCTAAAAGCATATGAAAATTAGACAAATACAATACCTTTAAATATTGTAGCAAAGGATAATATTCAAGAAAGAAACAAACAATCTCACAGTATTTTGAATTTGCCTGAAAATTAAGCTAAATGAAAATAATATCTCTCAAGTAATTCTGCTGCATTTGTCTGAGCACATTATTACAGATTTTTCAATTAACCCATTGAACAACACATAAACTAGGGAAATTGAAGGTGACAATACCGTCCAATTACAAAGGCTTCCCCTATGTCTTTCCACCTAATGTACCAATAGTCCCGTCCAATTCAGAATGAATCACAGGATAAATAAAAAAACACGAGAACTGAATAAAGCCAATGCAAAGATGTAGATTTCCTACCTTGTTCAGGCTCCGAGCTGCACTGTCCTTTCCACCTGGAGTTAGGTTACGAAGTTGCATGTTGAGCAAATCGACTAACTGTTCCATGAGCTTGACAGAGAATAAAATATCACCAGCATGAATCAGGCTTTTTGTCTGCTCTGCAAGTTCTCGAGCAATATTGGCAGCAGCCTCCCCAGATCGAACCTGTGATTTTAAAAGGCACATCATCTTAAAAAGATACATTGCTTCCTTCCAGTCTGGAAAAAAATCATATAATGAGCCTTTTTCTATATATTTGGTCACCAATTTATCAATGCACTCTGTACAATTCTGTCTAAATGATGTTAATACTAGTCAATGAATACCAAAATTTACTTTGAATCTGAATTGGTCCTCTAATGTGGTCCATATCTGTGAAGGATGTGTTTGTTCTTTCGCTATCAATCCTCATGTGTCAAATATCTGTAGTCTTCTTTCCCAGTTGCTAAGAAAACCTTAATAGCTTGTTATTTTCTGTACTGGACACATTCAAATCTATAAACCATAGGTCTGAACATCTAAATTCTGTTTGGAGGTCTTTTGTGATCTAATTTAAACAAAGGAATTTTGTGGACATTCTGAAGATATGTCCTTTATTTCTGTTGCTTGGTATTAATCTGTTACATGCCCTGATCACATATCTTTCCCAAATGAGTTAAACTGGCCTTTCAAAAGGGATTTGTCTGCTTGCTAACAAGCTGTGTATCTTCAACACACTCTGACTCATTAATAAACAAAGATATTGAAGGAGGTCTCATGTACTCAAGCACAATTCAATCCTGCTGACCATGTATTTTACCTGCAGATTAATTGCTTGCTTACTGTTTACACATGATAGTTCTCATCAGTGTGATGCTTTCCAGGCCCATCCACCATGAAATGTTAATGATAACGGTGTAATAATAAATTTTCTCATCAGGTATTGATTAACTCCACAGGTTAGTTTACTTAAAGCAAAACAATTTCAAGTTATGAAACAGACATTACAGCAACAAACTGATTTGTGTGTGTCCAGCCTGTAGCCTAACTGGAAAGCAAAGTCACAATACCTAAAGTCTGTACTTCGAGTCCTGAAATGTGAATTTTCCTAAATCCAAGGTACACAATGCACAATTCCGACATCACATCCACAAATATTTTTCAGATTGGGGCATTTGCGGAATGAGTTTTAGCGGCAATGAGGCAGATTACATCTCTGTGCTTATACATAATCAGACCTACATATACCCAATCCCTGACGCCAAACCCACTTTATCTCCACTCCATGCTAACTAAATGGAAAATTAAATTTATTTTCTTTTTGTCTGGGAGAAGTAACACAAACATTTAAGAGCAAGCAATTAGGAAAATGTACTTATGTTCAAAAACAAACCTGTTTTATATAAAGAAGCAACAACAAAGTTCACAGCCCAAACTCTTAACAGTGTTGCAGAATTCTGTAAGAAGTAGAAGGAAGGGATCCGGATAACGTAAAAAAAAAGACCTGATTTTCCCATCCAGCGTGAGTGGGAGTTACAGATGGGGATGTGACAAAATCTTTATCGTAAATGATGCTAAGAGAATTATCTGAGAAATTGAAGATTATGCTGGACAATTCACAAAAAGTCATCATAGAATCCCTACAGTGTGGAAGGAGGCCATTCTGCCCATCGAGTCCAGGCCAACCCTCCAAGGAGCATCCCACCCAGACCCACTCCCTGCACCGTCCCACCCTAGACACCACAGGCAATTTAACACAGTCAACCTACCTAACCTGCATGTCTTTGGACTGTGGGAGGAAACTAGAACATGGGGAGAATATGCAAACTGTACACAGACAGTCACCCAAGGGTGGAATCAAACCTGTGTCCCTGGCACCGTGAGGCAACAGTGCTAACCACTGAGCAACCATGCCAGCCGTTTTGGACCCACTAAATGTCTCTGTCTATATCAGGGAATTCAAAGGGTTCTGCTGGAGTTAAGTAAATAGTTATTCAAGTGAAAAAAAAACAAACTATTAAATATCTTTGACTTCTGAGTAATGCTGAAACTGGCCCCTAACTTAGTTCATGCATTGCCAGCTCTACCTCCCCCTGCAGAGTTTGTGCACTCCTTAGACCCTGAAGTGACAACTCACTCCAACCAGGACGCATCTGTCACTGCCACCAGACCTCACCCCCTTTCACTGTTCTATACCTGGCACCTTCTTTGTCCAAGATAACAAGGTGTAGAGCTGGATGAACACAGCAGGTCAAGCAGTATCAGAGGAGTAGGAAGGCTGACATTTCAGGCCTAGACCCTCCTTACTAATGCACGTTTCGACCACAGTTCTCACAGTGATTGCGTGCAATGTTGAATGTTTAAATATCAGGGCACATCAGCTAAGATAACAAAGTGTGAAGCTGGATGAACACAGCAGGCCAAGCAGCATCTCAGGAGCACAAAAGCTGACGTTTCAGGCCAAAACCCTCTCTGAAGAAGGGTCCAGGCCTGAAACATTAGCTTTTGTGCTCTTGAGATGCTGCTTGGCCTGCTGTGTTCATCCAGCTTCACACTTTGTTATCTCGGATTCTCCAGCATCTGTAGTTCCCATTATCTCAGGGTACATCAGCTAACTGAATTAAAACAGGGACATAGTTTGCATTCTCCCAACTATTCTACTCTACAAGGTACCTGTCAGAAAGGGAGCATGCTCCTCATTGTTGAAGACGCCCTGATTGCAACCTCCTGGCAGAAATGTACAGGTCTTTTGTTGTGCCAAAACCATCAGAGTGGCAATTGCATGAGATTACCACTCCACAGAAAATCAAGCCCATTGCTTGAACAACACCATGTGAAACACAGAGGGCTGTGTTTCAATTTGAGCGATCATTTGATCGAGGGATAAATAGAATGAACTAACAGGCCTTCTTGCCCAGCTTTAATTAAAGAGAATTAGTAAAGCTTATGAAAAAGAAATTCATGCAGATGAAATTTTAGGCCTAAAAAACCATCCATATAGGATTGTAGAGTTAATTATATTGCATCAGTCCCACACAGAAGTCCTCTGTCATTCCGAAATGACTCTTCAATATAGGCAGCTACAGTTTTCCAACATCTGAATGTCTCCCATAGATCTGTCCATGCACCTGCTGACAATCAGTGGCAGCTATTCAATTAGGATTTAGGGAATTGGATCAGAGGCCCTATTTCAAACATTGATACAACATAAAAAGAACAAAAACATGTATTCTTCTGACTTTACTGAGTCATCTTCTAATGGAAGAACCTGGCCGGAGGGGAGTGAGAGGTATGGGTCAATGCGAGTGACTAAGGAGTCAGTTGTATAGTTACTCAGGAGATAAACCAGGTTTTCTTACTAGGTAAGTCAGATCTGTCTGCCCCTACCTCAGAGGAAAAAAAAAGTGCAACTCAGACCTGAACAGAGTCAGGAAAATTCCCAGCTCCATGATCTCAACCCACAATGAAATCTTCCAGAATTCTGGATTTTTGTTGTGGGGCTTCAGGAGAAAATATAATCTGTGTTGGGCAACCTTCCACACTGTTTGGAGGCAGTTGGGCATAAAGAGGTCTGGAAGAAAATGTCCCAAAGTTTGGTTTGTCGATGGGGTGGGTTTGATTATATATCCACTTGCAGCTGTCAAAGAAATGCAAACTGACCCACAAGTGAAAATGAAAGGTCAGAAATGAGTCATAAACACTAATCCCGTAATAATAACTAAAAAAAAATGAAAGAACTGCGGATGCTATTAATCAGAAACAAAACCAGAAATTGCTGGAAAAGCTCAGCAGATGTGGCAGAATCTTTGGAGAGAAATTAAGAATTAACAATTTTGGTCAAGTGTGCCTTCCTCAGAAGTAATAATCCTGTGATTATAATCCTCAGGCTCATGCCAATCCAGATTAAATACTACTTCTAAGGGCCAGAAGCGGTAAGTGCTCTGTTAGCTTGACAGTTCCAATGAATTTCAGCACCTTTTCTTTACACACATACATGTCGACTTTTAGGAATCCCAAAAGGCACCTGATGTCTCCCAAAATTTTCCTGGAGCCATGTTGTGAACTGAATCTCACCTATCAAAGGAACTCTGTTGAGTTTTGAACATTCTACTTAAGAAAGATCAGATGCATTCTAACATAGGTTGTTGTCTCTGTGAATAATGGATGCGTATGTTAGAATGCACCCATATCCCCCACTGTGAAAGCATTGAGGGCCTGTTTCAGGAATGGGACATCACAATTCTGCTGCCATTTTTGTGATAATGGAAAGCAGTTCCAATTGTGTAAATATTCAGGCCTCAGAACTGGTAATTGATAGTGGATATAAAGATGACTCTTATGAAAAAATGAAATAGCAAAGATTTAAAATGGTGGAAGACTGTGCATTTATTGTGCCTGGTTAATGTGAAACAACATAGAGTCATACAGCACAAAACAGAGCCTTCGGTCCAATTCGTCCATGCTGACCAGATATCCCAAATAAATCTACTGCCACTTGCCAGCATGTGGTCCATATCCCTTTAAAGCCTTACTATTCATTCAGCCATCCAGATACCTTTTAAATGTTATGTTGTACCAGCCTTCACCAATTCCTCTGGTAGCTCATTCCATACACGCACCACCCTCTGCATGAAAAAAGTTGCTCCTTTGGTACCTTTAAATCTTTCTCCTCCTACCTTCAACCTACACCATCTAGTTTTGGACTCCCCTGAAAAAACCCTATTCACCCTATCTATGTTTCTCATGATTTTATAAACCTCTGTAACGTCACCCCTCAGCATCTGATGCTCCAGGGAGGAAAGCCCCAGCCTGTTCAGCATCTCCCCATAACTCAAACCCTTCAGATCTGGCAACGCACTTGTAAAACTTTTCTGCAGCCTCCCAAGTTATTTAACTAAACATAAAGAAGACTGAATAAGACGGTTAAATTAGTAGAATACAAATGACAGAACATAATGGTGAAACAACGCAGAGCTTTCATCAGACTCAACCTTATAAACTGTGCTCATTTCTGATCTAGAAGCATACAAAATATATTCAAGGTCTTGTGGGGATGAGGTGTATCGGCCTAGCATCGAATGCCTAAACCAAAGGAAAGGGCTAAAACAAAACTTGAATGTGTCATCTTCAAAAACTTAAAACTGTGAGGCCTTATGGAATTATGGATGATGAAGAATTATCTAAACCTGGTACGCTAGTGTTTTAACCTTTGACATAGGGCAAGTTTAGCACAGATGCCAGAAAGCAGTTCATTGCTTGAAAAGTTATCAACATATGGAATGGACTCTCAGAAATGGTGACTTTTATTAAAAATGTGACTTAACTGAGAACTAAATTCAATCAGTGGTGATACAGCCTTTCAAGGCAACTGAAGCAAGTGAAGTTAGAATGCCTTTCTACTGTGATTGATCGGCCTTTGGCATATTTGGAATAAACAACTATGATGACCACAAAAGGGTAAACAGTTCAGAGAGAAGATCACGTTGGTCAAAGCCTGAAAACATCATGTTCTTGTTTAAGGGTGTAATAATCTTTTTTGGTTTTTACATAATTCTACTTGATATTTCTGTGCATTTTATGTATGCTCTGCTTGATTTGTTTGCTTTTCCACAATTCACATATATGCTGTTGGATACTTATCCAAACAAAATTATGCACAATGTGTTATGCATCAGTTTGAGAAAAAAGTTCTGAAGAAGGGTCTAGGCCCGAAACATCAGCCTTTCTGCACCTCTGATGCTGCTTGGCCTGCTGTGTTCATCCAGCTCTACAGCTTGTTGTCTCATTAATTTTGTGGATCGCATTGCTTTCTGGAAACTGGTCAAGTCAAGTTTTTTGCAGATCTCTAAATAACTGAGGGATTTACAAGGCTAGTGTTTTTTTAAGAAGGCAGCTCAGAATTAACCGCATTGCTCTCGGTATCGAGTCACACACAACAAGGACTGGATCTTCTTTAGCTTGCTGTGTGTTTGATCATAGACTGAAATAGAGAAAGCACTATTTCAAAACAAAAGGATTGAGGAAGGAATTGCTGTACATTCACTAAACAAGTTACTGAAATTTACCCTATTATGCTTATTCTGCTGTTTTGTTTAAGCAGTGGGGTGGGGGGGGGGGACAAGTTGTCGATGGGACACTCCCAGAGGTGTACAAAAAGTGAGATTTGGATGGCAACAGGTTGCTGATTGGTTTGAGGAGTTGTGACTAGCTGTGGTTGCTAAAGGCCACCAGCCCGACAACAACTATCTAATTGGCTTCTTGGTGACTAAACAGCTTAATAATGTGCAGAAGGGACAGATGATGTGCTTTTCTCTCCAGTAAAATACTTTAAGCCTGGAGAAAATACTTTAAGCCTGGAGAAGGCCACATTATTTCCTTCATCATTTGCTGTTGTCAGATGCTTTGACTGGTGAATAAGAGACTTTACAGTTAGTGTACCAAATGTCTGTATCTTGACCGAAGAGATCAAAAGAACCTGGAGAAGAAGGATTGAAAAATAGAGCATCCTGGCAATCTTCTTAGTGAGCCTGGTGGATGGTGTGCTTGAACTGCTTCCCCAGGTATTTTTTTTTTCTCTATCCAAAGCACTTTTTTTGTGCTGGTTCAATGAAGGTGGAATGGAGCTTTAGAAGCAGATTAGAGTTTTAACTGGAACGGTCAGTCACCAGTCCATAGTTGTTTAGCCACGGTTTGAATCCTTTTTTTTGCATTGAATAGTTATTCCTATTAAGTACAGAAATCTAGTCTGAATTTTCTGTTAGCCTAGGTCCGCACTTGGAGTATTGCGTACAGTTCTGGTCACCGCATTATAAGAAGGATGTGGAAGCTTTGGAAAGGGTGCAGAGGAGATTTACTAGGATGTTGCCTGGTATGGAGGGAAGGTCTTACGAGGAAAGGCTGAGGGATTTGAGGCTGTTTTCATTAGAGAGAAGAAGGTTGAGAGGTGACTTAATTAAGACATATAAAATAATCAGAGGGTTAGACAGGGTGGATAGGGAGAGCCTTTTTCCTCGGAGGGTGACGGCAAGCACGAGGGGGCATAGCTATAAATTGAGGGGTGAAAGATATAGGACTGATCTCAGAGGTAGTTTCTTTACTCAGAGAGTAGTAAGGGAATGGAATGCTTTGCCTGCAACAGAAGTAGATTCGCCAACTTTAAGTACATTTAAGTCGTCATTGGACAAGCATATGGACGTACATTGAATAGTGTAGGTTAGATGGGCTTCAGATCGGTATGACAGGTCGGCACAACATCGAGGGCCGAAGGGCCTGTACTGTGCTGTAATGTTCTATGTTCAGCTGACAAGTAAATGGGAAACTTTGTGTACTTTAATCATTCTTCAAAACTTTTGTGATGACTCCAAAAATGATAGGGCCTGATTTGCAGTGCAACACTCTATCCAGACATGACAACATAGGGACTAGACTGGGTACAGGCAGCAGATTTCTCTCCCTAACGGTTGTAAAGAGAAGCAGGTGTTGTTTTTGTCTATATAGTAATGGGATGGTCCCATACAGATTCACCAAGTGCCACAGTGAACAATGGCCACAACACCTCTTGATCACTAAAGGCAACACATTGGAAATCTGAAACAAACACACAGATTGTTGAAAAAACTTAGCAGTATCGTGGAGTGAGAAACAGAGTTGGTGTTTCGAGTTCAGTATGACTTCTTCAGAGTGACTTCTGAAGCTCTTCTTATTTTGAAGGAGATTCGTACTAAACTCTAAATGTTAAGTCTGTTTTTCTCTCCACAGACGCTACCAGACCTGCTGAGTTTCTCTGGCATTCTCTAGGTTTGACTTGAGATCATTCGTTCAGGCCTCTGGATTATTGGCTCAGATCAATAACATACAACAACAGCTACAGTGTTACAGCATTTTTTTTCAAGATTTTGATTGCACAGAACGTGCAAATACTGTTTTTGGGCTTGGTTGCTAATTAAGTACAGTTACTTCTGATATAGGAAATTACATAATGAAATTTTAATGAGTAAGATCCTCCAAACTATATGCATGACTCAAGAATCTGTTTTAATAATGTTGGTTGAGGCCAAATTGTTGGTAAGAACCCCTGCACCACTTTTCTTCAGAACATTATGGGAAATCCTTATACACCCTGTTGAGTGAGCAGCATTCCTAATTACTGCCCTGTGATTTCAGATCACATTTCTTGTTAAAGTTTCTGGTATGGGGCTTGAACCGACAACCTTTTGACTCCAAGGCGATATGTACCACAAAAACAGGAATGGCACTTAACCAATAAGCACTTGCTTTCCTAATGTCTGCAACTTCTATAGTATTTGCTTTAAAATAAAAATTGTGAATGCCCCTTCCAGGAGAGGATGAAAGCATATAAAAATGTTGATTTTTAACTTGCCTCCTTTAAAATAATGAAAGCAGACTCCAGTAATCTCAGATAGATAGATCTTGGCAATTTCAAGTACCAAATATAAAATAAAACTACTACTCAAGGGAATTAGAGCTAAAACAATTCAATTTATTAAAGCTGGACCACTTCCTTAAAATAAGTCAGATACACCAGTGCAGAAATATTACCTATTGTTGTAGCTTTAACACAAACATTGCAAGGAAAATACCTCTGCAACTCTATCAACAACCTGACTAACTTATCCCGCATTCAGGGAATATTTCATCATCTTGGTCGAAAAAGCGAACAAACTGAACTGACACAAATTATACCCACATTACCACAAAAGCATGCAGGCAAAACAAAACCTCAAAGTGAAGAAACTTCATGGTGAAAAGTCCCATCTGGTCTTCATTTTCTAATAAAAATCAATTTACAGCACCACTGCACATTACTAATATGGATTCAAGACAGAACAGATAGTTTAATTTTACTTCATTTTTTATCTGTGAAAAAAACTGCATCCCACATTTTATTGCCTTCTTAACGTTGATGAATGTTTATGACACATTAACATTTTTAAAAACAGCTGAAGAAGAACTGAATGTATTCAGATATCCACAAAATGAAGTGCTTATGGTACAGCTAATTAAGTTTCTACAGACTACAGCAAACCGTGACATGTATTTAAAGGGGCTCTGTTTTAGACTGAGCAACTGGCTCAAATTAATATTTCTAAATGAAGTAATACGGAAGCCACTTGTTCAAAATTTTAAAACACCTTTGTCTTTATATTTTAAGACAGACATTTAAGACTGTGCAAGGAGCAGACTACACTGAAATAAAAATAGATTTCATGTAATAACCTGCAAGTCTGCCAACAACTATGATGAGATAAAAAAAGGCTGATGACTTTTCATCTGAACTGAATCGCTTGATTTTCTGGGTTATGTTCACTGTTTTTCAGTATTTGTTTCTGACTTCCAGTATCCACAAATTTGATACTTCTAGAGTTTTCATGCTGTCATCTTGCAACTGACTGAAGCAGCAATTTCCGTGGCTTTAATCTTGCCCTCTTCAACTGGAGAAAAGGGACGGATGATGGAGTCATTCACCAGAAATCTGCTGCTCACACAGGCGATGAATGGAATCCAGACAATCTCCCAGGATGAGAAAACGAGGTGGGTGGGGCAGCTATGCGTGTGGGAGGCGAAGTATCAGTTTGCTGGTGGCGGGATGAAAGTTGGGAAGTATGTTGGCAGTCGATTAAAAGTGGAGTGTGGTTCCTGACACTAAATCAAGAATAAGCATGTAATGTATATCTATTAAAACACATGGTTACCAGATTGCAATTAAATCAATCGTAAATAAGAAACATGTGCCTTCTGATTCTCGCCTGGTTAAAAGTGGCATGCAGGGAACAATGTGGTCTTCTTGCAGAATCTGGAGGGAGTAGGAATTGCTTTCTACATATGTGGAACTTGATTCAATCAGGGGAAGAGGAGTGTGAACTGTTCCATTAATTTCACAGAATCCCTACAGTGTGGAAACAGGCCCTTTGGCCCAACAAGTTCACACCAATGCTCAGAGCATCCTACCTCGACCCGTCCCCCTGTAACCCACCTAATCCACTCATCCCTGAACACTACAGGCAATTAAGCATGACCAATCCACCTAACCTGCACACTTTTGGACAGTGCAAGGAAACCCGGAGGAAACCCACGCAGACATGGGGAGAATGTGCAAACTCCACATAGACAGTTGCCCGAGGGTGAAACTGAATCCAAGTCCCCGTTGCTGTGAGGCACTGATCTACCATGCCACCCCAATTAATCTTGCAACTAGCAGGACCAGCAGGCAAGTACAGAGCTCAATGATGACATGGTCAGGTGGCCAGGAGCAGAAATTGCTGCGAGACTGTTTAAGAGCTGCAATCAAGCATGCTGGGAACTTTGGTCAAACTAGTTTAAACTCTGATCTCAACTAAACTGCGGCCAGGACATACTGTGATGTGTAGTGTCCTGTGTTGACCAAATAAGGGAAATGTCATGACGTTCTCCAGACATACTGGCCCTACTGCTACCTTAATATAGAGTATGGAATGTCACCATTTATGGCATGGGGTACACATTTGGGACCTCTTTACCAGTAAATTCCATTGGCTGAGATCGAACATTAAGATCAGGCTTTAATCAATTCATTGGCTTAGTGCCAGAGGTCGCTCTGGAACGAAGCACATTTTAGATAAGTTAACAGAACAAAACAGACATTTGTTTTTCCCTCTCAGAGGAGGAGAAGGCTTCCAGACCACATTGGAAAGGCACGTGCGCTGAAGTTACTTTCAGAGAAGACAAAGAACCATGAGACGAGACGTGCACAGAGAACTCAGCTGGCCTCAAATCACTCAAATTAGGGTTGTGTTTAATTCAAGTGAAACTTGCATGTTTTGTATTGAGTGTTGGTGCTTAAAGAGTTAAAATAAAGAAAGGTTTGTTTAATTAAGTTCTGAATTGGTTTCATGCCTCTTGTCTGTCACACAAAGGAGCACCTGGCTGAAAGGTTTGAGTACTCCTTTTTGGGCAACAGTGACAGTTGGTGGCACTAGGTTGACAGACAGTTGATCAAGGGTGATGGATGATGGATCAAGGGTCAGAAAAGACAAAGTGAGGTAATGGAATGAGGATCAAGGATAATGGGAAAAAGGGCAAAGTTGATTGAGGGAGGATGCTGAGTGACGGCTTGCTTCTCCAGGGATCCATGTCCGGCAGGTGGGGGTGGGAGGTCAGAGCGAGCTCATGTTCCCGCTCTGAGACAGAGAGGCAGATACAATGACAATGTTGCCTGATAGGGAGTGGTGCTTGTCCTGGTGCAGTTTAAATATGGCAAACAGATCTTGATCATTACAAGGTAATAGCATGGTCTGTGGCTTTGTGTGCATTTGGCTGAGCCTTCAAATGTGTATTACTAACTGTCTGGCCACTGGTTGGATGCACATAGCCAGTTCTCCTGGCTCTAAATGTCAGTCATACTTGTTTCCAGGTCCACCATTGAGACATTCTTTGCTGCAAAAAGATTCCATTCTACAGTTACCTCCATAATTTCCCCTGCTACTTTCCCCGCAATAAAAGCTCCAAGGTCCATATTGTACAATTCCAACCATGGTGAGCAAAGGTACAAAGAAAACAACGTCAAATTGCGAATGGTTACTTAATGACAATACAAATTCTGCAGGAATGCAAAATGAAACACAATAAAACTGATTAAATTTGAAGACTTACTCTTTTTGACAGCAAGTTTATCCAAGGAGAACTGCAGTTACTTAGATCTGGACCTAATGGATCCCAGAGTCCTTCAGGTGACAAGCATGTGTAGGTGGCTATACCTGTAAACATTGAAAAATTGTCAAGTACATAATTGGAAATAGATTTCATTAGCAACTCCCTCATTTAATGAAATTTCAGGTACTTCTTTGTCATAAAGATTCAAATAATTAAATAAGAGCAAATAAGTTAGTGGCTAGCTAGTCTTTGTCCATACTGCTCCATAACTTTCTACTGGAGAACATGAAAGTCACCCTGCCCTTCCGACCTTCCTTTCCAGTCCCCAAATGCCTTGCTGCACTTGTTTTTAGACACCGAGATGGGGTAAGTGTCTCCAGAGTGCTGGCAAGTTTCACTGGAGCAGATTCCATCTGCTGGTTCACTATGGTTACTAACCCTGGAAAGCTTTTTTATCCAACAGCAATGCATATTTATATTAGTTCTTACCTTGGGATTGAACATAGAATGTGTTAGAATTCTGTCAAGTAATATAACAGGGCAACACTAGATAAGCACCCAAATTGAAAAATGTGTTGAAAATTTCTCCCCCCACCACCTCCCTCCACCTCCACATCCCCATTCCCTGATTTATTACAGTAGCAATTTAAATAGACTGACAATTTTTAACCATCTGTGTTTAATGGCTGGGACTTTTCATGGAATAAAACACTTTTTTCTAAAAGGGATAAACGTAAGATTAACACAGTGATCTCCTGACTAGGTTGAGACAACCGCATGAATCTAATGATAAGCAAGAATCTGCTTGAACTGAAATTAGTCTCATTACAAAAAAAAGTATTTAAACTTAGATCCGTATCTCCTGTTTGATTCACACCTTTCTTGAAAGTGGGACTAATGTTGATTTTTGTTGGTGCAGACTCAATGGGCAAAAAGACCTCTTCAGCACTGTATGATTCTAGGATTTTATATTGGGATGAAAGTGGTCTGCTTATTAAAAAAACACTGACGATGGGCATGGACATATTAAAGTGAACTGTATTTCAAGCAATATACTTTAAACAGAGAAAAAGAGAAGGAAAATGAATTGGGTAGCAACAGCACGAGAAGACCCTCTCAATCTATGCTCCTCTTAGCCCCTTAGAAAAGCAAATCGGAGAAATGCCCATTCACCAAGAATTCGGATATTTATACATGTCACGCTGTGAAGGATACATCAAATTGGTCATAGTCTCAAGGTAAAGCTAAGACCTCAAGTACTCTATTTTGGACCTTGTAAACTGCATATTTTATATCTTCCCATTTCTTTTATCGTACCTTCTCCCCTTTCTAACCTTTATATCTGCATTTGTGTATGCGTTTGATGCAACATTTCAGTATTTTTTGCAGGGTAAATAACAAAGCTCAATTTTCTTTCATTCAAGAAACCTCTAATTGGTTTCTTCATTTGGAACTACGATTACTTAACTGGTTTATGGCTGTGAATGAAAACAAAAAAAAACTTTGTTACAGCCAATTGAAGAGTTTGAAAAAAGAGAAGCCAGTTCACCCCTCCTTATCCAATCATAATAGATTTAACTCATCTGATTGTGGCAGACATTATTTGCTGTTCAATGTTAGCACCCCATAGATTGGTGCATGTGTCTATATTTATCAATCTCTGGTTTTCAGTACAGTTGCTGGAAAATATTATCATCTAAAATGAAAGACTACGGAAAAGGAATTATATTATATAGCTGTAATGATTGGCTAAAACTGGCCGATGGCATCGTCTGACACTAACATGAAACTGAGGTCGGAATCAAATCTGCCACAAAGTGAACAGAACTTCATAATGTGAGTCACACACACAGGCTCATAATTTGAGTATTTACAGATTGTGGAATTGATCAGATCCTAGACCAAAACTTACATCACTCTTTATGAGGGTTGAAACCCTTTTACATTAATTACAATCAAACAAACTGAAGTTAAATCTCATTAAGTTAATCATTTACAAGAAAATCACAGTTTAAAAATTTCAATCTGTTCAATAAGACCAGCATGGAGGTTCGCAGTGGGGGTGGGGTAAACATGAAATTTCAACAAGTTTCTTACCTATTGTTCCCAGAGGACATGGTCTTTTAGCCATCTCGCCTGGAGGAGTTTTGGGCCAAGATATATCACGTTTGTCTGTGGCTTCGCAACATTCAGCCCCCTCAGCAGGAAGATGTGATGCTATCGGTGTCTTCGTCGTGGTCCTAAGAATTAATGGAGGATTCTCCAATGCTGGGGTTGTTGTGGTCTTGATACTCTTTCCTGAAGCTATTGTTGTTGTGGCTATGGTAGTGGCCACCTTAACACTGGGGCTTTTTGTGACTTCCATGACAAATGACGAAGATGTTGATTCTGAAACAAGGATCCAAAATTATGGTCATCATCTGAGAACCAGCATTAGAGCACTCATTTACAGAACAGTTGGTTTTATGGTGACTAAATAAGACACATCTTATTTACATTATCTTATTTACATATGTACTTCTTATTATTGACATGGTAAACTTGCATTCACATCAAGACCATGGGCATCCCACTTCTGAATCCATACATTTTAAGTCAGACACTTAATTTTACAGTCAAGGAACAAATTGAATTCAATTTCACAGTGGAAGTAAAGTACTTTTCACACGGTAAAACATTCAAAAGTCAGACATACAAAATATAATTTGACTCTAAGCCACAAAAAGAAATGTTAGGGCAAATGATCATAAGTTTGGTCAAACAAGTAGATTATAAGGACTGGTTTAAAGAAGGAAAGAGAGATAGACAGGCAGAAAGGGTTAGGAAGGCTAATTTCGCCCTTTTGAGTCATGATATCTTCAGGCAAGGCTGCCAATGGTAGAGCAATTCAAAATCAGCATGTAACACGTTAGACCTGCAGATATCTCAAACGGATGTGGATTATAAGAGAATACTGAAAAGGGGTGAGACCACAAAGAAATCTGAAAATAAAGATGAAAATTTTAAAGTATGAGCATTGGTGAACCAGAGCCAGTGTAGGTTGGTGATCACAAGGTGGTGGGTCAATGGGATTTGGTGTAAATTAGGACACAGGCAAGGTAGTTCTAAATTATCTCAAGTTTACCGGGGCTGAGAAAGGAATGCACTGGAACACGTGCACTCAGGAAAGACTGATGATGCAAACATGTGACCGTAAACTCGTGTCTGGGTCCAGGAGTTTGAACAGTCAGACAGTCACCGAATCATGGATCTACAGCACAGAAAAGGACATTTGGGCCCACCGCATATGTACCAGTCAAAATAACCACTCAACTATTTGAATCCTGTGAACAAGCATTTGGTGCATAGAGATACTGGGAACTGCTGATACTGGAAAATCTGAGATAACAAGGTGTCGAGCTGGATGAATACAGCAGGCCAAGCAGCATCAGAGGAGCAGGAGGGTTAGGGTTGGGGTTGGTGCATATCCTTTTGTGCCTTGACATTGCAACTGCATATCTAAACACTTCTTAAATATTATGAGGGTTTCTGCCTCTACTGCCCTTTCAGGCAGTGACTTTTACATTCATAATGTCTTCTGAGTGAAAAGGTTTCTCCTTCAATCTCCTCTAAACCTGCTGTCCCTTACCTTAAATCTCTGCTCACTGGTTACTGATCTCTCCATCAAGGGGAAAGGTTTCTTCCTGTCAATCCAATTATGCCCCTCATAATTTTATACATTGCAATCACGTCCCCTCTCATACTTCTCTACTTTAACAAAAACAATTCCAACCTGTCTAATCATATATGATCTTGTTAAAATCAGTTTTCACCCAGTTGAGAACTTTGACTTCAAGCCCATCCTTTTCCATAACAGTCTAACAGAGTTTTGATTATTGGCTGCAAAATGCTCATCCATTGATACTTCAACCATTTGCCCAGCTTCATTTCTTGAGTCCAGGCTTGCCCCTCTCTTGTGGGGCATTCTACAGAGTGGCTTAGAAAGCTCTCCTGGATGCATTTTTAAGAATTCTGCTCTCTCTAAACCCTTTCCGCAATGACTATCCAGTTAATGTTGGGGAAGTTGAAATCTCCGACTATCACTAACCTATTACTTTTACGCTTCCCTGAAATTTGCTGACATATCTGCCTTGTTATTTCTCTCAGACTGTTTGGTAGCCAGGATACATTCCCAGCAATGTGACTGTTTTGGGTTTTATGTCCTACCCATATGGCTTCATTTGAGGAGCCTTCTATGTCATCTCTCCTTACTGTTACAATCAATCCCTGGATCAGAATTATAATTCTTCCTTTTTTTTCTCCTTTCCTGTCTTGCCCAAAGACCCTATTTCCTCGAATATTGAGCTGCCAATCCTGCCTCTCAACCGTCTCTCAGTGAGCAATGAAAACATTTGCCTATGTTTTAATGTCTGCTCTCAACTCATCTGCCTTGTTTGTCAGACTTCTGCATTAAAATAAGTATCATTCAACATTGCCAAACTCCCTTGTACCCTAACTGGCGTGTAATGTCTATGTCTTCCTGTCTCACCCACTGTCCCTTCTAATTTTGGCCATTCATCCTGCCGAACATTCTCTCTGGATCTAACACCCCGTCAAGTGAGTTTAAATCCTCCGCAACAGTACTAGCAAATCTCCCTGCAAGGAAATGCTCCTGTATTAGTTCAGGTGCAACTTCTCATTCTGTACAGGACCCACTGCTCTCAAAAATGATTCCAATGTCCCAGCTTTCTTCAACGTCAGATAATTATATCACTGAGGGGGATGGGGTCAATAGCCAGGGAATGGAATTTTGCGGTGATCACTGAAGACAATTGGTGTGGTGTGCTCATTGGAAGGAAGACATTGCTTCTCAATCAGATGTTGGACAATTTAGAGTCAATAACCACGGAGCACAGTTTTAAGGTAAGAAGCAGGAGATTTAGAGGGGATTTAAACCATACCCACTTTTCACATTAGTCTGCTGACACTTAAAAATCGTGGCAGTCAGTGACAATGAGGGTCAGGGTCTAGGGGAGAAAGAGGGGCTCAGATCTCAAAAGCTGTTGGGGGTGGGGGGTGCAATGCAGGAGGAGTAAGGAGGGTCTTGCCTGGGGTTTATTAGTGGTCTGGGCTAAGAATAGTTGAGGGCTGTATGCAATAAGTATGGGCTTGTTCATTAGCTCTGCCTGAATAACTACATATTTAAAGGATTCCCATGCACATATTCTATTTAACAGAGTGTGCCTGGTCAGTACAATACCTGCCCTGTAGTATCGTATATTTTATATCGCACGTTACAAGTATGGGAGAAAAAAAACTACAAAGTAATAGACGAGGGCTTATGAAGAAAAGGAAGTCTAACTAAATAATATTTTATGAACAAACGGTAAACAAAAGAAAGTGTTGTAGACATTAGTGCAGCAAAGAAAGGAAAAAAAATGGAAGAATTATGGGGCACGCAAATAAATACTGGAGTGTATGCATTGAGGGAACTACTGCTCACTGAGACCTGAGAGCAAGAAGCAAAGGAAAAAGTAATCTATTGAAGAAAAATTGACAAGCACACGATGAATTGGGGAGTAGATCTTAATTCAGATGGTATTGACTTTTGGGTTAGTTTATAATGCAGAAAGTTATCGGAACATTTGGAAATTTTTTCAGAGTGGTCAAGACTGTAAGCAGTAGAGGAATAATGCCTCAATTAAAATTCCCACTACGTCATAAATGAAAAACTGCAAACTGCCAAATATTAAGGATTTTTTTTTATGATTACAATCAGCAAGCGCCAACTGTTCAAATTACACAAGAGTTTTGAAACAGGCAAATTGATTAGTTGTGTTTCTTTGGAAGCTCTGTTTTCGGATCTAACAAGTTTTAGACAAATTCAGTTCAAGATACATCTTCCCTGATGTGATAGTCTCAATGATATACTCTCAGGTTCTAGCCAGATGGTGCAAAAAGTCGATCACCTGCAGCATCTTAATTAATCTCAAAAAACACTTATTAAAAATATATGGGTTTAATTAACTGTTGACTATGTTGAAAATTAGGCAACTCATAAACTAGACCCTGAGCACAAGTAATGTGGCTCTTCCTTTAAACTTCATATATGATGAGTAAAATATGCAACATTTCTGTCAGATTACACTGAGGATCTCACATTGATTATGTGCAACTGGATGATAAGTACAAAAATACTCCTGATCAGTGCAAAATGAAAGGATGGTCTATCAAAATTAAAAGGAACGAAAATATATTCATCTTTTTGCTGGATTGAATTGTTGCTTTGAGCCAGTTTCAGGCTTCTGTGGTGCTGTAGGAATGTTCCCACCATATTTTCTGTTTCCAAAGATGTACAAGTTAAATGGATTGGCCAGGCTAAATTATCCACAGTGTTCAGGGACGTGAAGGTTAAATGTGTTAGCCATGGGAAATGCAGGGTTACAGGGATAGGTCTGGGTGGGATGATCTTCGGAGGGTTGGCATGGACTTATTAGGTGGAATGGCCTGTTTCCATACTGTGAGGATTCTAATCTCTTCACAACCACTGGGATCATACTCAAACCATTAGTTTCTCGGAGCCCATATCCCCATCATCTCCCTGAAATACTGTTTCACTTTGGAGAATTTGAATCTCACAGAGGCTTCACTTCAGCTGACTCTCGAAACATACACAAAGCCAAGGTTATGGTGACCTTTGGAGTCTGACAAGCACAGTTAATATTATATTAATGGTTCTCGTCGACTGTACCACAATTTAATAGTTTGATGAGACAGTCTAACTGTTTTTTTGCACTTTGATATAATCCAGAATTGTTTTCTCAGTGAATGGTGTCTGTATTCAAATCTCTTTTGAAACAGAATTCATTTTTAAGCTGAGAAACAAAATACAGGAAACGCATGGGTTTCACAGTCATAACACAAGTTTTAGCCAATGATACAGTTGTCAGTGACGTCTCCTTGCTCGAAAAAGCCTTTATAACATTTGTGAAGCATTTGTCAGAAAAAGGCAAAGATTCAGAGTGATATATTTCACACGCTGAAGCACTGAGGCCGGGCAGCCTCGAACATTATAATGTCACAATGAATCCTCAAAATTATTTACCCGCTTTCAAAAGCTACGAAACTGCAGGTGCTGAATTTCATGTGACTGCACAAGATGATTAGTTAGAATCTAAAACAAAAACTGAGTTCAGGAGTATGACAGAGTTAAGCGTTGCAGCCGTTGTTGATCACACTCAGCTGGAGTCAGACACCATGCTTCTATGAAGTGGACTAAAGAGATTATTAATCAACTAAAGGTGGTGTTGCAGTTTCCCAGTCCATCTGTGGCCAATCTGTCTTGCCTGGAGCATTATGGATAAGCGTCCCATATGAAGTGAGAACATTAACACTTGGCTAGCTGTTCGATGTCAGTAAACTTTCTTAAAAAGTTAATGCTGCAATTGTGTCAAGATGCATGTTGTCTGACATTCGGAATGGAATCTTCCCAGGCCCTTTTTGACTTCGGTCCTGGTGAGAGATGCAGGAAAATTCAGTGACAGTACCAGTGAGGCACTTCCTCACATCAAGACTGAAAAGTTGGATTTTCCAACCAAGTCCGGGCCATCGCGATGAAATTCTCGCTTGTGAGTACTGAGGTGATATAAACAGGGATTATTGCACATTATTCCCTCCGTGTATTTGCTAATCTCACCTCAGTAATGTGCAGGCTCTCATTCACCCACCAAGCAGAAAGAAATTGGAGGTCGAAAGCTGCTGCATTGAAAATCAAAGCAGGTGTCTGGTAACTCCAGCTTACTGCTTGCTCCTCTGGACCTAAATCTTGGACACTCTGGAGAAGCATCTCAGAGTCCACTCCAGAGGAAACAAGTGCAAGCATTCTCATCCACTAATACTGGAACCTAACATGGACCAGCCTCACTAAATCGTCATGGCACATCTCCAACCCACTTACAGTACACCTCTTCACTACTCTGCTGCATTTTGGAGTACTTTAGCACTTATTATTGCAATGCTACCGCAAGGACACTCTATATGCTTGGACAGGTAGACCCAGGTCACAAACTGGGCCAAACTGCATGGTCTTTTGTTCTCTCAGAACTAACTCATTTTCAGCTGGATGGTCAGAGCATTTTTGCTTTGATTTTATTTTGCAATTTGGTCCCGCCCCTCGCTAAAGCCAACAGGCTCATAGTACTGCTATCTTGCCTGACCTTTTAGTGCAGACACAAAGGCAGTCTGTTTATCATGCATGTTAGCAGTGATTAATCACAGGGACGGGTATGTTGCTGTGTGGCATAGTACTATACCTGTGTTACAGCTGGCAGATAACATGCCAAGGGCACCACATGTGCTTTAGTAAATGATGTCCTTAAAAGTGAAGGGGAGTAATCTTCAGTCAAGTCAAGGGAGACCACCTTCAGTCAGTGAGTCCTGGCACATTAGGTCTAGGCCGGCCTCCTCAGTACAGGACTTGGGGAAATTCAGTCAGCTATTCAGTCACTAGTGGGTAGTCAGGGTCAGGTTCCTTCTTGTGGAGGGTGAAGAGTTCAACGTCAGGCAAACTACCATCCATCTGGGCTCTTTCTGCCCACTGCTGTCCAGGTTTAGTGGAGCTGGCCTATGAGGACAGACTGAATCAGGCAGGACTATATTCACTGGAATTTACAAGAATGAAGGGGGAATCTTGTAGAAACCTAAAAAAATTCAAACAGGCTACTCAGGGTAACCGTAAGAAGGATGTTCCTTCATAACAGGGAGTCCAGAACCATAGGTGACAGGCTAAAGATACAGGGTAGGCCACTTAGCACTGAGGTGAGGAGAAATTTCTTCACCCAGAGAATGAAATTCTCTGCCACAGAAAGTGATTGAGGTCAAAACACAGCCTGTTCAAGAAACAGATAAAATTCTAAGGGTTAAAGTGATCAAAAGTTACAGAGAGAAAACAGGGAAGATGGTATTGAGCTGTGAGATCAGCCATGATCATACTGAATGGCAGAGCAGGCTCAAAGAGCTGAATGGTCTGCTCCTACATGAGTCTGGGAGGTAGTTGCAGTAGTCAAAACAGAGTGAGGTGTGAAGTAGCAGAGAAAAGATGGTGGTACTTGCCACAGCAGATCAGAAGAACCACTGATCATCTTCCTACACTGCTGGGTGTTCTTCTAGATGGCTGAGAGTGCACTGAGGGTGGTGGTAGCCTTGTGCCAGACTGGCAAGGTCCAGTGTTGCAACCCTCTCTAATGGTCTTGGAGGTGGAGGATGGACATCCTTTGCACCAACCCATCCACCAGAAACCTCCAGGCCCCCTTCTGTGATGTGTGGAGCAATTTCATCTTATCTACCGTGTCTGGGGCAAATGTCATGATTTGTGCAGGATAGGTCTTGACCCTCAGCTCTTAGCACAACAGCCTTTTCACGACACTGGTGGCCCCAGTGGTCTCAGAATATTCCAGCATTGCTGAATGTTTTCACTTACAGTGGGTAGGAGGATTGTGTCAATGTTGTACAAAGTGAAGCACTATACAGGCATTGTACCAATTAATGTAGCGAGTTTGGAATGAAAGCAATGAAAATCTTGTCAGGTCTCACAGACAGAAACACTCCAGGAAATTTGACAAAAATATCAGCAGATTTCTGGCAAGATTCAGTCCTTAGTTTGTTATTTTGTATACTTTACTCCACAAGACCAAAATATACACCTTCATTTGCCACTGATCAGCTCATTTGGTGAGCGTCTTCATTGTCTTGCAGTCGAGCCTAACCTCCTCACTATTTATCATCCCACCAATTTATGTATCTGAGGTTGTCTCTGCTTGGAAGTACCCTCTCTCTTTTCAAGTTGAAGTCTTCTAATTGTCCCTTCAGCTCTGCGTGCTCACCTACCATCCTGAACTGCATGGCAAACATGTCTCCTGAGCGACTAAAGTGAGGGAGGCCATTCTGTGAAAATCGCAACTTGTGATAATTTGGGAGCAGGTTTGATGCACCAACCTCTTTATTTCCAATATCCGAGGGAGGAGGGGGGAAATTCAACTCTGTACCTCAACAACATGTAATCTGCTCATGATTACTGAGAGTGTGCATAATACATCACAAAATTAACAGCAGCTGGGAATTTGAGAAAATCTGATTATTAAATCTGATATTAATGAATTCACACTCAAGTCAGAGGTTTGAGGTTTTGAAATTACATCAGCTTGTGTCAATGAATCAGGGTAGTACACGAGAAAAGCTGGAAACCCAGAAAATGACAGCACCTTCTGGCATCCTCAAATAGTCACTCGGGAAATTAAAAACACTAATTTAATGGATAGGTAAATGTCAACCAGATTTACATTAGAAACCCATGGTGACAACTTTCATTAGCACAAATGAGACTTTCCTTTGCCTTCCAATGAATATATTGCTATAAAATTAGCCCCTGCAACTGACTTTTGCAGCTTCTAATACTGTGCTGCAGAATTGCTTATCTCACTTCACATAACAAAACTCACTCAATTCACATCACCAATGAATTTGTTATTTTTAAAATTAACATTGTGTTCTTTCTTAATCATTCCATCAGTAATAGATTCAATTTCTTTAATTGTTTTTACAACTCATTGACATAAAAGCTGACATAATATTCCTGGGAGAGAGATAATGGGAACTGCAGATGCTGGAGAATTCCAAGGTAATAAAATGTGAGGCTGGATGAACACAGCAGGCCAAGCAGCATCTCAGGAGCACCAAAGCTGACGTTTCGGGCCTAGACCCTTCATCAGAGCCTAGGCCCGAAACGTCAGCTTTTGTGCTCCTGAGATGCTGCTTGGCCTGCTGTGTTCATCCAGCCTCACATTTTATTATTAATATTCCTGGGAATTCATTTCACCACATCATTGTTTAAATATATTGTTAGTTCTATGTTAAATCTGGTCTCAGTGATGTTTCATGGAGGTTTAGCATATTTCTGCTTGACTTATCTTTAAGTCATAAGATTCTCTTTCCCTGTCAAACCAGTATAATCAACCATGTTAAATGACATAACTTTACGTAGCTGTAAATATACAATCAACAGAGCTCAACGGACTATGTCAGTGGAGACACCAACAAGCTCAACTCAAAAGGCTTTTTGCAGGAATGTTGTGTTCAGATTTCACAGGAGAGCTCCCCCAGTGGAAAATTATGATCTTGTGTGGAATTCAACTGTGGAGACCAGGAAGTCACAGCTTCAATCGTCTCCTCACTGAGGAGCAGAATCTTCTGTTTCTGTTGGTAGTGGGCTTGGAGGTAGAAAGGGCACTAAATGAGTTAGGATGCTGGCATACCTGAACACCACTACCTTCAAGCCTCCACCAGAATTAGGTCCGCGTCTGGATGCAAAGCTCCATAGTCAACAAGAACTGAAGTGGCAAATTAATGACGATTTAAAGGCTTAGTTTGCTGCCACTGGCATCAACCAAGCAGGAGCTGAGTCTGTTTTGCAATAAGGTGTTTGGGAGTGCTCCAGTCTTTGGACTTGTGGCACTGGCAGGGAGATGGTGGTACTGAAGGGAGGGCTTTCTCTTGATCAAAAACTGTCAGTGTCTGATTGATGGGCTAGGCACCGGGCAGTTTGGGAGTTTGAGAATCACCTCTCCTACCCTTGCTTCCACACACCCTCTCCTCAAGGCCTACGACCTGAGAAACCATCCCCACCAAATCATTTAAATTTATCCTCAGTCCTTCTTTTTCACTAATGCTTTCACTTTGGCTCTTCCTAAATCTCTTCCATCCTCCTATCCGAAGGTAGATTACATACTTATGTTCAAATATCCTCTCTGTCGGCCTCAAAGTGTTAACTTACTCAGCCTGCATGGACCTGGTGTAGCTTATTAAATTTATCTGATGTTCCCTTTCAGTCTCCTAGCTAATAATTTTATGGTACTGTTCAATTTTGTTGCAGCATTATCAAAATGCCTTGTTCTCACTTTCCTGCAGCTGAACTCTTATGTTCTTTGCATCTTCAATACAGCAATAATTCCACTTTTCTTCTACTGACCAGTTAAACTTAATGTACCTTGATAGGCCCGGTGGTTCAATACATCTCCTCGACCACTTCCTTGTTTTTAGTCTCTTGTAATGCACCTTTTTCCTCTGGTCATCATCACATGGATTTCACCCATGGATCTTTTGTTTTCACTGTAACTTAGTTATTTATGATTTAACGCTAGAAGTCAGCTGGCTATGAAAATCTTCATGAATGCTTTAAATGGTTTTCCTTGATCCCTTACCAATTCTCCAGATCCATTTGTCACTCATTTCCCCTGGCATTTATCAAATACAAGTGCTGGATGCAAACAATTCTCTCATACACTTTTAAACCGCCTTTCTTCTGAAAGTCCTACTTTCAACAATGACGTTTCAAGATCAAGACGGCCCTCTTTTCAAAACTTTATGATAAATATTGAAACATTGTAAACAAAAGACTAATTAGATTAATCAGTCCCTTTTGTTTCCCATTATTGGTTGTCACATCTATAATCGGTTTCATTTTTCATTTGTTGAGCTAGTTGGGGCAGAACAGGAGATGACCATTCGGCCCCTTGAGCCTGTTCTATCATTTAATTAACCTCATGGTTGAATGGTTTCTTAGCTTTGTCAATCTTAGTGGTGTAACCATGAATTTCTTGCCTATCAAAAATATAACTTCAGTTTTAAAATTTTCAATCAAGTGAGAGTGAGACAACTCTGAACTATTTGAGACTTGCAGAACTCTGATATGGCACCTTTTACTTGCTTTCAACCACCAGACAAAATTGCTTCTCTCTTATCTGATCAAGTCATTCACCCATTTTAGCATGTTTCAAAGGTAGATCACCCCATATCACCCATATTCGAGGGAATACAAGACACCAGTTACAAGTAACCAATTACCACAATTTAACAGTTTAAGCCGTAGTCATCATTTTGGGAAGGTTTACAGTGTAGATTTATAAAACTAACATATGTTTCTTGAGGTGTCATGCCCAGAATTAAGCACAGTCTCTAAATGGGATCTAGCAAAGGTTCACTTGTAATAACTTGTAACCCTATATGTTCCAACTTCCTTAAGAGAAAGACCAGAATTTAGCCAAGTTAGCTTAGTGATAGGCTGTGATATCAAGACTTTTAATAATGTATTTGAAAGTCAAAGGGAAACAGAATATATACCATTTAATGTAGATTCAAAAGAACTGAATTGGCATTATCCAGGACAATTCAGTGATCAATGATGCAAATCACAAAATATAGCTATTTTCTTTGGCAGCCCAAAGTACAATTTTCATAAGCAAATAGTTATTTCTAAGAATGTACGGTTAGGGTGAATATCAGAAATGGGAAAGATAATTTTTTGTTAAGGTCATGGAAAGGAAATCAGTGTTTTCAAAAAAAAACTGGACAAGAATAGGTCTGACAAAATGATATCAAGCTAAAACATCAACTCCATTACTCTTGCCATCAACTCCTTCTCTGTTCTTGGATGCCACCTGATCTGTTTTGCATTACCAATATTTTTTTGGGTTTAATGTTGATAATAGTTCAAGTACAATTTTAATTTTTTTTCAAGTTTCTATCAAACCTTCACTTTGGTTTAATTAATTAATTCCAAAACAAAAATCCAATTTTCTTGCATGGTTGCCATTCAAATTGAAAACTGTCAATTACCATTGATAATATAAAGGCATCAACAAGTGAACAAGACCATATCATTAACATATAGCAGCAGGTAATGTAAGGCTAGAAATGTAATAATTTAGAACAACTTCATTTGCTTTAAACAGCTACTTTTAAGATAATTATTAAGAGCTGATAACTCGTAGAACGATCAAGAATGAGAAGAGACATATTACCGGTAAATGATTTTTACAAGAAATAAATGTGATATATTTCATGTATGGAATGTGCTGGCTGGAGGTACAGTGTTTCCATCAAAGTATTCAAGAGGGCATTAAATAATTACTTAAATAGAAAAAGTATGGTTATGGAAGAAGGTTAGCAGAATAGTACAACATTACGATGCTCATTCGGGGAAGTAGTTCAGATAAAACAGACGGAATGGCCATCTTCTGCAGCTTAACAATTCTGGGATTGAAGACGTATTGGTTTCACGCAGCAATTGTAATACATTGCCTGAAAGGACAGTGGAAGTATACTTAACTGCAATTTTCAAAAGGGAACTGGATAGGATTTGGGACAGAACATCTTTACCCAACCATTCGGAATAAAGAGAATTAGGAATTATTGGATAATTCTCTCAAAGTGCCAGTATTGAAAAGATGTGTCAACTTCTTTGTGCATTGTATAAATTTAATTTGTATGTATGATTAGTCTCTCTAAAAGTAGTTGTTAGCTGGAATTTTATTAAAGCGTATGTGTATGTGTGTGCATCTGTGTATGTGTGTGTGAGTCAGCCACAAGAGTCAGGATAGTGACCTATACATTTTGGTAAAACTTAAGTCTTATTGGAAGTACACAGCAAGGCATGTCAGCTTTCATCAAGATAAAACAAACTATTTTTAATGCTTTGTATTGTGAATTTTGAAAGGGTTTGTATCTAAAGTACAATAACCTGCCTTTCTTTTTCAGAATAATCACTACCTTGAGCAATATCATGTCCTAGATCCACTGATTGGACATAGCCAAGTGATTCAATGCAGTTCTGTTTCACACAGATGGCTGATGATTTGTATCAATTGGAGTGTGGAGTTTCCAAATGATTTGTTCTTCTGGACATAGACCTTGCCTATGTTTTATATCAAAGAACAGCAAGTGGACAGGGAACAGCTCCAAGCCTCATGCTCGCCTATCCAAAACGTACGTAAAAGTCAACTGAGAGTTGAGCACCTAAGCTGTGGAGTGAATATGGATAACAAGTAGTCTTATAGTCACAAAGTGCTATTTGAATGCTTTTACATTTATGTTTTGGAAACTAAGCATTTTTAAAAAAATGATCTGTTAAGATATCTGGCTATTTGTTGTTTCCAAAACTATCTAGAATACATCAGTAAATACTCCAAATGAAAAGGCAACCAACAACTATTAGAATATTGCACTGCATATACCTGCCTGGTAGATTATTCAAGTCTATATGTCAAGAGGAAAAAATACTGTACATTTAGGATGCTGGACAAAGCTGTTCACTTTATCTGACACCAGTGTTCAGCTGTATAACTAGTGGTCACCCTCTAACTATCATTCTACCATCTGCTGCAGTGTTAGGTTGGAAAATCACTTCACGAGGGTTAGTTAACAGTTTCCAGCTGTCCTTCATTACACTGGGCCCAACTCAGATTCAGACCAAGGTCACAGCGTGAAACAAACCAAGCCACTGCACCACCTGAGCCCAAGCACTTCTAGCCTCCTCATTAACTGTTTGACATTGATGCAACAGGAACTTCATGAGCGTTTTCAGGCATCAGCACAACTCAGGTGGTGCAATTTGCAATATTCAGTTATTGTTTTTATTTTAAACTACATCACTAGGATGTTCAATAACTTACTCACGCAGCATCTTAAGGAAGAACTGGCTCAAATACAAAACATTTCATTTCATTAATGCTACTTGCAAGACAGAATGCCAGTGTGAAGCCTGCAGAAAGGTTACATGGTTTCCAACATGCATCCATCATCATTCAATGAGGACATACTCTGACTTATCACTTTCCTGCCTTCCTAGAAACTTGACAGAACAAAAATGCATTTCCAGTACTCTTCTTTTTAATTTAAAATTTGTTTCTCCAAATTATTGAGTCTTGCTTAAACGTCTGAGTGAACAGATCTTGAAAGCAAATCAGGCTGATGACATCGCCAATTCCTAAAGAGTTAAGTCAAACGCAGCATGCAGGCTGTACAAACCTGCAACTAGGTCACAGATTAAGAATTCTATGATGAGTAACTCATCTCCTGTCTCCTCAGCGCCTGCACATCATCAGCAAGTCAGGAGAATGATGACATATTCTCCACTTGACTGGATGAAAGCAGCTCCAACAACACACAAAAAAGTTTGACACAATCCAGGACAGAGCAAAATGTAAACCAAAAGAGCTGCGGATGCTGTAGATCTGAAACAAAACAGAAATTGATGGTAAAGCTTAGCAGGTCTGCAGCATATGTGGAGAGAAATCAGAGTTAACGTTTTGAGTTGAGTAGCCCTTCCTCAGACACTTATTGCATTCATCATTGATGTGCAAGTGGCAGCCGTGTGTACCATCATAAGATACATTGTAACGACTTACGAAAGCTCCTTTGGCAACACATTCCATACCCGTGTCCACAACCATATATGGGCAACAGATGCATTAGAGTGCCATCACTGGCAAGACAATACTATCCTAACTTAGATCTACATCACTGTTCTTTCATTGACACGGTGGGTATATCTATAGCACATGCATTACTGTGTTGTAAGAAGGCAGTTCATCACCATTTTTCCAGGATCATTATCGAAGGGCAATAAAGACTTCCATCCAGTGATGCCCGACAACAAAACCCAGGTAAATCACATAGAAAGCAGCAGCCTTGAAAGTAAGAGCTCAGAGAGACACTTGTGCTTTCATAGTTGAACTTTATCTTGCATTTTGTTACAATGCTAATAGTGACGTTTCTATCAATTCAATCAATCAAAAATATATTGCCCTCAAGAGCATAAAACTCTCCCAGCGGAAAAGCTGATAGAGACAGTGCGATAGGACACGCGAAATACATTCCACATACTACATTCCTGTCTCTGCCAGGCTGAAGGACCATTGCTACAGTAGCCCTGAGCATCTCATAAAAGGGAGAATTAGTTGGCAGTGCTGGTTAGAAACCAATTGACTTTTCCTCAAAACTGGAGGTGTGCAAGTGTTGACTAAGGGCTAAATTAGGCTTGGTGGCAGTTTCCTTCTCCTGCAACCAAATGGCTTTAAAGCACTTGCCATTCAGTCTCAGACTGAAATATACCTTCTTGGGCAAGATGCCAGAGTGAATTATAAATGCTAGGCAAGGAAAGACAAGAAATAGAAAAAAAAAATTGCAACTTTCAAATTGCACCTAAACATTCTCCATGCTTTCCCTTACCTTCAAGCACAGCCACCCTTTCAGGTGGCTCATTCTTAGTGAAACAAATACCTTGGCATCCCTAAAGTGGCTTTGTAGTTACCTCAACTATGAAAAGAAACTGCTACCAGATATATCTGAATTGCTTGGTACAGCATTTTGCAACTGTGAAATTAAATATTCAGCTTTAACAGTCAGCATTATTGAAGATGCTCCATTTGAAATATTCACCAATTCTTTAATGTTGTTAGAAAAATAAAGTGTTTTCCCAAGCTGTCTGTCTCAAACTAACCCATACGATTTGATTTTGCAGGCATCCTCTGAACAGATATCTGCCAATGAGAACATATTTTAAACCTATTTTAGATATCTCCGTGTGCCCATACATACTCCGCTGTTATTAAATCATTCAGCTTGGCTGCTTCCCCTTTCCCTCAGGGTTCTTGCAGTCTTGAAAGATCCAGTACTTTGGGGCATAGAACACCATTCTGAGCTGACAAATATTTCTGAGAAGAGGGTGCCAGTTTAATTTTTTTATTAGTAACCGGATTTGAAGTCTGTTATTAGTAGTAATTAAGCTCAAAAGGGAGCAATTACCTTTCCTTTGTAGGAAAGCAAATTGAGAATGACTTCAGAATCGGGGTGCATTTCCTTGAAGAATTTCTTGCTGTATTACTGCAATTTTGACAGGAGCCCAGTTCAACCCTTAAAAGGTGAACATTTGCAAAACCTTTGTTCAAGTTACACTGATGGAGCAGGGGAAGGTCTCAGGAAATTATCCTGAAAAGCTCAGTACAGAAATAGCATAATTCCATGTTTTGCTGCACTATAAATTGCCCTATAACGTTTCAATTTTATCTAAATGAATCACACAAATAACAGCATCAAAACATGTACGCTCATTAGGTGCCATTTTCTCTTGAGCAGTTGACAGAAGATAGCAGATAATATCACAACTGAATAAAAAGCAATATGCTTCACTAAAAACTCAAAACACCCATTTAACATGAATGTTAACTCATATGCTGTTTTTAATTCTAGTTCTAAAATGGGAATGGTAGGTGCCCAAGGAGTTTGTTCACTGGCAAATCAAACAGAGGAATTAACTGACTGAAAAAGTGAACTGTGAAAACATATTATTGCA
Organism: Stegostoma tigrinum; assembly: GCF_030684315.1. Classification (NCBI taxonomy): domain Eukaryota; kingdom Metazoa; phylum Chordata; class Chondrichthyes; order Orectolobiformes; family Stegostomatidae; genus Stegostoma; species Stegostoma tigrinum. The sequence continues at coordinate 21,379,812 of NC_081356.1, forward strand.
AGAGCAAATAAACATCACTATACAAAACAAAAAATTCTCAAAGGAAATTAGAAAATCAAACCTTTCCATAGAGAGTGCATGATTGGAACATGGAATTCTTGTATCTGATGTTCATACTGTAACATTTGATGAATTTATTAAATTATTTATTCACTTCAATTGTTAAAGAAGTAATTAGATTTTGTTTGAAATGGAAAGCAGTGAAAACATCTGACAAGCAAGAAAGAGGGATTGCTAGGTGGCCATGTGAGGAAAGCACTACTGTAAATTGCAAGTCAAATGACCTGTTCTGAGAACAGCTTAATGCACGTATTTAATTTTCTTCTTTAAGAGCACTAGCTTGAACAGACCTTGATTACTTGTAGTTTTAACTAACATAACAGCAACATCATAGCTATCAATGAGAATCCACACAAGTCATGATGGGGAGCAGCAAAATTTGAAGCCACTGTACAACACTATGATACACTTACATGTCATTGCATACAATGAGTTTTCACTATTTTCAATACAAAACAAATCTTGTCATCTTCAAAAGCAAAGTCAACCTTGAGGCTCGTTAATGTTGGAACACTTAGAATAGATCGAGTGCTCATTTGCCGAAGACTACTCTGCCAAGATCGGCTATTATAAATTATGCAACAGAGGCTCAGTAATGGACAATAATATCTTACATAATTAAGTTATAATGGAAGGAACTTGCACACTGTTGGGTTATTAAATGCCCATTTATTTTCTCAGTGCCAGGTGCACAGATGATAGGGCATACAAATCATTTGGAAGATGTGCCAACATTGCTCTTTTACTCAAACAACCCCACATGCTCTGTACATTAGGAGGTAGCCACTATGCAGATAACCAGCCACCTGCTGCAAAGATTGCTCTCTGGTTAACTGCTCAGTCAGAAAGTGTAGACCAGTTATGCTCTGGTCATTGAGAACACAGAACCACACTTTAAAACAGCCTTGTACTTTGAATACCTCCAAGTAGCATTCAAATTTCCAGTCTTACTTCACATCCAAAGTGGCATAATCAATATTTCACACTGGTGACAACAGAAAAAGAAAGTACAATCCAAACAAATAAACACAGGATTACCCCGGTATCGGAAGGTTGAGAACTGTATATTCAACTGATAAATGAGCTCACCATTTTATGCTATTTCCATTTTTATTACACGCTGGCAACTTTACTAGTTTTCAGGTGACTGAGGTTAATGATTTACCAATGTTAGCAGTATACATGCCCACCATCAGCTTTTCAAGCCACAAGGCAGCTTGACAGCATGTCAGAAAAGGAACTCAACTCAAATGAGATACAGTCAGTCAGGTCAGAGGAAGGTGCAACTAGAGAAATTACAAACCATCGGTTAATACTGAAAGTGAACCTACCACTGCATTCACAGAAACCCGAGGACAAAACCTTTTAAGACAGGCTAATGGGTATTTAGAATCCGATTACCAACAATTTACAAATAAGCAGCTAAAATCAAGCTTTTAACAGACAGGTAGTTGAGATAATATTTGGAGAGATTCCAGATCACCCTTGGGGAAATTGTAAACAATAGCATTAACAGCATTTTGGTGTAATATTAACTCACAGAGCAGACAAATTCAGGTAGATCTGCATAGCTCAGCATCCCATGGCTACTTTTGACAGCCATGTCATTAGAATGGTCTGGAGAGAGATGCATTTATTTTTGTTGAGGTTCATTCTGAGCTGCTTTATGATATAGGACTCTGTGGCCGATAAACTGTTGCCAGGTTGTATACAGGGACTGAATGTCTGACAAGGAATTTTTCTAAAATATACTTTTACCATAAAATTTGCAAAAGGAAATTAAAATTAGACCTGTTTTCAAATTACAAAATAAAACTGCCTCTATACAGCATTTTCCAATCTTAAGTGCATTAAACATTTGTAATACTCCTAAAATGCACAATATACATTCTGTGCCAGGCATACAGCTCAAAGGTGAAATGTTTCAAATTATAAAATACAGGAAGTGCAGTTGATATTTTTTCCCTATGCCATGTGCTCTACTCTGAGATACCTCAATACAATAGCAAAGCTTTAATTTTTGCAAACTGTATTCCTTGTCATAGAATGTTAAATTGTGTTGTATTTTCAATCTCCTGGTCTATTACAGGATAGTGTGCAATTTGGACCGGAAATTGCAGATTGTGCTGCTCGCATGCATCTGCAGCTTTTCTTACAGGCAGTAGTGACTGAGAATTTGAAATATGTTATTGAAGGCAAATTTATCAGTTGCTTCATGCATCATGTTAACCATTGATACATAGTGTTACCACAGTGTTTTGGTGGCTGATACAGTGAATGCTTAAGTTCCCAATTAGTCAACAGCTGCAGCTAAATTTTTTATTGCTACATTTAAATCGTGGAAGTAGAGAGTTTTTCCTTGAGTAGCCAGTAATTTCAAGTTTGCTAGGTACCGCATTCGATTAAATGTTGTCTTAATGTCAAAAGCAGTTGCTCTCAACTCATTTCTAGAATTCAGGTCTTATGTCCGTGTTTGGATGACAGCTGTATTGAGGTCTGGAGCCCAGTGAGTGTTCCTGGCAGAAACCAAACTGGGCAGATTACTGGCAAGTGCCAATCAACAGCACCGTCACTGTTACTTCAGTGGCACAATTTTGGAAGGAATATAGTATCAGGAGATTTTGCAGCTTAAATTTTCTCCTTATTTTGCTGGATGTCCTTCGATGTCAGATATCAGCTTTTCTTTTCAGATCTGGCTATATTCTTACTAACTGAACCTTTAATAACTTTGTAAAAACCGAAAGAACTGAGGATGCTGTAAATCAGGAACAAAAATAGAAGTTGCTGGAAAAGCTCAGCAGGTCTGGCAGCATCTTTGAAGAAAAGATCAGATGACGCTTCAAGTCCACTTCTGAGGAAGGGTCTCCGGACCCAAAATGTTTAGATTTTTTTCTTCACAGATGCTGCCAGCCCTGCTGAGTTTTTCCAGCAACTTCTGTTTTTGTGCTATAACACCTTTGCTTCTAATCGATCCATTGTTCCTCTTCATGTTCAAGAACCTTTTGTGTCCTTTGCTTTTTGTTTATTTTTAGATTATTTCAGTGGAATTGTTCTTTTACTTTCCAGATCTCGAGTGCTTTTTCTTCTTAACCCCAACCTCCAGTCAGCAGCTCGGAGTTTTTTTTTGAATAGTACTACCTTTTAGTTTGTGATTGTTTCGTGCAATTCTGCTCCTCTTGCCTCACCCAGATTCTCATGTTGCAATGCAGTATTGCTTCCCATGCTCTGCAAATTCAAAGTGCCAAGGGGACACTTTCAGTACAAAGTTCAGGCAACCCAAAATACTAAGGCCAAATAAAGTTGGTGGGAATCCCAAAATTCTTGTGATTCTTATTCCCTTGAATAAGAAAAAAAACAGTCAATGTGACCTTGTGTGAGAATAAATTAATTAACGTTTCATGCATATAGCAGTTGCAGAGAAATCCCATTATACTTGATCTCAGAACACTCCCATGTGCTTTACAGCCAATTAACCATGATTGGAATACAGGTATTATTAGAATGGGCTAAGCATGGCAGCCAAATTACACATTGCAAAAACAGAAATGAGGTGTGTTGCAAATGCCATAGGATTACCATCATGCTGTACAACAGTTGTGCCAGCAAATTGGATTCGGCATGGTATTGAGCGAAAGAAGATAACAAAGTTGATTATTTGTTTGAGAGCTAAGTGGCCTGTGCTTTGAAGGTAGTCTATGAGCATCAGTTATTCCTTGTTGTTCTGAGCAACTAATGCTAAACGCACAAAAAGAAAGTACATATCAAGGATGAAATCTGATTTATTGCAAGACCATGAAATGTAACACAGTGCACGTGTCACAACCAGGAACTGGATAAAAGAATCAGAGTGGCAGAATATGTATTCTATTCTGAAGCTTTCTTTTGCGGTAGGTTCCTAATGTATGTAAGTGAAAACAGACAATAAAAATGGCTTTCCTGAGCAGTGGCTTTTGCTAATGGTATTAAGATGAATTGAAATCTTCAAGATTATGAAGTGGGGTTAACCATCACTGGATAGGAAACAAAACTTTTACCAACCCATACCAAACCACACAAAGCATCCAACAACATGTGTGCACCAACCACAACTGCAGAACGCAATGAGAACTGCAGCAGCTAATTAAATGCTGTGGCAACAAGAGCAGGTCAGAGGCTGGGAATTCTGCAGTGAGTAACTCAGCTCTGAAACATCCCAATGCTTGCACACCACTTACAAAGCACAAAGTAGGATAATGATGGAATATTCTTCCATTGTCTGCATGCTTCCAGCTACAACTATATTCAGGAAGCTTAACAGCATCCGGGACAAATCAACCCACTCGACTGTAACCGTGTACACCACCTTAAAGAACCACTTCCTCCACCACCAGTAAATAGTGACAGCAATGTGCACCATTTACAAGGTGCACTGCAGCAACTCACCAAGGTTCTACTGACCTCCCAAATCCATGACCACTGCTATGTGGAAGAGAAGCAGATGCAGAAGGAAAACCAACCATTACAAGCACCCCTCCAAGTCATTCACCATCCTGGCCTGAAACTGTTTGTTTGCTATTGGTTGGTTCAGAATCTTGGAACGTCCTTCTGAATAGCATCTGGGTGACCCTCCACCATGAGGACTGTAGCAGTCCTGGATTGTGGCTCACCACAGCCTTGTGAAGGGCACTTAGGGCTGGCCAAAAGTTCTGACCTCGACGGGATGTCCGCATCTTGTAAAAAATGAAACAAACACGACTGAACAGTTTCTAGAACTGATAAAATTCGACCAGCTTTTGTTCTTCCACAATACAAATGCTAGATAGGATTTTTAAAACTTCCTTCAATCACAAGCTGCACATCCAAGGCATGGCCACAGTAGTAAAATTGAGTAAAGCAGTGAATAGATACTCTGCAAGTATTTTAATTTCTCCAACATTTAGAGAGATAATACTCAGGTCAAAATTGCTTTGCATTGCAAAGTGATTTTAATACCTTTCAAGTTGGACTGAGAACATAACTGTTATTGCAGAACCTGACAGAATGCTGTATAAGTTATCACCCACCTGCTTCAAGAGATCTGCCCCCCCCTTTCATGATAATAGAAAGAAGAAGTCAAAAAGAGGACATTTGAAATGTTTTGCTGCAGGTCAAGTCAAGTTGAGACTCAAGGCATCAATTAAATAAATGATAGTACGTTGTACTGCAGTTGGAATGGTTTCCTCCCAGGCTTAAGTCATTGTAAAAGTATGTAGCTGAGGTACATGATACAGTAAGACTTAACCACTGTGGAAATATGTCAGAGTCTTGTCTGCTCACCAACAGAAGAATACCATTGGTTAATGTCTTCATTACTCGATTACCAATCTAGAGTTGTGCATTAACAATCTAGCAACACGAGTTCAAATCGCTACATGTAGCAAGAAATTTAAAAACAATTAATTAGATAGAAGCTTATATTGGTAATGTTATTCAAGGATCTCCCAGATTGTCATGTAAACTCTTCTGGTTCACAAATGTTCTTCGGGGAAGTGAGGCAATGTGCTCTCTGTGCTTGGTTTGGACAACAGGTAGAATTTTCCCTGCCATGGAAGTGGTGAGGAAGGGACGTAATTGACCCAGTTTGCTGTGAACTGTGCTCTTCTATACACTTACAGTTGATAGTTTTTGTAAAATGAAGCTGAAAGTTAGTCGAAGAACGGGTACTTTGTCAGCAGTCTCCACTGTCAAAACGCTTGGATAAGGGAGAATGGTGATGAAGTAGTAATGTCACTGGGCTATAAATCCAGAATCCTAGAGAAATCGTTTGGGAACAGGTGTTCACATCTCAGCATCCCAGCTGATGGAATATAAATTAAATTAGCAAGACTCGCAACTGTAAAGTGCATCTCAGTAAATACTTCATGAAACTACCAATGATTGTTGCAAAAACTCATCTGGTTCACTCATGCCCTTTTGGAAAGAAAATCTGCTTTCCTTATTTGGTCTAAACTACATGTGATTCGAGGCCCTCGGCAATATGGCTGTCTCTTAACTGCTTTCCGAAATGGTCCAGTAAACCACCTATTCAGGGCAATTAGGAATGGGTAGCACATTTTGGCCTTGCCAGTGATGGCCATCCCATACAAGAATAAATGAACAATTCATGAATGGAAAATGGCACGCAAGCCTGATCTTCAATTTAATGGAGTTGATTTTTCTGTAGTCATAAAATATACAATGAAAATAGCAATTGGTAAAAGCTGTGAGACAAATCTAGAAATATATTTTCAAACTTCCATCCCTGAAAGTCAACTCAGTGATGGTATTCTTCTCTCAGAAAGGGAATGTGGTGGATTCAAGCCCCACACCAGGATATCAGTACATGTTTCAGGCCAGCACATGAATACAGAACTGAATTTTGGGCATTAATCAGAAAAACTATTTGCCCTTCCAAAGAAAACAAAGTGTGAAGCTGGATGAACGCAGCAGGCCAAGCAGCATCTCAGGAGCACAAAAGCTGACGTTTCGGGCCTAGACCCTTCATCTAGGCCCGAAACGTCAGCTTTTGTGCTCCTGAGATGCTGCTTGGCCTGCTGTGTTCAGACAGCTTCACACTTTGTTATCTTCGACTCTCCAGCATCTGCAGTTCCCATTATCTCTGCCCTTCCAATGAAAACGACTTTTTTCATCTCTGATTTTCTTCGTAGAATCATAGAATCCCTACAATGTGGAAACAGGCCATTTAGCTCAACAAGTCCACACCTCCCTTCCGAACAGCATCCCACCCAAACTCACCTCCGCTACCGTTTCCCTATAACACATAATTTCCCATGTGTGATCCACCTAACATACACTCTCCTGGAGACTATGGGCAATTTAGCACGGCCAGTCCACCTAACCTACACATCTTTGGACTGTTGGAGCCAGCCCACGCAGACATGGGGAGAACATGCAAGCTCCACACAGGCAGTGACCCGAGAGAGGATTCGAACCCGGATCCCTGGTACTGTAAGGCAACAGTGCTAACCATTGAGCCACCGTGCTGCCCATTCTTATTAGAATGTATGTATATAAATGCTGGGTTCTGAGTTTCTGATGAGGCTGGAGGCTGGGAATATTGTAGCAAGTAGTTTGCATGTCTTTCCGATGTCTGTGCACAATTTGCAAGTCAGGAATACTCTCCAATTGATTAGATCTTTGCTGCTTCAACAACACTGCAGAGGCTTTGCCAACACCACCTTTAACATTTGCTTCCTGCACAACCAAGAATACTGCCACAACTAACCAAGGTGTCTTTCACATCATCACCTAAAAACAACTATCTGAATGAACAGGGACAAACTCTGTATGGGGAGACCAGTCCCAGCAGAAGCACTGTGATATGGAACAATGTAACTGTATTAGAATCTTGGAACTCCCGAACGGACAGCGCTGTTGGGAGCAATTTCGCTGCAGTGGGCTTGCAGCAGTTCAATAACGGTGCTCAACATCACTTTGTCAAGGAGTGTAAGGGACAGTCAATAAATGTTGGTCTAGCCAATAGCATGTACATTAAAACTAGCAAAAGATAAAGCTCAACGCATGAGTGTGGCCAGTATAAAGTCTGTATAAGTGTGCTTACACAATTAAAACTGCCACAAGGAGGGACTCAACTCAAACTCATGTCAGCAAGCTTCACTTGTGCTGTCGACAAAAACTCAATCTTCTTTCAACACGTCTCATTCTTTCATAAATGGACATGGCCCCATATATCTGGACTAAGTGGGGCTGGCAGCAAATTCCTTTATTTTATTTATAGAAGTTCATTCATGGTGATTCAAGAAAATGTGGTGGTCTGCAAATTCCACTGTGAGGTCTGCTCTCAATCATGTGCAGTATCTTTTTTAAGTTTGCTTCAGAACCAATTTAATTGCGGCCATTTAAAGAAAAAAATATTAAAGGCTAGGGAAATCTAGACGTACTTAACACATTAAGACTGGGATTCCGGTGAAATAAATGCCACAAGCACCATAATTATACACAGGGTAATCAATTGCAGTGTTTAGATTATTCTTTCTGCAGAACTATAAACACTTCCTCCTGAAAATTAAAAACTCAGGAGCTGAAAGTGCCTGTTAGATTGCAACTAAGCATGTTTTTGAGAGCTTGTGGAACATAATTGGAGGTTCAAATCTCTGACATAACTGAAGATCTGTGCACAACACAGACTACAGAAGGAGCTTCAGTGGTGGAGTTCGATTACAAGACAAAGCCACATCAATTATTTTGTTCCGCCTGCACAGAAACAGTTCTAACATTACACCTTGTCCTTGTTTCTACCATCCAGAGACTGCCATCTTCTTTCCCGTTCAAAAAAAAATCTGGTAGCTATGGGTCAACTAAAGCAAACCTTGTGCTTCATGATTGCTGTCTATCCATCTCCATTTTAATTTATAACAGTCTGTTTCACAATAATATGGTACCCATGTCCTTCCATTGCAGGCATTAAGCCTTCTAGCCTCTGAAACACTAAAGAGTGCTTTCTCTCTGAGCCATAATTGCGAGAGAAGATGATTCTAGAACTTACTATAGAGTGGGACTGAAAATCTCCAGAAACAGGAAATTATCATTAAAATAGCAAAGAAAGAAAAAAAAAGAATTTGTATAAACACTTTCACAACATCACAATGTGCCAGCATGCTTCACAGAGAAACAAATAACTTTGGAGTATAATCACAGCTGTAATGAAGTACGTGTTCTCGCCAAATTGCAAGCAGCCAAGATACCATGAACTGCAATGTGACTGTCATCACAGAAGCTGAGTTTGGAGGTTGGCAAGTATAAACATTGGACAAGACCTCCATGAGAATTCCCTTGTTCGCATTTGCTATCGTGTTGTGGAAATCATTACACTCTTCTGAGATGACAAATGGCCGGTGGAGGTGGGGGCATGATCTAATGTCTCATTAACAACACACCTTTGGTATTGGTGATAATGGGAACTGCAGATGCTGGAGAATGAAGGGTCTAGGCCTGAAACGTCGGCTTTTGTGCTTCTGGGATGCTGCTGGGCCTGCTGTGTTCATCCAGCCTCACATTTTGTTGTCACCTTTGGTATTGCATGGTGGTGTTAGCATTGAGTTCATGTCTCTGATTCAAAAATGACAGTGCAGTGCAGAGTTGCCATAAAGACTAGGGTGCTTTGGTAGTACCATTATTGATCAAGCTGGTCCCATGTGAAAGAAAGTGCCTGTTAGAATGGGTGTGTGGTATATGGGGAGGGAATCAATCAAAGGGAGAAAGCTGTTTAACTGCTCATGACAACATTGGTGGTCGTGGCCATTGTACTGTTCTACTGGGGGCAGTTCATCACACCGTCTTTGTGGAGAAACAGTTCTGTCTTGACATACCCATTATCAGGATACTCTTCATTATGTTGAGTGGCCTGGACACAATGCTAACTGGGAGAGATTTTGTACAGATTTAGCAACTAAACCCTGTGCATTCATAAGGCTGTGGACTACCACTAGCAGAATAGTATTCAACCACAATCTGTTTTCTCCACTCTGCCATTACCTTTGAGCCAAGGAATGAACCCTGGGATCAGGGAAGGCAGCAGTAGGGCATGCTAGGAGTAGCATCAGACAAAGCTAAAAATGGGGTGTCAACATGGTGAAGCTACAACATGCAATTATCTGCCAAAAGGCAAGTGATAAACAGTTAAGGAATCCCACGACCAATGCATCAGCTATGCAGTCCTGTCAAATCGTATCATTAACAATAGGGCAATTAGAACATCGGATTTTATAAATTAAATTTGCTCTTGGTTTATGAGTGCTGGTGGCAAGGCTGCATTATTACACATCCCTTGTTAGCTTAAGGTGGTGATGATGGGCCTTCTCCTTAAAACATTGTAATCCTCATTGGTGATGATACTCTCACAAAGGTTAAATGTAGGAAATTAACAAATGTTCTATAGGCTCAAGTATCATTGATGCAGCTTAGAGCTGTCAGCAGGAGCGCTTCGGAAATTCAAGCTGCATCTAGGGAGACTCTCAGATATTATCATGCAATCCAGCAAGGCTTAGAATGACAGACCTCAAAGACCATAAAGATAAGTGAGTCACACGAAGACTTCATTACAAAATTAAATATCAGTGGGGATAGATCTGACTGGTAACTGGTGACCAAGAAGGGGAAGTTTCCTAATAATCTGAAGAGGATATCTGGGTTCTTCCAAAAACTGAGAAGAATTTTAGTTGAGAAATGAGAAAAATTTTAAAATGTGAAGAAACAATGAACAAAAATTTGAAGAAAAGATGCATTACTATTTGTTGGTCTCTGTAGCCCAACCACACAGAAGAAAAATGGAAATAAACATTTCTGAACATACAAGAGCAGAATTATAAAATGAAAACAGTCTTTTTTTTGAGAAAACAGTTTTGCGTTCTCATTTGCTTGAATTCACAATTACTTTGGTTAGCATGTTTCAGAGTTGGAGCATTAGCCCAGTGGAAGGCCCCAGGCTAGCACTGTTATATAATGCCATGCATGCAAGAAGTTGCTCAAAATGGATGTTTTTTGGATTTGATAGGACCAATGACTGAATTAATGCAATCTGACAAACAGCTGAGCCTGGGGCACAAATCATGAAGCAGTCAGTAGCTTTTGAACTGTTTTGTGAACTATATATCTAAATTTAAACAAAGGATTTGAGAGCTGCTAATCATTTTCAGCATGTATTACCCTTTCACATGAGAGTGACAGGGATAAATGATTGAGAGAATCTCAGGTCAGTCTTAACAGAATAGTTCATTATTGTGTCAAAAGCTGAAATTAACCGATCAGAGCCCCCCTCCCTGCTGGCCTCCATCCATCCCTGAACAAGATCCAGTGGTTTCTGTTTCATTTAAACACATCATAACCTAATGGTATTATGTGAAGCTGCAGGGATTGCTTTGAGAAGGACACTGCATGCCCAAACAATCTTTTGCATTAATTCAAAAATTAAATCTTACTTTGAATCCCTACAGTGCGTAGAGCTCAGTCAAGTCTCGGCTCAATAATAGGGACGCCATTCCACACAATGCTTGCTCTGAAAGCAGTAGGTGTGGCAAACAGTTGGGGCTGCTGAGCTTGGAAGCGGTCACTGAGGTGGAAAAGTACCGAGGCAGGCTGAAGCCTGGCCACTTCAGTTCCTCAAGCTGCATCCCATTTGTTTGAGCCCACAAACCCTCAGCCTCATCCATTTTCATGGCCCTCATATCTTCCATTCCAGCTGAATGCAAACATATCTCCTCACTGACCGCCATGGCCCCTGGTGGGCTCAATGCCACCTGCACAGTCACTCAGCCAATATCTACCTCAGCAGTTTTCACAAATAAGACGAGAAAGAATAAATGAACAATCTATACAGATGTCACACCTACACACTCGAGAGTGGAAAATAAACAGACTTTAACCAACAAATCCAGTCAATGTTTCTAAATCTTTTGAAGTGGTCAATCTCACAAAATAAGAAATAACTTCATATTCAGTTGCCACATCATATTTAGATTATCTTTGAACAGCCTAATTAAGACATCAATCAAAATTTGAATTCCACGTGTTGAGATAATTGTTGCTTTTGAAATTCAACGAAACGTTCATAAATAAATTATTATAAGCCTTGGGGCAATATCAACAAGAAACTCTACTGAGATGTTCAAGTGGCACAGTGCTACTGTCCCTACCTCTATGCTAGAAGACTCAGCTAGAAGAACTGTTCTGAGGAAGGGTCACTGATCTGGAAACTCTGATTTCTCTCCAAAGATGCTGCCAGATCTCTTGAGCTTTTCCAGTAATTTCTGTTCTAGTTTCTGATTTCTTTTGGTTTTTACAGAATTTTTATTTTAATTTGTATGTTTTTCATTTATAATTGACACTGGTATTGATAAAAACTTGGATCTTAGAAGCTGCTTTTGCTAAAATAGTGTCATTGATTTGTCTGCCCACTTGTAAAGGTTGGTGTTTACAAATCTTGCTTTTTCCCTACCGCTGTATTCTTCTTGCATCTTGTCTTCAACCTTGTCTTTCGTGACTTTATTTTCAACTAAAATGTATCAAATTGACATTTCTCTTTGTTACATTTCATGCAATTTTTCTCTTCTCCACTAATCTACCCACTTTGTTTTCTAAAATATTGATACTGCAAGCAAAGTCCAGACTATTTTCTCTAATGCAGTGAGATGAGCGATGGTTTTAACACTGGTCCCTTGGGGACTAATTGGTGGGGAGTGGGAGATGGACCACAATGTTTTCAGCCCTGCGGACCGAAAAACAAGACTGAATTTTACCTGTGTTTGAGAGTGTCCCGACAACGGTGAGGCGGGAGGTGATGACCTGGTGGTATCATTGCCGGACTACTGATCAGAAATCCAGATAACGTTCTGCGGACCCAGGTTTGAATCCTGCCATGATAGATGTTGGAATTTGAATTCAATAAACATCTGGAATTAAGAATCTAATGATAACCGTGAATCCATTGTCGATTGTTGGGAAAAACCCAACTGGTTCACTTATTTCCTTTAGGGATGGAAACTGCCATCCTTATCTGGTCTGGCCTACATATGACTCCAGACCCACAGCGACTCTTAACTGCCCTCTGGGAAATTACGGACAGGTAATAAATGTTGCCTAACCAGCAACATCCTCATCCCGTAAATGAATAAAGAAAAAATAAACTTATTTTCACAATGCATTGGAGGGTGTGAAGAGCTGCTCACAAAAATATGGCACAGTGGTGCGAAAGGACAAAATAACCTGCCCACACACTCCCAATTAAGCTATTTTTACAACAGAATACCCTTTATTGTCACATGTACTCCAGTAATAGTACAGATATACAGGAGCACAGTGAAAAGTTTTTACTAATGTTTTTTATGGTGCCATCTTGGGTACAAGGACACAGGTACAAATCTTACAGAGTAAAAAGATATTGTTTTAATACAGAGTTAAAAAAAATAGATGAGCATGAACCAGTGAAGAAGTCCAGAATGATAATAAGTGACCGTAAGTACCTATGTCATCGTCCATGCCTGCAGGCCCAGAGCACAAGGCTGTGCTGCTCCACATAGTGCCATCAGTTGAGAGTTTCATCCTGTCTGAGCTGGAATTTTACCGGTAGCAGGGGAGCATGTTGCCATCTAGGAAGACTGCCAAGTAAATCCTGGCACACTGACTTGAACAGAAGGGGATGGCGAAAGGGTGGGGAAAAGGCTCCTCATCAGACACTCCCTGGCCTATGAGTAATTTCCTTTCAGCAACCTCAACCAACACCCATCCCTTGGCGTGGCCTGCCAGCCGAGATCCAGTGGCTCCCGAAGAACATGTTTTACTTTTTAAAGGTGTGCACAGTCAATAAAGCACTCTCATCCTCCAGGTGCTGCCCCAGTAGTGGTAGCAATGGTGCTCCCCAGGCTCTTCAGCTGCCAGATTTTTCATTAGACCACAACCGTTCAGGGTGGGCTGTTGTTCTGGAAATGCCAGTGACAGCCACTGACCTGAAAAATGTACCCTGACTCCAGCCACCCCACTTTCTATGCTGGAGGTAGGAAGTCTGGCTACCTCCGCATAATTTTGCCCACAATCTCTGCACATTTTTCACTGTTTAGACAACTTTATTTTTGCCATCACAGCCTCTTTGAAATCATTCATCTTAACTTCATTAATAAACCTCCTCTTCAGTATCCTATCAAAAGTCTTTAAAAATGGCAATACATTACTGTCTTCCGTTATCAATACTTATTTCCTCAAACATTCTATTCCATTTATCAAAGATAACATGACATTTAAAAAGTCTGCATCAGTATTTTTACATCCATGACTTTGTAGTTGACTGGTGCTTTTATCCTACAGTATAATCTCAAGAAGCTTATCACTTGTTGTTAGGTGATTGAGTTTGCTGGTTTATCCTTCTCTCCCCCCACCACCAACTTCCCACCCCCACAACATCCTGCTCTAGTCTTAGACAGAGGTATTGCATTGACAGAGTTCTCTTGGATAAATGCCACATCTTAGATTATGCAGCCACCTCTTCTCAAGTCTGAAACAGAGACAGGAGAATGATTATCCCTGTGAACGACTAATTGTAAGGAGGATTTTCTTCTGTATGGAGACATTGTGGGAGCCTCGTTACAGAACAAGGAGTTATGCAAGAGTGCTGTATAGGTAATGAGCTGAAGCAACATGAAAGCAATGTTAGCCCAGAGGTCTGGACCTGATTATTAGCAATCTGCTGACCCAGGATGTGGCTGGGTATGAACAAATTGATCTTAAGTTATGCACAGGATTTTACTTCTGCTTCTATATTAGAGTTGATGCCACAAGGAAAAAAATGTGGTGGATGCGGGCACAGTTACAATGGTTAGAAACATTTAGATGAATACACGAATAAGAAAATAAATAAAATTTAAAACATAAGAAATATAAAAATTAAGAAGTATGAAATGTTTGGAGGGACATGGGCAGGCAAGTGCAACTAGTTTAGTTTGGAATTATGGTCAGCATGGGCTGGTTGGACTGAAGGATCCATTTCCATAGTGTATGAGTCTATAAGGAAGTGTAGTCAGTCCCTTTCCTTTACAGCAAGAGATTAAAAACAACTCAAAGACATGTGTGGAATGTTTTATTTCTTGAAAACGTCTCAGTCAACATTTACAAGGGAAATTGCCTCCACCATCTTATCATGCAGCAATTCCATCCTCCAGCTGGCAATGAAGCTGCAACGCCTCAATTTTGTTATCCAATCCTTTAGGAAAAAGTGCAGGAAAAGTAACAAGAACAGAAATTACTGGAGAAACCCAACAAGTTTGGCAGCATCTGTGGAGAGAAAACAGAGTTCACTTTTTGAGTTTTGTAGGCAGTTCACTAGACTCGGAATGTTAATTCTGCCTTCTCTTCACAGATGTGCCAGATCTTCTGAGTTTCTGCAGCAATTTCTGTTTTTGTTTCAGATCTTCACCATCCACAGTTTTTTGTTTAATATTAATGCAGGGCAAGTTCTTCGCTCTTACTAAACTAACTTTCCGCTTTCCAATTTGCTGTGCTCTTCTTATTTTACTATTAAAATAATTTAAAATTCAGAAGTATATAAAAAAGGGTCAAATGTATACATAAGATGACAACTGAACTAAATCTACCCCAGTCCAATTATCTCCCGTATGGCAACGCTGCTTTAATTAAAATTACACTTAGTGCTAACTGCCCATATTCAACAATGTATACGATCAATACTTTAAACATATTAAAATAACCTAGTCAAATTGTTGCACAACTAAACTATTGGCAAGATATTTTCCAGAGCAAGGCACTAGAGTGCATGTGAAATGCTACCCTTAAATTATTTCCAATAGCTCAACAATTCTTTCATTAAAAGTTTCAGTTTTGAATTTGTGCTATATCATTTAACAATCAAGCACTGAGCTTGATTCACATAAAATTCTATAGTTCACTGTCTCGTTTTTAGGCTGTTTAAAATAGGCAAGCTGGTGTTTTGTTAAAGTAGAAGGCAACAAATTTTACTGCAAATTTGTTAGGCATTGCCATGCAAACATCTTATGTGAAAATAATTTTCCAACTTTTAAGGACATGAAATTAACATTCTGAATATGTAATTTGATAATCCATGTGTTTCCAGAACATAAAATTTAGTTTGGGAAAAATTTTGTTCATAAAATACGAAAAAGAGGCATAATGAGTTGGTAAACAAAACTTAGCGTAATTGCAATTCAAAAGATAGTCTGAGTTTACCCAAAAAGATCAGAGTTATTGTGTGAAAACTGTAAATAATAACTGGTCCCTTTTGGTACAGACAAGTTGCTGATATGAGTCTTCAGAAGGTTTGATTCAGGTGGAAGCTCGAGTGGAAACAGGTTTGAAAGCAAAGGACTAGAAAGGAAAGTTTTTAAAGCAACCATACATTTTTCAGGTCAAAGGACTGGTTTAAAATTGAGGTTAGTTTGCTTAAATTTCAGACATATCAGATGTTCTATATGGCTAGAAAGATAGATGATAGGAGGGTATGATTTGACTTTGGTTTTCTCTGGGTGTTTTCTGTAGCACTTATCTGGGTCCTGCAAGTAACTTTAAGAGACAGAGCGAACAATCCAATAGGTACTGTAAACCACTTTGTAAGAATCCAATGAAACACATGCCTGAGTTGGGATGTCCACTATGATGAGTTGCTTGAAGTGATTTTTACCTAGCCAAATACATGGGGTAGAAACCAAAGAAAGTTCATACTTCAGACAACAGCAAGAGCACTAAGGAGATTTAAAGAGAATGGCGGAGAGTTGGGGCACACAGCGGGTCGCTTCCAGGGTGTCACAGTGGCTCAGTGGTTAGCAGTGCTGCCTCACAGCACCAGAGAGCTAGGTTTCAATCCACCCTCGGTTGAATGTCTATGTGGAGTTTGCACATTCTTTATGGCCTTCATCCAGGTGATCCGGTTTCCTCCCACAATCCAAGGATGTGCAGGTTAGGTGGATTGGTCATGGAAAATGCATGGTTGCAGGGTTAGGATAGTGGGGTGGGATGCCTTTCAAAGGGTTGGTGGACCTGATGGACCAAATGGCCTGATTCACTCTGTAGGGATTCAATGATTCTAACTGCAGGAGCCAACAAGATCGATGTAACACATTGGGAAACTTTTCTGTGACATTAAAATCAGAACAGGAAGTGGGCTGTTGAGATTTTGAAATTCAAAATCTAAATGTTTCCAAAAGGAAAAAAAATAGTTAGTACTTGTTTGAATAACTGTGAAAATTTTTGTTTAAAATGTGAAATATTGTGGCATGGTGCTTTCGTTTAGTAGTGTGGAGTTCGAATTTCCTTTCAGAAGTTAATGGTCTCCCTTAAGATCATAATGTTAAGGTTTAAAAGGTAAAAACAAAGCAACAAAAGATGCAGTATAGTCATATGGCCAAAAGTGAATTACACGGCAGTATTTTAAGGGAAATTAACATAGAGAATCAATAGTCATGCGGTTTCCAACGGTACTAAACAGTGAAAATCAAAATAAGCTACTTGGACCCTGGGAATGAGCATCATCATTTGACACAAATGACCGTGCACATTTTTATTGCTTCCACTTTTGTTGATGATGTAAAATGATGTGGTGCATTCCAGAATTCTGGGCTCTTTTAGATGGAAATTTTCAAATATATATTGCTGCTATCCATGCACAATGGGTTGGGAGAACTTCATCACACTAACAACAGGGAAGTCCATTCAGTGGCTGGCTGGCACACAAACACCAACATTGTTAGCGTTTCTATAGAGCAGATGAAAGTCAGAAATGTCAGGGTGAAGAATAGTATGTCTATTGAATATGCTAAGTACCCGTGGGTCAGAAGTGGCAGAGGTCACAAATCCCAAGAATGAGCTCAAGCTCGGACCCCTGGAACAGCGGAGCTGCAATTCAGCTCTCCACATTCTCAGGGTAGTTACAATTCAAACTGTTAAATGAAGTGTCAAATTCAGTTCAGGTTTACACAATGCACTCATGTTCACTGGGGACAAAGACCAGAGATTGCCAGAATTTAAAATTATTTTTGCAGTCCTTCACATTCGTTAGGGATCAGAAGGTTTTCTCCTTGGATTGGATACAAGTTGGAGCTTCAGGAGGTGATGGAACAGGGCTTACTATAAAGATTAAAATACATCCACCACCTACTTTTGTGATGTTATTTGTACTTGAATCAGAAGTTATCAAATTTGGTTTACAACTGATCTGTACTTAAAAGGAAAGAACCACAGCCATATTTTCAATGACTTGCCCAATTTAGCTGCCTTTCAGAGTGTGAAATTTCACTGTATTATTTGGGAACTTATTAAGTCTACAAGCCACTAAAACTCCCTCAAACTAGCTTTCCGTCTGAAAGTAGAATTTATTTACTGAGAGCCTCAGTGGCAATTTTCAACAAACTATTTGACTCCTTGGTGTTGAGGGAAAACTAATATGATTTGCAGGTACTCAGCTACTGCCAGTGATTGTGATAAGTGCGTACATAGCTGGACACAGCTGTGGATTTCTGTTCTGTATAGCTTAGTTTTCTTTGGCTTGATACTCTTTTACATAAAGGTAATGCTACTTCAAAATGATTAGCTTTGCTATTTTACTATCAAGGCTATATCTTATCACAATACTTCCATAATTACTTTGGTTAAATATTAAAATTGACAGAATGACTGCAGAAGTAGACTACGATAACATAATTACAATTATAAAATTGGTTGAGTCTCACTCGTGATTCTCAAGTAAAATGACAATTAATTGAGAGAATGAGAGAGAGAGAGAAAGAGGCAGAATGAGAGTGAGAGATAATGAGAGCAAGAGAGATAAAACAGATGTTGTGTACCATTTTCCTGCACAAGGCTGGGTGCAAAAAGAAGCCATGACACACGTATAACGCTCTAGAAAGAATGCAATATGTAGTTTTCAACATATTGTACTCTCTATAAAAAATGTTGCATGGATGTGTTGCAACTTTTGTACAATATATGAGCAACAAAATATGTATGAAACTTAACATTATTTCTAGGTCGGCTGCTGAATGCTCACCATGTGTTTTCAGAATACATGGCTTGTAATTTTTGACTGTAAAAACAAACGTTTATGTTGTACAATCACTAACCTTCACTTCCCATCATCCAAAGGAAATTTATTTCCTACT
This sequence comes from Stegostoma tigrinum, assembly GCF_030684315.1. Lineage (NCBI taxonomy): Eukaryota > Metazoa > Chordata > Chondrichthyes > Orectolobiformes > Stegostomatidae > Stegostoma > Stegostoma tigrinum. The sequence goes on from NC_081356.1 coordinate 21,398,522, forward strand.
ATAATCTGAGCTACATGTTTGAGTACTCTCCAGCTCAGAGTTTCTGGTTGTCTGTGGGCATGCATGCACATACCAAAAGTGATGTAGAAGTTGATTAGTTAATTGTAATATTTCCTTAATTAAGCTCATATTGGAAAGGTAATGCTCAGTTGATTTCATCAAAAGTTTTACCAATTAAAAAATACTGAATATATAACATAGGTATTTGGATAATACAACACAATGAAATTAAATTTGTGGGAATTACTGCCTAAGTGTAAAAGCTATTGTTCATTTGGACAAATTGTCGCTGACAGTCCATGCTAATGAGGTCATTTTGAATGGTGCTTTAGAAGCAGTTAGCATAGAACTGGCTAGACCATAGGGTCATACCCCACAGACGTATTTCATTCAAAGAAGTACACATTTGGGATACTGTTACCCCTTCAGAGTGAATATAATCTGCACGCAACCTCTTACAAGAACAAGATTTGACATTGCTGTAAATAGGTGCAGTGGTACAGTTGTTACCAAACATGAGGTGAAAACAGCATTGAATGAGAACTGTTATCCACCATACAGACCTCAAAAACTGGGATATAAATCTGGAAGAGTGAAATGTCAGGGAGAGAATTTGTGTAGAGGGACTTGAAGCTTGTTTTTTTAACTTCAGCACAAGAGCACCAAATGGTAATTTTATCCCTTCTCAAATTAGAAGTGGAAATGGATGCTGACGTATATTTAAATTTGCTGCATTCAAGATGCAATGCACACTGTACTTCATCTGGGCAGAAACACGAGAATCTAGTTCAAATGTGGCATTTAATCTTGCTTCCAGAACTACTCTTTGGCTGGAGATGGCACATGTTGATTAGAAAATTACACCACTGGCTTTTTTGGGGAAGCCAAACAAAACATCGTCTTTGAATTTGATGTTGGTGTCATATGGACTTGATATCACAGATTCCTGCACTGTTCATCATATTGACTCACCTGATGCAGAATGAGCTTGCAGAGTTAAGCATATCTAGCCCATAAGCTTTAACAATCTAACTATATGGAAAGATTTTTGAAAAAAATAAACTCGCTTCAGATGCTTGTGTTTTTGGTACGAACTCTGCAGTTGTACTAACAGCCAAATTATCAGCTTTCATTTGAAACATTGATAGGACTTCTGGTATTCGCATATGGGTCATTAAACACAAAAATCCAAGAGTTGCTACCAGTGATTCTCTGTTCCTCCATGCAGTGTACTGTTGTTATTCTTGCAGAAGAAGGACTTAAATTCTTTATTTTATGTGAATGCCTGGTTGTCATACTATTAGTTTCAGTGTACAAATCATTGAAATGCCATGATGAATGAGGTACACTACAGTTTTGAACAGCATTTCCTTTTTCATTCTCAAGAGATATGGGCATCCAAGGCAAAATCAGAATTTGTTGATCATCCTTAACTGTTTTTGACCTGAATACTTGTTTATTCCATTTTTGACACCAACTAAAATTCACTGGCATTTCTGGAATCATTTGAAGGCAAAGACAGGTAAGAGTGGCAGATTTCCTTCCTTAAAGGATCTGAGTGAAGCAGATTATACACAACAAGAATTTATTGAATATTAGAAGCCCTGCAGTGTGGAAGAAGGCCATCTGGCCCATCAGGTCCACATGGGCCCTCCAAACAGCAGCCTAATTACTCTCAGTTCTCCTATCCTATTCCTGTAACCATGCATGACCCAGGAATAATCCACCTAGCCTGCATATTCCTGGACACTATGGGTAATTTAGCATGGTCAGTCCACCTAACCAGCATATCTTTGAACGGTGGGAGAAAGCCGAGGTACCCGGAGGAAACCCACACAGACACGGTGAAAATGTGCAAACTCCACCCAGGCAGTCACCCGAAGTAAGACTGAACCTGGACCCTGGCATTGTGAGGCAGCAGTGCTAATCACTGAGCAACAATGCTGCCCCGAACCCCACTGATGATTTTATCAATTCAAAATTTTGTGAATTAATACAAATCGACTAGCAGACTTGGTGAGATTTGAAATCCTGCTCCTAACAGCATTAACATGGGTATCTTGATTACAAATTGACTAACATTACTGATCAATCATTATCTTCTGGCATATTAATATTACTGCTGAACAATCACACTGGCTCAAAAAAGAATTTATAGTTAATTATAAAAATCCATAGCTTTGATACTTTAGTTTCTATCTTAATCCCATGTATAAATTTCAATCTTCATTTTGTTCTCTGTGAAACGATTAAAACATAAATATAACCAGCGCTTGTCACTTGATGATTTGCTGGCTGTGAGAATCCTTCCATGTGATTGGCTGATTAGCTTACCACTGTGGCATGCTGGAGATCATTTAGTGCTGATGCAAAAATGAAACTAAAGTCAGGAAAAATGGTATCCATGCCTTCAAAATCTCTAACTTTATAAAAAAAATTCGGTATTGAAATCACCACTTTGCCGCTTATTGTAAAACTCCAGGCCACCATTTTGCCATGCATTTTCGAACGTTTGGACTTAGGCATCTGCAGTCACACTGTCAAATGCATTCGATGACTCCCAGACTCAAAAGTTGGAGCAGCAACTACTGAGCGTCGCTCATTCTCATGGAAGTCATGCCTTGCCTTAACTCCCCAATGCGCAAAAGATCACATTCAGAACATGAAAAAAAAATTGCCGGAAGAAAATGACAACTAATATCAACTGTGTTGCAATTTTGGTGTTTTAAAGGTTTTAAGGTAAGAAGTTGCAAAAATGTAGCACTGTGGATATTTCTACCTCCCAAGGATTGCAGTGGCTCACCACCATCTCTTCCAGGGCAATGAATGGTAGGCAACAATGCATATACACACAAAAACAAATCAAACAAAAGCTGAATAAGTCTGGTCGTTTACGTTTATCATCGGAAAGTAACCACAATAACAAGGCAGATTTTTTAAAAAAATCCATAGGTACACTCATGAGCTTTGGGGAAGACAAGCTGTCACCCTTAACTGACTCCTAAAACAAAAGCAATACTTAAAAAAAAAACAGAAAAAGTGGTGTTAGAACTACCCAACAGATGTAGCAGTGCCTGTGGATAAAGAAATACAGTTAATGATACAGATTGGTGATCTTCTGACAGAATTTACCTTGTTCTCTTTTAATACGCTTAGAGAAATTAGAGACGGAGATTAAATTCTGCCTTGTCACTGTCATCCAGCTGCCACAAACACATTAAAAAACATCCCCATTTGTATGCTGGATAGCAAATGCTTACCATGATGTGCCTTAGGGCTCAGACAGTAATGGGAAAATTGTGCTCATAGTTAAATTTTCCACTGCACAATTTCTTTTCCTTATCTATTCTGTATTAATCTCTGTTTGTGGATTTTTGTGAAACAGAAGTTTTGATACTATGACATCAGCACATTCCAGGCATTACAATAGTGGATGAAACAAGAAAAACTTTGTACAATTTATATCACAGCTAGAATATCATCATCTGAGACCAGGGTGGGTGTATAGGTCGATAGTCGATTGCAGTACTGAGGGAATGCTGCACTGTTGGAAATGATGTCTTTCAAATGTAACATTAAACTGATAATCTGCTTGCCATTTCAGATTGATCTTGTCACTATTTTAAGAACAGCAGAGGCATTCTCCCTGGTGTCCTGGCCAGTAATTTCCCTCAACAACCATCATTATAACATTAATGTTGTTTGTGGAACACTGCTGCATGCAAATTAGCTTCTCAGTTTTATACATCAGAACAATTATAACATTTTCAAATTACTCCATTGGTTAAAAAAAGTCCTAAAGTCATGTAAGGCATTATAAAGATGTACATTTTTCATTCTTTAATACTAAAATTGATGCTGGATTCCTCAACACAACAATTTAATGGTTATATTGCTTTTATTTCAATAAAACATAACATTTTTACAACCAAACTGTTGAAGAAACTCAGCAGATGGAGAGAAAAAAAGAGCTGACGTTTCAATTCTAATATAATTGTTTTTCAGAACTCTACTGTAACTCTCGTTTGGGACCATTCTTAATTACAAATACTGTTTATCAACACAGAAATGCAACAGCATCAGAGCTTGATAACTGTTATCGCAAAATTAACCATATGAAACTGCTCAAATTAAAACCTCTTGTTGTTAAATCTGGTCAAGAGAGGCGAACATTTTGCTAAGTTATTCTGTGGTAGGTTCTGAACCTAAATTTTTAAATCAAATTTTCCCTGGAGATAACGTCCACGTCACCAATCACAATGCTGTCTGAATGGAACATGATAATAAATCTTTGAAAGATATTCGTTAAGATTAATTTACATAATGATCTATTGCATTATCCAATTTGTCTGAGTGACACAAATATGACGAAGAACATGTTTAATGTATATCACACAATCAATCAGAATTGTGCTGTCTGCAAAGACGGCAGTTTGGGTCCTTGTGAAAAACTGCAGTTTGCAATGTTTACAGTTTTTAAAAAGTGAAATTAGGTATTCTTACATGCATGGGAGAAGAATCACAACAACAGTAAACTAACCACGATTGTCTAAGATGGAACTAAGTGCTGGAGACAATATACATGAATGAAGAGTAACCAAATTCATCTGAGATGAAGACAGTGAAAGGGTTTGCTTATTGCCTTCATTTAAGCAACCTGAGTCAAGTTCTTCAGACCACAAGACGTAAGAGCATATGTAGGTCATTCAACTCATTGTCTGCTCTGCCATTTAATTAGATCATGGCTGATCTGACAATCCTCAACTCCATTTCACTGCCTTTTCCCCATGATCCTTCATTCATGTACTGATTAAAAGTCCATCTCAGCTTGAGTATACTTAATAACAGATTCTACAGCTCTCTGTTATAAAAGTTTTTATCCATTAATTAACGTCTGAGATGAGAAATTCCTCTCTCTGTCTTATATAGGTGACCCCTTATACTGAGATATTCCCTCTAGTCCTAAACTCTCCAACAAGGAAAAACAATCTCCCTGCATCTATCCTGTCAAATACTCTAAGAATCTTGTATGTTTCAATAAGATTGCCTCTTGCTTTCTAAGTGTCAATGAGCACAAACCTAAGCTACTCATACTCAAGTTGTAAGAAATCTCTCCACACATGGATAAACTCATGAACATTTTCTGGGCTATATCCAATGTCAGTATATATTTCCTTAAGTAACAAAACACTTCACAGTATTCCATTTTTGATCAAACTTGCATTTTTTACTGTACTTGCGTGACAATCCTACTTTTATGCTCCATTGCCTTTGAAATAAAACCTAATATTCATAAAATCATTAAATCATAGAATCTCTTCAGTGCAGACAGAGGCCATTTGGTCCATCAAGTCTGCACGACTGTCCAAAGAGCAACCCACCCAGACCCAGTCCCCCAACCAATCCCTATAATCTCACAATAAATATGGCTAATACCCCCTACTCTACACATCCCTGGACACTATGGGGCAATTTTGCATGTACAAACTACATAACCTGAACATCTTTGGACTGTGGGAGGAAATTGAATGCTAAATTCTACCATGTTATGGTCACTGTTTCCTTGGAGGTCTTTTACCCTGAGATCCTCTATTTTACATGCCTCATTACATATCATCGGATCCAAAACAGTCTGATCCCTTGTTGAACTCACAACATGTTGTTCTTGAAAACTGTCCTCAATACATCTATATATTTTTCCTTATGGCTTGCTCTGCCTATCCACTTTCCCAATCTCTATTAAAATTAAAATCACCCATGATTATTGCACAACATTTTTTACATGCTCCTAATTATCTCCTGATTTATTCTTTGCCTCACTGTATCACTACTACTAGCAGACCTATACAGTGTTCCTAGCACTGTCTTTTTCCCCTTTTTCTTTCATACTTCCACCAATATGTTTCATATCTGTTCTGATCCAAGATCATGAACAAGATCAAACTGGAGAACTGCTAAAAGTTCAATACTGGGTGGAAGTAATGCAAATTCTAAAGCACATGGCGAAACATTATCCTAAGTTTATATTAATTTCCAATAACCAACAAGTTTGCTGCAGGACCCTTTAATACCCTTTAACAAATATTATTTGTTAAATTTACCAACCAAGTCTCCTATTGGCAAATTAAAAGAAATCAGTGATGTCTAGCAGCCTATTGATGCTTCCTATCATTCCAGTTCAGGCCTGTTAGGATATTCACTCAATCTGGGGATAGCTTTTTTTGTGGGGCAATAGCAATGCCTTTGTAAATGTGATTCTAACAATGCAATATCTGGAAGAAAGTCTCATGTACTGCAGTTCTCAGTAGTTTTTGAATTAATTAGCATAACTATTGGACACCAACAGAGACCAAATTAATAGTAGAATTACTTGGGATTGGCTTTGTCACTTGAACATCAAGTTTAGTTTGTGTAAAAAAAAACATTGATTTCAATATAACAAACAACGGTATTTTCAGTGCCTAGGAATCTTTTGGAGTTGTGACAAAAGTCTATTGGGGTTTTCAGAGAGAGCGAGTCATAGTTGGCCTCTAATTTGTTACACAGCATCTGGGCTGGGAATGACAGAAAAAGTGAAACATACATTATTCCCCAACAACTTGACTAGCAGGTAAACTTTGAAAACAAACGGAGTTTAAGATGTGGACTGAAAGATATGGCTGACCGTTCACTCTGAAAATATGCACCAACTCAAATCAGGGGTAAGTTTCTGGAGGAGGGTTTTGGGGAACAGCAAATGGCCAGTCACCAACCAAGGTCAATAAATAACATTAACAATCTACTGTCAGAGATTGACTGATAGTTTCTAATCGGCTTGCAAAACCTGAGACAGGAGTGAGCAATCTGTCAACTGATCAGATTCAAAATCCTCTGGGCAGGTTTTGAGGCCTAGTTGCCTCCCTGGCGATACCTGTCACAGTAGTGATTCAACTGAATTTAGTTAAACTAATTTGAAACTGATTGAATCTGCCAGTGAGAACCTCTAGTTGAAGGTGCCCTTCCCTCACTCTCCAATCCAAAATGCAGTGTTTTGCTCTTTCCCTGCTATTGGCTCTCCAGCTGCTGGAGCCTGTCCATTACCCATGTTCTGTCTAAGCCACACAGCTGTGTGCATGTGCAACCACTCTGGAGGTCTGTATACAGAGACTGGTGGTGTCTGTGAAGGATCCTGAGCAATGGGTCTGCACCTCACAACCCACTAGTAAGCTTGCAGCATGGTGAAAATATGCTCAATACAAAGTGGTCTAGCAGTCTCCTATGTCACGTAGGAAGAACCAATAAAAACACTCAAAATTAGCATGTAGGTGATTTAGACACAGCCCTGGAAGTGGTTTTATTTTCGCTGGTATTTGCCTGAAGTTCAACTTAGTGATAGCAGATTGCTGATTGTCCCAGCTTCACAAAGAATAATACTGAGGGGCTGTCAAAATACAGCAGATGTGAGGATGTGGTCATGCAACTGATATGGTTGGAGAACTATGAGCAGTTTATTTGATATACGCAGCTAGAACTGTCTCAGATCAATATGCTACCAATGGAGCTTAAAGCTTACAAAGAGATTGCTAAAGTTTACAAGGATTTCCAGTTCAGCACATTTAAACCTTCATACTTGAGAAACTGAATCTCCCCAAGGAGAGCAGCAGCATAATTCAGGCCTTGGGGATAGGGGGACGGGCAGTTAATTCAACGTGAAGTCTTCTTTACCTAATAAAAATTCAGTGTCTGGTGCAGAAAGATCCAAATGTACAGCCTTTTATAAATTCTGCAATAATTCTTGGTAATACTTTTTCAGCATGGTGGGAGAGAGTAGTGATTTTGGAAAGATAAATTCAGCTTCAAAAAGTGTTTGAAATGGAGTTGTTAAACCGCACAATGGCACAGAATGAGGCCACTTGGCTGATCATTTCAGTGTCAGTTCTTGAAGGCTCAACTTGAAATTTTGAACACCATTGTAACCAAGTCTAAACAATTGTAGTTCACACCTAGAGGTGATTAAGGTAACAACATATTTCAATACATCCGATACTTCAACATATTGAGCACTAATTAACGCACAGCTGTAGCAGTCTGATCATCTGCAGCTCTACTTGGAAATTGTGGGAAATGAGGCACAAAGAAATTACATGGAACGGGATGAAACAACAACAGTTCAGAATGAGAATTCCAAAGCTTTGAGAGATTCTGCAGGCTGAATTTGCTGCATTCAAGCAATGGCAAAAGGAAGGAGAAACTAGGCCCAAGCTTTAAACCTTAAAGCAGTTTGAGTGTGCTGCAAGCAGTTTAGTCACCTTGACAGAGGAAAGCACACTAGAGGCTACCAAAACAAAAATCAACAAGCCCTACAAGGGACAACACATTTTTCCTCAATAGGCTCAACAAAAATAAAATTGACCTGTTTTGGACTACCAGCTTTTACTTTCAGATAACAATGCTATCTAACTGAAATACTTATCACTTTATTTTTTCTTAAGAACACTTGCTATAACTAAAACAGAAGCATGTTTTTAACCCATCAATCCCTACATTTCCATGGAACTTGCGTAAGCTGCAATGGGTAGATTCTGCTGAGTACGTTCAGCTTCCTGATCTAATATCTTGCTATGAATAGCTTATTTACTTCTTTCGTAAACGAAACAGTCATGATTTACATAACTAAAAATAAACAAAGGTGATCAAACAGGAATCAGTGATTCAGCCCTCGTGCCTGAACTGTCACTAGTCAAGTTTATAGATAATCTGTATCCCATTTCTGTCCAACTACGTTTTCTGCATCACTTAATACCTTGGACTAGCAAAAACCTATTAACTTCAGATTAAAATTATGAACTGAGCAAGCATCTACTGCTTTTAATTTGGGGTAATTACACAAATCTATCATTGTATTAGTGTTTTCTTGCTTCTCACATAAATGATTTAGTTCTGCCTTGCACCCTTGTTCTAGACTCCCTACCAGCCGAAATGAAATTTGTCTGTATCTGTGCTATTAATTTATTTATTTTTGTAGTGCAAGGTAACGAGATGAGACAGAAAATCTGAGGATCTTTTTGAGTGTGGGCTAAATTCCACAGATTTCAGATATTTTTGATCATTTTTTCTCAGGGATATTATGACACAGGTCTGAAGCAGGTCAGATTTGAACCAGGGACTTCTAGCCCAAATGTAACAACACATTCGCATAGTCTCAATAACTATGTCTATCTTGCTAATGAAACTTAGTCCTAATTGAGATTAGGGAATAAATACATGTTGTTAGGACTGACGAGTGGTTGATGCTGTACCTCTGTAAACCATATTAGGCCCTTAGAGCCAGTCAAGAAAAGAGATATGGTGGCAACATCACTCCACCTTCAAAAACCCAGATTTCAAACTCCAAAAATTTCATTCAAATCATTTCTTGAACTTTTCATCTGAGCTGAATACAAGCCAAGTTAATGTCATCTCTCCTCATAATTTAGCCCTTGGAATCTTGGTAATATTCGGAGGAATCTGCATTGCACTTTTTTTTTCAAAGCTAACATATCCTTTCGGGTAAAGGTAACGTTGCCATGATCCCAGAAGACCATAGGCTGCATTCTCAGTGTGGTTGAACCTGAGGGTCTCCACGTTCAGGTCAGGAGAGAGGTTGAGACGGAGAGTCCTTCGTGGTTACATCAGGAAGTGGAGGAATGGAACCCATGCTGTTTGTATCATTCTGCATGATAAACTAAGCAATCCAGTCAACTGAGCTAACAGAACACCTATTCTTTAGGGTATAGTGCCCAGAACTGGACATAGGACTCCCGATGTTATTTATCCCTAGTTTTATAAAGTTGGAGCAAGACATACATCCTTTTATCTTTAGCTATAATGGAGGTCCCATAACATCAGAGAATAATCAATGTTGTTGCTTTGTTTAAGAGGGAAAGCATATATAATCCAGGAAATGATATGGCAGTGAGCCTTAAATCAGTGATAGGGAAGTTATTAAAGAAGATTGTGAGGGGCAGGATTTACTTGCATTTGGAAAAGAATGAAATGACAAGGGATAGTCAGCTTGGCTTTATGGTGATCTTGCCTCACAAACATGAATAGGCTTTTTGAGGAAGTAACAAAGATGATTGATGATGGTAGGCCAGCAGATGTTGTCTACATGGACTTTATTAAAGCATTTGACTTGTTTCCTTATGGTAGGCTAGTCCAGAAGATTAACATAGGATCCATGGTGAGTTTGCAAATTGTATACAGAATTGATTTGGTCATGGAAGATAGAGTATAATTGTGGAAGGAATTTCTAAAATTAGAAACTGTGAACAGTGGTGTTCCGCAAGGATCAGTACTGGGACCACTATTGTTTGTAAGATCTATAAATGGTTTGGATGAAAATCTAAGTGATCTGATTAGTAAGTTGTTCATGACATGAAAATTGGTGGAGTTGTGGGCAGTGAGGAAGGTTATTAAAGGATACAGCAGGCTACAAACCAGATGGAAAGTTGGGCAAAGGAATGGCAAATGGCGTTTAATCCAGACAAGTGTGAGGTTACGCATTTTAGGAGGTCATTTGCAAGGCAAAAATATACAGTAAATGACAGGACCTTTAGGAGCATTGCCATACAGAGTGAACTTGCGGTGCAAGTCCATGTCTCCCTGAAAGTGGCAACTCAAGTGGATAAGATGGTAAAGGCAGCAGACAGCATGCTTGCTTCATCGAACTGAGTATAAAAGTTGGGCATAGAGTATAAAACTTGGTAAGTCACTGGCAGCTGTATAAGACTTTAGTTAGACCACATTTGGAGTACTGTATGCGATTTTGGTTGTTACACTATAACAACAATGTGGAGACTTTGAGAGTGTGAAAAGAGGTTTACCAGGATATTGTCTGAATTGAAGTCTATTAGCTTCAAGGAGAGGTCGGATAAACTCTTGGATTCATTTTGCTATAGTGTTGGAGGCTGGGGAGGTGATCATAGAAATATATAAAATTATGAGAGTCAGTGATAGAATGGATGGTCAAAGTCTTTATCTCAGGGTGGAAATATTAATTACTAGGGGACAGAGGTTTAAAGTGAGACGGGAAAGGTTGAAAGGAGATGTGCAAGGAAAGCTTTTTACACAGAGGACAGTAGGTGGTTATAATACGCTGCCAGGGGAGTTGGTCAAAGCAGATGCATTAGCAAATTTAAGAGGTATTTAGGCAGACACAAATATAGACAGGGAATAGAGGGATATGGACAATGTGCAGGCAGATGGGATTAGTTTTGAATCACATTAAGGTCGCCAACAGGCATGGTTGGATGGAAGATCTATTTCTGTGCTGTACTGTCCTATAGACTATGTTGTATTCTTGATATAAAATCTAGCCTTAAAGTTTTAAATTCCACTGGCTTTTTGCAAATTGTTTTCTTTTGTAGATGAATACAATAGTTTAGTGATCAGTACATGGACTTTGATGCTTCTTATGTTTTGACCAGTTAAAAGATACTAAGTTTTTTCGTACTGTAAAGGACAATGTATCGCCAGGTCCACACAGGAGTGATCTACAAAATGCAGATGTCAGAGTTTGTCTGCTAAATTGGGCAATATTAATCTAATTATCATTTGAAATATGGGACAAATTTCAGAAATATAACACTGGTGGTCTGCCTACACAAGAGGATGAACTGGTTTGGAAGAATCCATAATACTTCAAATTGTACAAGATCCATGATGTAAAAGGGCATAATGAAATGAATCAACAAAGTGTGGAGCTGGATGAACACAGCTGGCTAAGCAGCATCTCAGGAGCACCAAAGTTGACGTTTCGGGCCTAGGCCCTTCAAAAGAAAAGGGGGATGGGGAGACGGTTCTGAAATAAATAGGAAGAGGGGGGAGGTGGAACGAAGATGGATAGAGGAGAAGATAGGTGGAGAGGAGACAGACAAGTTAAAGAGGCGGGGATGGAGCCTGGAGAGGCGGGTATGGGTGGGGAGGTAGGGAAGGGATAGGTCAGTCCGGGGAGGACGGACAGGTCAAGGGGGCGGGATGAGGTTAGTAGGTAGGAAATGGAGATGCAGCTTGAGGTGGGAGGAGAGAATAGGTGAGAAGAAGAACAGATTAGGGAGGCGGGGATGAGCTGGGCTGGTTTTGGGATGCAGTGGGGGGAGGGGAGATTTTGAAGCCGGTGAAATCCACATTGATACCATTGGGCTGCAGGGTTTCCAAGTGGAATATGAGTTGCTTTTCCTGCAACCTTCAGGTGGCAACGTTGTGGCACTGCAGGACGCCCAGGATGGACATGTCGTCTAAGGAATGGGAGGGGGAGTTGAAATGGTTCGCAATTGGGAGGTGCAGTTATTTATTGCAAACCGAGCGGAGGTGTTCTGCAAAGTGGCCCCCAAGCCTCCGCTTGGTTTCCCCGATGTAGAGGAAGCCACAATGGGTACAGCGGATACAGTATACCACAAAGGCAGACATGCAGGTGAACATCTGCTTGATGTGGAAAGTCTTCTTGGGGCCTGGGATGTGGGTGAGGGAGGAGGTGTGGGGGCCAGTGTAGCACTTCCTGCGGTTGCGGGGAAGGTGCCGGGTGTGGTGGGTTTGTAGGGGAGTGTGAACCGGACAAGTGAGTAGCGGAGAGAGTGGTCTCTCTGGAAAACAGACAAGCGTGGGGATGGAAAAATGTCTTTGGTGGTAGGGTCGGATTGCAGATGGCTGAAGTATTCGAGGATGATCCGTTATATCTGGAGGCTGGTGGGGTGGTATGTGAGGACGAAGGGGATTCTCTTTTGGCGGTTATTGCGGGGGCGGGGTGTGAGGGATGAGTTGTGGGAAATGCGGGAGGCATGCTTGAGGGCGTTCTTGACCACAGCAGGGGTTAAGTTGTAGTCCTTGAAGAACGAGGACATCTGAGATGTACGGGAGTGGAATGCCTCATCCTGGGAGCAGATGTGGCTGAGGCAAAGGAATTGGGAATAGGAAATGGAATTTTTGCAGGAGGGTGGGTGGGAAGAGGTGTATTCTAGGTATCTGTGGGAGTTGGTAGTCCTTGAAATGGATATTGGTTTTGAGGTGGTTGCCTAAGATAGAGACAGAGAGGTCCAGGAAGATGAGGGATGTGTTGGAGAGGGACCAGGTGAACTTCAGGTTGGGGTAGAAGGTGTTGGTGAAGTGGATGAACTGTTCGAGCTCCTATCTCTAATGAAATGAATTATTTGTTTCTATTTCATTCCTAGCATTGTCTTAGAATGTTACATCATAAAAGGAACCATTCAAACCATTCTTTGTGTCCCATTCTTTGAACCAGCTATTCAATTTGTCTTATCCCCATCATCTGCCCAGTGGCTCCCTTCCCAAAAAATTTACATCTGTGACTTTTGGCTATGATCATTCCTGCCAGAGGACTATTTTCTGCTCATTTACTCTTCCATACGGCGCAAGAAGAATTAATTGTTTTGACTTGCAAGTTAATACATCATGCTGCCTGAAATAAAGCAGGGGTGTTCAGGGGATATAGAACAGTATCTGAGCACAGAAGACTTGTCATGCTGTTTCAGGTACATGGTAAAGGACAATAATCTGTAATCTGCCTCCCCTCCTGTGTGACTTACTCGCCAGAAATTTACCCAAAGCGGGTAGGTTGGTGGATGGTTCTATAGTCATCCTGTCAAAAGCAAAAAGGCTATAACTGTATAGGAATATTTTCCAAATTCCCTAGAAAAATCTTCACGAGTCCAAGCATCTCTATGACATCCCTTTAAAATTTATGTCAACTGAAATTGAATAGATGAAAGAAACTATGAATTTATGATCCAAATTAGACTTTTAGCATGAACACTTTCTCTCGGTCCTCTTAGTAAAATATCTGCAGATTGGTCAGAATGTTCTTTTCGTCTTCTGCCTCAAAGATAGCACGGAATAGGTGTATGAGCAAGGTGCACAACTGTCAACATTAATTTCATTGCAGCTGAGTTCCAGGATGACTGCCACAGGAATACTTCCAGCAAGTTATTTTGTGAAGCAATGCAAGTTGTCAGCCATGCTACAGTTTACCTGTAGCAAACAATTTACACCAATTATGGCAACATAAGACTATGCAGCACAATTGCTTAGAGCTGTGAAGCTTCAGGGTACCTACAGATGGAAAAGCAGCACAATCACTCTGTTCAAAGAATGCCACTGATTCTTTTACACCTTCTGGGTTACTATGACAAGTCATATTCACAGTTGATTTGAATACAACAAAAATGTTTATCCATCGAGTAAGTGAAGAAAGGATTTCATTGTTATTAAGGCCCCTGTTGGATTTTATCTCCATTGGCAAACTGGTTTAAGGAAGTTTCACAAAAATAATCTCTCCCCCCAGTCTGAGCCATCTTTACGTTGTAAAATAAGTAGATTTCCTTCAATAAGAAAAATACTTAGTCCCTTTACTTAATCACGAAAGAAGCACAGGAAGTTCACCAGGAGTTCTAGATACTTATTTCACTTTTGCCAGCAGAAAGCAAAGATTAACTAGTCATTTGTTGATTGGTCATTAACTGATCATTTGTTGATCTGCTCTTTGGCCTGGCTGTATTTAAACTGACTGCCAGAGTGCATCCAGAGAAGTTAGTACAAAGTAATTAAATGGTTTTACAATACTTTACACAGCCTGTAAACAGTACTTTACAATGCTTAATAGACATGAATGCCAATTCAGAATGGTGGATCAAGTAAAGATTTGTACAATGAAACATCTGATACCTGAGATAAAAAATGGAGGATCAGCATTCAGCAAGTTTGCATACTTCAGAAAGGGGTGTAATTTCATTTCAACAGGGAGCTTAAACTAAAATGGTGAATTTTAGTTCTATTCAGTTACTCAAATTCAGAGAAGGGTGCAAGGATTTTCACAATTGTTTACCCTATCAAAGGGAAACTTCAAAATGTTTTGTGAGAGAAGTGCTATTATTGTCCTAACTGAATGTGAAACACTGACAAAGTCAAGTTAGATCAGACAAATACCACATACCGTTTTCGTTGAGTGGACCAAACTCCAGTGAATACTTCAGAACATGGTAATTGTTCCACACATACAGTTTATGGTCACGAGGGTTATAATCCACTGCTGCAATATACTGGTAGGAGTTCGGAAACAATACTTCAACATTTCCATCCATGCTCAGCTCAGTGTTGTAGATGTAGTCGATTTTATTTCCAGTGGCTTCATTGTCATCATCTTCATACACTGATTTCACCACATACAGAATGCCACAAATCATGAAAGCATTTGAAGCTGACCTTTTATCATAAGCAGTATTCCAAGTACCCTCAATCCTTAATGTATAAGGATTTAACTGGCTAACAACGATTTTGCCATTGTTCTGCTCAGTTGCGTAAATAACCCACAAGCCATTTTCATCTACTGCAAGATCAATGTCTGACTTTCCTCCCCATCGGTAAGGCGATGTGTCATGGTAATTGGCATTGGCTATGATGGCCTCACCGCTCTTGATCCTTGTCCTGAGATCAAACTTCACAATGTTTCTTGTTCGCTCTTTATTAAAGAACAGTGCTCCATCATACACTACGAACCCGGTTCCATCCACTCTATGAGGAAGTTTGTAGGTGATGGTCGGTCGACCAGCAATAAAATCTCCCATTGAAGAGTATTCAGTTAATGTATCTGTTCTGTACGGGGTCCAAGGCATATAATAGACCTTGTCAGAAGCTTGAAGTGGGTCTTTGCACCAGGCACCCGACTGGTGATCAGACTCAAACAAGTGGTCCATTTGATAAACTGCTTTAAGTGTTCCAGGGCATAAGAAAACTGCGGAAACAGAACACAAGACAGAGCTATTAAAATCTTACAAAGGCAGCTCAGGTTTGTACAACAAGAGAGTTTTGTTTTCAAATTTTCCTGACGGTTATCTGAATAATTTAACATCAAACATGTCCTTCAGTGAAATTTACAAAGGAAATTACATGTACACATACAGACACAAACAGAATTAAAATTTTGAAAGTTTCAAATACTGAAGAAAATGTCTACAGTTCTGAATAGATAAATTTTGATATTTAGAAACTGATTAAAAACCAAATAAATAAGATGAGAATGGCAGTTTAGGGCTTTCACTGTGATTGCTAGATCATTATAACCATTTATCACTCATCTTGAAATAAAACTCACAGTTTAATAACAACAAACAAAAAATTGCACCATTTAGTGAAAGCTGCTAAGAACACAACAAAATGAAAGAGGCATGATATGGGTAAGTTACTTCTGGGGAAAAAAGAAAAGCAAGAAAATATGACGGTCATCCATGATCTGATATCCTCTAATGAAGCGGAAAAAAACTGAATGTGGTGAATTTAATGTGCATGTTCTGTAAGCAAGCAACAGAATGGTGGACACTGCACCAAAAACTTAGTTAAACAAGCCTCTACACAAAAGCATCAAGAGCAAAGTAGTTACATATAATATATTAATGAAGTAACTGCATAACAGTGATTGAAAATGATTAATTTCTAAGGCATTTTATTACCTTTCTGTTCCACTTCTACTCAGGCATTGGGGAAAGGAAGAAAGAAATGCAGGAGAAAAGAGAACAGATTAATGGTAATCAACCATGTGGCATTACTGTAAAAAATACATTAAAAGGTGAGAGAAAGTGGGTAGTTTGGAGAATGTATCCATCACAACTGGAACAGATAGATTTAATTATTTCATAAAAGTGTTAAGAAACAGGAAAACAATACTCAAGCAAGGCAGCTCTCTTTAAAGTGGTTGGAGGACATCTGCTGAACACCATTAGTTGAATAAATGTCACAAAATTGGTACAATTCCAGGCAACATGTGAATGTTCCAGCATGACTCATAATAACAATCATAGTCATAAAGTCATACAACATGGAAACAGACCCTTTAGTCTAACCAGCCTATGCCAGCCATAATCCCAAGCTAAACTAGTCCCACCTGCCTACTTTTGGCCTGTATCCCTCCAAACATTTCTTACTCATGTGCTCATTCAAATGTCTTTTTAACATTGTAAGTGCACCCACATCCACCACTGTTTTGCTATTTTAGATGTGTTAGACATCAATTTTGACTATTTCAGTCCATGTGAATGGGTAACTATTTGTCAAGACTCAGGATAAGAAGCCTAGCGCTGGCTTATATCCACATAAATTCTAAAAGCTGAAAGCTATGCTCAAATGTTGCTGATCTCTGCACATCTCTAGTCAAGTAAATTTCCAAAGAACAGAGATTGACAGATGACTAAAATATGTGACTAAATTGTCAACAAGGATGTTAGAGATATAGGATGGAAACAAGCAACTCTCTTCTAAAACCATTTGATCAAAACAAAACTAAGGTGCATGTCATGCTTCTGGCAAAAATACACTTATTTGGTCTTTTTTAAGATGGGTTGAAGACAGAATGAAAGGGTGGGTGGGACAGTGATTACTATAAAAATATAAGAAATCATTCAATCATTACCCATATATCATAGCACACATGCACAAAACAGCTTCACGACTGGACTGAGAAAATAATTATTAATAATGTTGCTTGTAGGACTAAAACGATTGACAAAATAAGGTAACCTTCCGGTACATGTGACTATCAACCCTCTAGCTGAGCAGTGTATGGATTAGCCCAGCCACTAGGGCTCTGAGTGAAGGTCTACAGACCAGATTCATGCACTCTCTGTGGTTTGGAGATTGAGTATGGTCTTGCGGCCACTGTGGCTCAATGGCTTCACACAAAACAGTTTTAAAACCTCTATTCCTAATACATTTGAGGTGTTGAGAGGGCAGATGAGGCAACAAATGGTTTCCAAATATACATTTATACGTTGTTTGAATTCTTCAAAGCCTACATTGGTCCGTCAGATCTTTGGTCTCCAAGGGACTCAAAGGAAATGGGGAGCAGCAGGAAAATGCAACTGAGGCTGGAGATGGGCGTTGATAATTTTAAATGGAGAAAACGGTCTACTCTAGCTTCTTATTTCTTATATTCTGGCAATAAAACACATTATTGGATAGTTCAGTTGTACCAATTTAGTTTCTGTCTAAGTATTCCAACCCCTGAATTAAGCTTTAAAATGAAATGGGAAGAAACTTCAAAGCTTAAGGCTCTTGTGAAGATCTGTAGCTCAGGTTGGGGATGAAGTTGTTGACTTCCTCGCTGAGTGGCTGGCTGTAGAGCTACTCAGCGAGCAAGTCAACAACTTCAAACTTAAAAGCTGCGTAATTTCTTTCTTTGGAAGTAAAATAAAGTAAGGACATAAAATCTGATGCATTAGCAAATGCATTTATGTTCAGCGTAATGTCTGCATTAGAAATGATATAACATACTACATTTCTATCTGGAACCTTTTACCTCAGTAATGTTTGTAATGTTGAGGTGCTAAGGTATGATCAGAAGGTTCTTGAGGCTCGTTTTCCATACTCAGTTCCAATGAGATGTACTTATATGTGGTAAATTTATGGTGCTGTGACATTCAAACTGTTATTTTGTATTTCCATGAAATTAATTGGTTTCTTTCTGCAGCTTGTCTCACCCCACTGAATACAATCAGTTTTGTATTGATTCCTGAGTTGCTGCTTATTACTCCCCCACAACCTCCCAAGATACTTAATACAAAAAAAAACACTGACAGCAAATAATAAACCAACAATTTTGACAGCAAATGTAGCTTAAAGCAACAAGGGATCATTGTGCCAAGTGTGATTTGTCTTGTGCATGGGAGCGAGGCTGTACAATTGAGCCGTGCTGAGGGGAGATTTTCACCTTCTTTGCTTGGGCACTCATTATCACAGAGGGCAATTCACGCTGACAAAAAATCACGGGGTTCACACCACCCCTCATCAAATCTGTCTGATTTAATGGAAGGGCTATCGAGCAGGTTGTGTAAAACAACTGCAGACATTCCATCTGGACTTTTCTTTCTGGGCTTCACCGAATGCTTGGACAGTTAAAGGTGAAAATCTAACTCCATTGATACCAGCTACAGAAAACATGTTCTTATCCAGTCTGAAGACAAATAGAAAAGAAGACATTTCAAGCATGGTGAGTCGTGATCTGCGATTTTTCTCAGCAATTAATTTGGTTATCAATTTCTCTTGTGCACTTTGCAAAGAAAATTTTAATATCCAGCTAAGAAATTAGAGTAAGAGTAATTGCTTTTTGAGCCTATTGAGCCATATAAAGCTAATCTTTTAACTAAAATCAATCTTCCAATATTATTTCATGCACGTTAATTCCATGTAAGAATTGGGTCTTTTTTCATTTTTCAGCCTTTAAAGAACTATAGATCGGAAGGAAAAATATTTTACTTTTTAAAAAGAAACACGATTTACCAGGATGGCTGCATTCTTTAATAGCAAAGAATTTTATACCCATTGTGAACTCTGTTTTCAAAGACTATGGGTTCCTGCAATATGCTGACATTCAGGAGCTGAGGGCTTGTCTACAAGCGAAGTTTCTCAGTTAATTGGAAGGTCAGAACTGGAAACAAGTTGCAGGGACACAGATGCAGGGGGAGAAGGAAAGGCACAGATGTGTGTGCAGTTGTTTTCCTCAGCAGAAGCAACATGCTGTCTGCAGGAAGAAAAATCACTTTAGGCTTGAAGAAAACTAGTTACTTTTCCTGCTGCTGTGGGTGTGAGTTGTGATTTTTGAATTGCTATATCAGAGGCATTTTCAAATGAGTCAGTCATTTGTTACTTCTTACAGAACAGTCGATGCCTCCAGAGTAAGTTAACTGAACACTAAGGGGCCTCGCTAGCTGAAAACAGATGATCTCAACATTGGAATCAGAAAACAAAGACTGCTGAATTGACTTTTCACTATCTCCATCATTAATTTATTTTCCCTACTTGTTTGTGTTGAAACTTAGTCCATGTTTTCCATCTGAAATTGGTCTAAAAGTCAGGCCAATTGGGATACTGCACATATTCTAAGATTTACAATTTGGTATGACCCCAGGAAGAGTGGGACTTGGTTGACAACATACTACCCAGTGGGTTATAAAGTTGCTTTGTACATGGAGCTCTACTTATATGTGTTGAATATGCTCAGGCTTGATTCCACATCCATTGCTCTCTTGGTACAGAAGTCTAAGGATCCAAATGTCCTTTTGTCTCAGTCCAAAATGACTGACCCCTTCACGTGAGATTATAGCTCCAGATTTGAGACTTCCCCAAAAGCAGGAACATCCCTTTGGTATCGACCCTATTCATGTCGTGAAGATTTTATATGTTTCAATGATATTGCATTTTATTCTTTCATGTGTGAGAATATAGGTCTATTCAGTCATTCTAGTGAACCTCTTACGACAAGACCTTCCTTAGTTAAAATGACCTTTAAAAACAGATGAAAATCTCTTGATTAGTCAGAGCTTTGTCAGAATTCTCTGCTGTTATGTACACAGCAGGTATACAGGCACAATGAGATACACATTTAACATTCAATCTGTCGCTACCATTTTCCACCTCTGGAAATAAGTGGATGGAAGACAGAGTTCAGAAATCAACTCATTTCTTATAATTACTGATGTGCCTTCAATGTTTTCACTTTTGTAACCTCGACACTAGAGCTTACCTGTTGTGCACAGTAAATTCTCTACATTGAAATTTCCCTGAAGATTATGTTTGACCTTGAACTGTTGAACACTGTCTTTAAGGCTAATGACGTTTGTCAATGATTGGATATGGTGCTGCTTTCAATTATCAAGTCTCATCGTCAGTACTGTCCCAAAAGTCAAAAATGAAAACTCTGCTTGTAAACTCATTTATGTAAATACAAGTCTTCCTGCTCTCATGGTTGAGATTCAGATCCTCAAATATTCTCTTCCTCATTTGGCTGAAGGCTGAGTTGAAACACTGAAGACAATGAAGATTTTTGCACTCAAAATCTCCTAATTCATAAAAGCTTTTTGTGCCGCACCAGGAGGCCTTACTCTTCTCTGGTGTTCATTGTGTGCGATTTGTCCATCCAACAAATATCAGTATAGACACACTGTAGCATTTCCCTCTTGCTGAGTAAGAATCAGCTTTAAGTTGAACAGTCTACTTGTTACATGTGACATTAATGCAGTGCTCTCAAGCAGGTTAGATCTTCATTAAACCAACACTACAATCAGCTCCAAACAAATTACCAGGAATAGCATGCTGCCTCCTTTAACAGGAATGGGAAGATTTGAAACCCATTAAAACAGATGCAGACCAATTATTTGTTCCCAAAGCTCATCAAGCAAATATTTAATGATTAAATGTCAATTTGTTAATTGCTGGAAATTATGCTCTCTGTCCTAGACTCTACCACTCTACCTCTATTGAAACAACCTATTTACATCTACACTGTCAAGTACCCTAAGAACCTTGTATATTTCAATAAGATCTCCTTTCATTCTTCTGAAATCCAACATGTACAGACCCAACCAAATCAACCTCTTTTCATAAAGTAATCCCTCCATACCCTGATCGGCCTAATGAATCTTCTCTTGATTCCCTCCAATGCCAGTATATCTTTCCTTAGATTAGGGGCCAAAACGTGTTCACAGTGTTCCAGTTGTTGACCAATGAGAGCTTTGTAGTAGGCAAAAATCTCTCCTCTTTTAGACTCCATTCGCTATGAAAGAAAAGCCAACATTTGTTTGCTTTCCCATTACCCACTTTGCTTGGATGCCAACCAGGTTTTGTAATTCATGCGTGAAGATTCTCAAATTCCTTTTTTCTGTAGCTTTTTACATAAATTCACATTTTCCAACATCATATTCCATCTGTCACATTTTTGCCCCCTCACTTAATCAGTCTCTGACACAGTCGCAGACTGTGTGTCATCCTCACCACTTGCCTTTCCGCTCGTTTTTGTGTTATCTGCAAACTTGGCTGCAGTACATTCCCTTTTCACTAAGTCAATAATAGATTTTGTAAATAAACGCAGCCCCTGTACAGATCCTTGTGGCATTCCACACTCATTACATGTTACCATCTGAAGATGTCCTCTCACCCCAACTCTCTATTGTCTGTTCCTTAGCCAATCCTCAATACGTGCTATTGGACTCCCTCCAACACCATGGACTCATCTTAATAAGTCACCTAATGTGTGGTACTTTTGCAAATGCCTTCTGCAAATCCAAAAAAACAAAGTATCCACTGCTTCCTATTATCTAACCTGCTTGCTATGTCTCCAAAAAATTCTAGTAAACTTCTGAGGCATGATTTCCCCTTCATGACGCCATGCTAACTCTGCTTGATCTATATAATAGTTTCTTTTTAATACTCCACTGTTACATCCTTTACAACAGACTCTCATGATTCCCCAAATTAGCTGTTAAACTAACTAGGTTGCAGATACCTTTTTTTTGGTCTCCTTCCCTTTGTAAATTATAGTGTTAAACTGACAATTTTTCAATATTTTAGATTTTTTTTTCAAAATCTCAGGGCTCTCGGATGATTACTACCAGTGTATCCACTATCTCTGTACTTACCATTTTTAATATTTGCAGATGCATCCCATCAGTTCCTGGGGACTTATCGGTCTTTAGCACCATTAGCACTTTTTCTCTCATAGTAGTCTTTGTACTTATTTCTCCTCCTGCTTTTGCCCCTTGCTTGTTTATTAAGTTTGGAATGTTATTAGAATCTTCTATGTGAATACTGATGTAAATTGTTTGTACAACTTCTCTGCCATTTCGTGGTTGTGCATTATTATTTCCTCAGCCTCATTCTCTATGAGGATAATGTTCACTTTGGCTTATCTTTTCCTTTTTCATATATTTAAAGAAATATTTGGTGTCTGTCTTAATATTACTTGTAAAACAGAACTATATGCTTTAAGGCAATGGTCTTCAGTTTATACACGCAATTATGATGTTGCTGAAAATATCCATAAGGAAATCGCAACTTCCCTATCTTTTCTAGAACAAAGATAAGTTAACCGTAAGATGAATGAATGAAGCTCTCTGATGAAGGGTCTAGGTCCGAAACGTCAGCTTTTGTGCTCCTGAGATTTTGCTTGGCCTGCTGTGTTCATCCAGCCTCACATTTTATTATCATAGATGAATGAATGTGCCTGGTTAATCCAGCACTGTGGTATAACTATTAGATGAAAAAAATAAAATTCTCCCTCAAATCATTAAGGAATATTGTTTCACTGTACTTTAAGGGACACTCCTTTTGGCTTGCTTTTAATCCAGTAACAGTCCCAAGAGTGCAGCAAGTGTCCTTCAATATGCAGCTAACTATAATGGAGAAAATAAAGAGTTATGAGAAGGTATTCATGTGGCATTCTATTACTTGGGAACTGGGAAGAACTCAACGTACAGCAGCTTTTTTTTTACAAACTCTACTTTGCTGCCGAAATGGTTCTGTTTTCTCAGCAGCTTCAAGTCATTCAGTGAGGTTGAGTATATTTATGGAAGGAGGAAATGGGCCATGTGTAAGAAATGGAATATACAGTATAGGTAAAACTGTTAGGCAAGTCAACAATAAACAGAAGATTTGCTTTTTACTATACTCAGAAGCATGAATGTGTCTTGTCATTAATGCTGAATATAGGCTCCACCAGCTCCAGGACTGTGCCACATTATTTTATTAACAGCTGTTTTATGAGGTGCGGTGGGAAAATGTTATTTGTTCTGTGGGCAGTGATGATCATCTTGCTGCCTGAACAAAGTGTTATTTCATGTGAGTGGGAGCGTAAAATAATAACTCACTCAGATGAAGTACGCTTTTCAATTACATGTGCTGACTACCAACACTAAACCCAATAACCATGCTTATTGAGAAAAGCCTATCAAATCTTAACAGCAAAACAACTCATGCGAGGGTCATTGAATACTACAGCTCACAACCGCACAGAAAATGTACTGCATTTAGCTCACTGGAGATTCTCATACACAAGAAATCAACAGGATATGCAACCATATTATAGTAAACACTCCACATACGGTACTGAATGAAATCAAAAGTTATCCAGTGTGTTAATAAGTTGATACACATATCCAACCACGGCAGTAAAAAGATATCAAGAAAGTAAACTCAATGTCACATTATAAAGGCAAAACAGTACGGGGCAAATTCGTGCTCAAACTGAAGTGCAATGATAATATCTTGTATGCTATGTCCAGTTAGAGTCACCAAGTGACAGAAGCATTGCTGATTTCTCAGAAAGGCTAACCCTTCATGTTAGATACAAGACTCAGACTATTCAGTATTAAACTGCATATGTGTAAGGGAAAAGACAGATTTGAAATATTTCAAATCAAGATGACAGCAAAACAAGGAACTGGCAAATGATCACAAGTGCATCAACTCATGATATTGCTTTTCATAGAATGAAAATATCTCGCATGGAGATGTGGAACATCTCACATGTCATTTTGCCAATGCAGTCCAGAACTAAACACACGGTCCTGCTTTTGCCCATTATTTCAAAATTAATCTGCTTCAGATATTGATCCAAATATACAAGAAATGGTGTATCAACAATGTCCTGTGGAGAAATGGGATCGGTGTTTTCTTTTCTTCCTGAAACATTTTCTGCCATGTTGTAAGGTTGAATTTATACAAAAAGCTTCTTATGAGGTTTATAATCTTGCCCTAACAGTTTTATTTCAGTAAGATTAACTGCAATTTCCTTTCTCTATCCAACCAAATGAAACTTAGGGGAGGTAGTGGTGTATTGATAATGTCCCTGGATGAGAAATTTAGGACCCTGGCTAATGGCCTAGGGACATGCATTTGAATCCGATCACAGCAAACAGTGAAACCTGAATTCAATAAACAGCAGGGGTTAAAAATTAGACTCATGACGACAGTGTAATTGTTGCTGGTTTTGGAAAAAAAATCGCTCGTTGAAGAAAATCTGTTGTCCCTACCTGGTCTGGCCTACATGTGATTCCAGACGCCAAAGCAATGTGGTTGACTCTTAGACACTTTCCCAATATCGCCCGAGCAACACATACAAATCAAGGGCAATTAGGCATCGGCAGAAAATGCTGGCCATGCAAATGATGCTCTCATCATAGGAGAGAGAATAGAAAAAGAAAGGAAGGAAATAAATGAATTCCACAAGCCCACCACTCTCTGGTTGAAGAAATGTCATCTCATTTCTGTTTTAAATTTACCCCCTCTGATTTTAAGGCTGTGCCCACGGGTCCTAGTCTCCCTGCCTAATGGAATCAACTTCCAAGCGTCCACCCCTTCTAAGCCATACATTATCTTGTAAGTTTCTATTAGATCTCCCCTCAACCTTCTAAACTCTAACAAGTACAATCCCAGGATCCTCAGCTGTTCATCGTACGTTAAACCTACCATACCAGGGATCATCCATGTGAATCTCCGCTGGACGCACTCCAGCGCCAGTACATCCTTCCTGGGGTGTGGGGCCCAAAATTGGACACGGTATTCCAAATGGGGCCTAACCAGACCTTATAAAGTCTCAGAAGCACATCGCTGCTTTTATATTCCAACCCTCTTGAGATAAACGACAACATTACATTTGCTTTCTTAATCACGGACTCTACCTGCAAGTTAACTTTTAGAGAATCCTGGACCAACACTCCCAGATCCCTTTGCACTTCTGCTTTATGAATTTTCTCACCATTTAGAAAATAGTCCATGCCTGTATTCTTTTTTCCAAAGTGCAAAACCTCACATTTACTCACATTGAATTTCATCAGCCATGTCCTGGACCACTCTCCTAAACTGTCTAAATCTTTCTGCAGCTTCCCCATCTCCTCAGTGCTACCTGCCTGTCCACCTATCTTCGTATCATCAGCAAACTTTGCCAGAATGCCCCCAGTCCCTTCATCCAGATCATTAATATATAAGGTGAACAGCTGCGGCCCCAACACTGAACCCTGCAGGACACCACTCGTCACCGGTTGCCATTCTGAAAAAGAGCCTTTTATTCCAACTCTCTGCCTTCTGTCAGACCGCCAATCCCCAATCCAAGCCTGTAGCTCACCTTGAAGACCATGGGCCCTCACCTTGCTCAGCAGCCTCCCGTGAGGCACCGTATCAAAGGCCTTTTGGAAGTCTAGATAGATAACATCTACTGGGTTTCCCTGGTCTAACATACTTGTTACCGCTTCAAAGAATTCTAACAGGTTTGTCAGGCACGACCTCCCCTTACTAAATCCATGCTGACTTGTTCTAATCTGAACCTGCACTTCCAGGAATTTAGAAATCTCATCCTTGACAATAAAAGAATTTTACCAACTACCGAGGTTAGGCTAATCGGCCTATAATTTTCCATCTTTTGCCTTGATCCTTTCTTAAACAAGGAGGTTACAACAGCAATTCTCCAATCATCTGGGACTTTCCCTGACTCCAGTGACTTTTGAAAGATTACAACCAAAGCCTCTGCTATTTCCTCAGCCACCTCCCTCAGAACTCTAGGATGTAGCCCATTGGGGCCAGGAGATTTATCAATTTTTAGACCTTTTAGCTTTTCTAGCACTTTCTCTTTTGTAATGCCTACCATATTCAACTCTGCCCGCTGGCTCTCCCTAATTGTTGGCATACTACTCATGTCTTCCACTGTGAAGACTGACGCAAAGTACTGATTAAGTTCTTCAGCTATTTCCTTATCTCCCATCACTAGCCTTCCAGCATCAATTTGGAGCGGCCCAATGTCTACGTTTGCCTCTCGTTTATTTCTTATGCATTGAAAGAAGCTCCACTCCACTCGAACACCACTCTGTCACCACTTAATTGCCATCCACATCAAAAACTGGAGGTTTGTGCCAAAATTGGGATGGGGGTTTCCAAAGATTAGTCAAACAACATCCTGACAGAGTTTCCTCATGGAATCATACCTTACCAGCAATGTCTCAGACAGCGCCATAATTATTGGATACTTCTTGTCCCATTGGCATAGCTGAGTGTTATATAGTTAAGAAGAAGTTGCTTGGGAGTCCTCAACATTAACTCCAAATCCCATGAAGTTTCATGGCAACAAGTCAAACGTCGTCCAGAAAACTTCCTACTGATTACCATCTATCTTACCCTCTCTCAGAAAATGAATCAGTACTTCTCCATGTTCAACAGGACTTGGAGGAAGCACTACGGGTAGCAAGGACACAGAAGGTTCTATGGGGTGGCGGATTTCAATGTCCATCATCAAAAGTGACTCAGGCCAGACCTATTGATCTGCTTTGTCATTCAATGAGATCACTGTAATCTTCAACTCTGCTTTCCTGTTTTTTCCCATAATCCTTGACTTCCTGACCAAAAAATATCTTGAACTGGAATACACTTAATGAGCTAGCACATTGCAGTAAAGAATTTCACAGATTAACTACACAGAGAAGCAAGACCTCTTCATCTCAATTTTAAATGATACTTACTGTGAGATCATACCCTGTGACCCAAGCTCTCTCACAAGGGGAAACTACCTCTTTGCACCTGTCAACTCTCATATTTCAATTAGGACACCCTTCATTCTTCTAAATTCCAGTCAGTAACTGCCCAACCCACTGAACTTCTTCTCATAAGAAAATCTCTCCAAATGTGGAATCAATCTACTGAACCTCCTCTGGATTGCCTGCTAAACTAGTGTATCTTTCCATAGATAAGGAAACTAAAAATGTTCAGGATATTCTAGGTGTTGACTGACTGGTGCCTATAGATTTTGCAAGCACTCATCTATACAGTACCACACGAGTCACGCCCTGTCCATCAGATAAAGATTCATTGATTCCCACTTTGCATTGCCTGCCTGTCAAGCAATTCTTGATCCATACACTTTATTGTTCACTATCCCAGGTGCTTTCATTTGCCCACTAACCTCTTACGGTCAACTTTATCAAAAGCCTTCTGAAAATCCAAACGTTCCACATTCACTGATATTTTCTTATCTACTCCATGACCTACATCCTCAAAAATTCCCAGTAAACTTCTTAAACGTGATTTGCCTTTCATAAACCCATGCAAACTTTATCAAATCCCATTAATGCTTTCCAAATGTTCTATTATCATGTCTTTTATGATATGCTTTAGTAATCTCTTTCTCTTCACATATTGATCGGTGGTTTTATGGTCAGTTTCCACATTTTCTGCAATTTTACTCATATTCTATTTCCTCTGCATCCTTGACTAAATGTTTTGTCCTCTTTCACTGAATTATAAAATGTTTCCGATCTTTAGGTTTGCTGCTTTTCTGGGCAATGTTACCTTTGTTTTTTTTGGATTCTAATACTTTGGAATTAATAAGGTTGTTACATTGGTAGTTGTCTAATCCTCTGAGACTTTACTAAAATCTAAGGATTTTTGAAGATTACTACCCATGAATCAATTTTGTCTGTATCTACCTCTTTTATGATGTAGGATGTAGCCCATCAAGTCCAAGGTATTTACTGGCCTTTAGCCCCATTATTTTCCCTAGCACTTTTCCTCTAGTAATAGTCATTGCAATAATTTACTGTTCCCTGTTGATCCTTGATTTTTTAACATTTTGCAAAGAAATTAGTGTCTTCTACCGTGAAGATGCAACGCCTCTGCCATTTCCTGGTTCCTCGTTATATTTTCTCCAGTCCTAATCTCTCAGAACCCTGTGTTCACTTCAGCATATTTTTCCTTTTCATATCTTTAAAGAAGGCTTCACTGTCTGTTTTATATTACTTGCTTGTACATCCTGAAAGTTCATTTTCTCCCTCTATTTATTTTTACTGATCATCTTTTGTTGGACTCTAGAAGTTTGCATCCTTTTGTTTACCATTAATCTTCACCATATTGTTTACCTTTTTTCTTTCAATTCATGCTATCCCTAACTTGCCTGGTTGATCAGGTTGGTGTAACCTCTTTCTAGAGTCCTTCTTTCTTACTGGGACTTATTTTTTAGGGAGCCATGCACTGTTTTCTGAAATACCTGCCATTATTTGTTGACCATCTTTGCTGCCAAGCTCCTTTCCCAGTACACTTCCACCCTCATTCATTTGTGATTACACTTATTTAAGTTTAGCACAGTTCCTTCCAACCCAAATTTGTGACTCTCAATGCGAAAGTCAAATTTTACCATGTTATCATTCGTGTATTTTTGAGGGAATCCTTTACTTGGAGTAATTCATTGTGTGATTACCTACTGTGACTCACTGCTACTGCTGAAATGACTGAGTCCTAAAGGAGGCAGCTACTTGATAAGGCCCACGACAGTTGAGATATAAACCAACAGGAAAAATTGAGCCTTTTGTCTGCATTCTCCCAGAAGACGAAACATCCTTATGTGTGTGTGTATGTGTGTGTGTGTGTGTGTGTGTGTGTGTGTGTGTGTGTGTGCGCGCGTATGCGTATCTGCGCGCGCATATGCGTGTGTGTGTATATGTGTGTGCGCACGCGTGTGTGTGTGTGACTTGAATGAAAGAAATGAATAAACTATTGCCATGTCTGTGGTTGACATGGAAATAGGTGGAAGCGAAGCAGTGAGAATGACACAAAAGGTCTACACAAGGACATGGGCTAAATGAGTGGGCAAAAACTAGGCTGATAGAGCAGAACATGGAAAAATGAGTGGCTATGCACTCTGGAAGGAAAAATAGAAGCACAGAATAGCATGCAACTGAGGGAAGACTGAAGCAAACTGAAGCGCAGAATGGTTTAGGGGTCTTCTGACACCAATCACAAAAATGTAACATTTGAGACCAGGGAGAAATAGGGAAGTCAAACGGACTGTTGACCTTTTATTTCAAAGGGAAGGGAGTAAATAACATGGGAGATGTTGTTGAAACTACACAGGGCACTAGTGAGACAATAGCTAGAATGTTGTGAACAGTTTTGTGCACCGTATCGATTAGAAAATATACTAGAATTGTTTGCTGTCGAGAGGAGGTTTCAACTGCCAAGCTTCAGATGTATGGCAAGATTCAATTGTCTCCAGTGGGATTGAAAAATATGGGCCATTGTAATTCTGTCTGGGAGATATGGTTGTTGTAAATCAGCAGTTACATTCACTTATAGAACCTAAAAAAAACAGCTCATTCTATGATCAACTGAGAAATTCTAATGAGTAGGGACATACATGCAGATATTGTTGGCCTGGAATTTCCTGATTTTGTCTTGTTCCAATATTACCCAGAAATTAATGCTGATTGTGCATTCACATGTGTTGTGAGTCTCAAATGCAGATGCAACCATGTTAAAAGCCGACAAAGATGTAGAAATTTAATGCAAGCATTATGTTTTGTGTCTTTAAATCCTTCTGCAGTTGTGAAAACTGGTTTCTGGTTAAAAAAGCATAGCTGTTGTATGCACATTGAGAGCTGATGTGCGTTTAAGAAAATTGCAACTCTGGAAGCTTTTCTCATCTTAATATTTGGTTTTCCATTTAGTGAGATCGCAATGTAATATTGGCCTTATTCATCCACATGTAATTTTAGCTAAAGAAAATGCATTATATTACTTTTAAGCAGTTTTTGATTTAAAATTTCAAGGAGGTCCTAAATCATTATTTTCAAACAGCAGGCTCAAGAACCAACTCATTACTGCAGACACTACCTATTTAGCTCTTCACTGGATTGGTGATGGAAGCAAATAACTGATGCCTAATCCACAGATAATCAATAAAATTTAACACAGTTCATTGTCAGAATGGTTGAACACAAGTGCTAAGTACCAGCATCTTCTGGCAGACTTACATATTGATAGGTATTTTACGCTAATACGAATGTTATTGTCATAGTCACCGCTACATGTTCATGTAAGAAAAAAATGTAACTGTTAACTGAAAGCTGAACTTTAAAGTTACACACAAGGCTGAAAAGTATTATTGCAAACTGTTTAAATGCTGTGAGTATTGCCATACCTTGCAGCTTCCAAGTATCTTTTACATGGAATGGAAAAAAAACCCAGAAAATTGTACATTTACTCCCAGTTTCACATATGATCAACACACTGTATAATGCAGGAAAAATTAAACAAGTCTCTGTGCTTTAATGGCCATACTTAAGCATGAAACAAGTCTGGAAGCTCAGCTGAAGCATAGAGCAGAGAACTGGGATTGTAGAAAGGGGATAAAACATATGAGGAAATAAAAGTGTAAGTAAATGGATTGCAAAAAACCCTTCTGAAATATAATTATACCAAGCAGAGAAGCAGAAACTAAATTACAATTTGCTCAGATTAAAATCAAAAATATTAAGTGCAACTGCATTTACTGAATAAGAAACAGGATTGCTGAACATTAAATATTAATACTTTGCGAGTAGGATATAGTGCTTGGAATCATTAGAAGTGGGCGCTTGAACTAAGAGCAAGCAAAGATAGTTCTTAGTTCTAAAAAGTGATTTATGATTAGTATAGGGAATTGATTTTTAATTACCAGGCAAATCTACAATGACCTGACAATATAAAAATATTCTGTACTAAGTAAGTTAATTTCCAGTTAAATAATACTCAAATCCAATTGATTTAAGACATGATAATTATCTCTATCACTTTTCCCAACATGACTGGCACCAGAAGGGATGGAAATTAGGCCAATATAAGAAATTCAGCAAATCTGTGCTGGAGAGAAGGGACAGCAGCAGCACAAATAAATTTGGCTGAGTGACAGTTAACAAAAATTGGGGCTGCACAACTGTTCTCCAGACTGGAAGAAGGCATACAGTGATGTTCCTCTGGGATACTATGGCTTATGTTTTATATATAAGAAGAAATCTGGCTTGGGTATACAGGGAATAACTTCAAGGTGTGCAAATGACAAAAGTGCACTGTGAGACTTCATGAGGACGTAGACAGCTATTGGAAAGGATGGGCATGCAGCTAGTGAACTGATGCATTTTGACAAGAGTAACGAGGACAGGCAAAATTGAGTAAAACAAACTAGTCTAAAGGAATGCCAGAACAGAAACTACTTATGCACCTCGGGCTACATCCAGCCTCAGATCAGCCAGTAGCTCCTGGTGATCCAGATCACCAGTGTCGAGTCCTGTGATAAAGGGAGATATTTGCCCTGTTTTATCTGTCAGCTCTTACTGATCTGTTAGGTATGCAATCATGCGAGTTATCTCATCAGAGGCTATGTGTTAGTCACCACCAAACAAAATCTCTCCAACACTTTAAAAGCAGGGAAGATTCTGCTCATTGGGCTGAATGGCAACACCTACGCTGCACAGAATTTACAATTCCACAATATAATTTGAATATACTGTTAAACCTCAGTTAACCTAAAGTCCACAAGGATCTCAGCAATAAAAAGTCACAAGCCACATAAACATACTTGTCAGGCCTTTGCAAGGAATGGTATGAGCAGCATTTTTGAACCACCATATTTGTTCTGGTGCGGGTGTACCCAGTTCTGTCCTGGAGGTGGTTCTATGCTCTGACAACATTGAGGCAATGATGATTTACTTTCAAGTCAGGATATGGTGTGGCTTTCAGCATATCATAGAATCCCTTTTGTGTGGAAACAGGCCATTTGGCCCAATAAGTCTATACCACCCCTCTGAAGAGCATACCACTCTGACTCAGTCCCCTATATCCCTGTATTTCCCCATGTCTAACCCAACTAACCTAAACATCCTTGGACACAACGGGCAATTTATCATGGCCAATCTACCTACCCTGCACATGTTTGGGCTGTGGAAGGAAACCAGAGTACCTGGAGGAAACTCACGCAGACACAGGGAGAATGTGCAAACTCCACACAGACAGTTGCCCGAGGGTGGAATTGAACATGGGTCCCTGGCGCTTTGAGGCTGCAGTGCTAACCACTGAGCCACTGTGCTGCCCATATATCTTGCAGTGGTCATGTTCCCATGCGCATGCCAGACAGGAATGATCCCTCCCAGTCGGGATACTCTTTAGCGCTCAAAGACATTCATCTCCAATCTTCAGGTAAGCATTCCCCAAGGCAGCCTTCGAGATACACAACAATGCAGAATCATCAGGCAGAGACCATTAGCCAAGTTCTGTACCCATGAAGACAATCTCGACCATGATCTTGGGCTCATGTTGTGCGACTTGTAGCTATACCATACTTTACTGCATTTGTAAAGTCTTCTTTACTGTCCTGTTTTGACACCATCATTTTGGTAAATTGTTATGATCTCTCTACCTTAACTAGTTTGTACAATTTGGGAATACTTAGTACTTTGGTTCGACCCTCGGCATGTGACTCTTATAGCTATCATGTTATTCCAGCCATTTGGTTTATCGGCATTTCAGCACCACCTTGTTTTTAATTTTTTTGTAATTATCTCTCTGCCTCATTTAATAGCATTAAAGATCATCCCTTCACTTATTCAGCTGTTGATGCTTTATTCCCACCGTCTGATACTATTGACTTGAGACCTATTACTCGACACTCCACTTACACCATTTGTACGATCTTTTAATCACTGTGCCCTTGATCTTTCTGCTTTTAAATTTTGTGTCTGTGCATTTCTCTCTTACTTCACCTGACAAAATGGCTACGATCGGAAAGCTTGTTTCATTTCAAGTAAACCTGGTGTCGTGTGACTTCTGATTTTTTAAAAATTGGGCAGAGTTTGTAGATTTGGAAGTTACAATCAAAAGAAACCTGGGTAAGATGCACTTGTGCACAAGAAGAATTTGTGTACATACACAATGCTACTACTGTGTATCAGTGGTGGGTTGAGTGACTGTTTATACTGGGGGATGTGGTACCATTCAAGCAAACTGCTTTGCTCTGGGTGGTATTGAGTTTCTTAAGAATTGTTGGAGCTGTATTCATCTAGGTCACTTTGAATATTTCTTCTCACTGCTGACTTGTGCCTCTAAGAGACTTCAGCACTGGTCTGATTACTTAATTCCCAGCCTCTGGCCTGCTTTTTGTCTCCACAGTATTTAAATGGCTGCTTCAATTAAATGTCTGGTAACAGCTAACATCTTGTAATGGTGGCCATGAAGGTTCATGAAGTATAATTATTATGAAATAGGGTTCAGAAGTGGACAGAACCATGTACAATTTTGTATATGATTTGAACCATATATTGTGACCTTTAAGAAGAGGAGACAGAGTTTTCAACATTAGTTTCATTTTCGAGTTTTGACAGTGTACTAGGTTGTTTTGCAAATTGGTATAAAATGAGGCTCTAATGCATTTAAATGAGGTCCTTATACAAGAAAATAAAACTCTCAAGGTGAATATGTCTGTGATTTAGAAACAAGAGCAGAAAAGAAAAAAGAATTGGGTGTCCTTTGACAGAGGGAGGTAGAAACAGAGAAACAAAAACAAAATTTAGAAAAGAGACAGTCATCCAGAGTTGAGAAGAGTGGGCTATTAGTGAGAGCATGTTTACAACAGGAAATATATTTTATATTGGCAGTCTCCAAAACAGCTTGGGCTAAAGAGAAATTGTGTGGGCCTGGAAATCAGCACAAGCAAAGCTCCAGAAACAGAAGGTTAAAGTAGTAGAATTTAAGGGCTCATGCTAAGAAATAAGTGAGTTGGTTGAGCAGTTTGTTTCATGGCCTCAGAAAGTGACATTGACTGAAAAAAATTATAGTATCAAACGAATGCAGAATTTTTCCACAAAGAAACAAAAGTACAACCATCAACTGTGCAAGGAATTTTAAACTTCATTCACTCTTTTAAAATTAGGGTATATGTTTACAACTTTTTTTTTGTTTTAATAAAAATGCTATGCTCTCAACAACAGATTGCATTGTGAGGTGGCCCACATTTGGAACATCGAACATAGAACAGTACAGCACAGAACAGGCCCTTCAGCCCACAATGTTGTGCCGACCATTGATCCTCATGTATGCACCCTCAAATTTCTGTGACCATATGCATGTCCAGCAGTCTCTTAAATGACCCCAATGACCTTGCTTCCACAACTGCTGCTGGCAACGCATTCCATGCTCTCACAACTCTCTGTGTAAAGAACCCGCCTCTGACATCCCCTCTATACTTTCCACCAACCAGCTTAAAACTATGACCCCTCATGCTAGCCATTTCTGCCCTGGGAAATAGTCTCTGGCTATCAACTCTATCTATGCCTCTCATTATCTTGTATACCTCAATTAGGTCCCCTCTCCTCCTCCTTTTCTCCAATGAAAAGAGACCGAGCTCAGTCAACCTCTCTTCATAAGATAAGCCCTCCAGTCCAGGCAGCATCCTGGTAAACCTCCTCTGAACCCTCTCCAAAGCATCCACATCTTTCCTATAATACGGCGACCAGAACTGGATGCAGTATTCCAAGTGCGGTCTAACCAAAGTTTTAAAATATAAAAGATTAATTTCACATAGGCAAACTACGATGCAGTGAGGTGATTTTTAGAATTTAATTTACTTACCTTAATCCATTTAACTTTTGGTGTTTCTTTCTCCTAGTCATTTTATTTAAGTTAGCGAGGTCAATATGTAATGTTTTCACTCTCGCTTTTTCTTCAAAGTGTACTGTTTCATAAGAAACATTCAACGGGTACACAATATTCAATATCACGCATGTATAAAATCTCACTTATAATATTTTATAACTGGAATCCTTATCCGCTACCACTGAAGAGCCAAAGATCCAGCAGATGAAGTACTTAGCAATTCATTTTAGTTACTTTACCTTCTGAACCTAAAAGACAGTATTTCCCATTCTCACCCACAAGAACTACTTTGAATAGCTGACAGAAGATTAACATCTGAAGCATTAATTAAAAAAAAAACTGGTTTCCTATACTTTGGGAGTTCAAACAGCAAGAATTCAAGTATACATTTCTCTAAATTGAGCTTTATTTGATATTTTATTTGAGCTAAAAATATTCTCTACTTTAGCATGTTGCATTTCAGTACCTAACTCCAATACACAAAAGCTATGCAGTCCAGTGTAAGTGCAATACAATTTCAAATGAACAATCAAACTTCCCAATTTCTCAGTTTCTTGTTTAGGTAGAACATCATCTCTCTGCTTTGACACAAACACCACTGAGTTCAGACTCAATGGGAACTGCAGATGCTGGCGAATCCGAAATAACAAAGTGTGGAGCTGATGAACACAGCAGGCCAAGCAGCATCTTAGGAGGTTCAGACTTATATTCACCAAGCAGGATTAGAGATAAATAAAGTTCTTCCAGATCTACTTTGATTAGCATCAAAACCAA
Organism: Stegostoma tigrinum; assembly: GCF_030684315.1. Taxonomy (NCBI): domain Eukaryota; kingdom Metazoa; phylum Chordata; class Chondrichthyes; order Orectolobiformes; family Stegostomatidae; genus Stegostoma; species Stegostoma tigrinum. Next base: position 21,434,528 of record NC_081356.1, read on the forward strand.
TATATTCTAAAGCTTCAGAAGCTTAATATACAATTTCAAATTCTTCCGATTTTATTAACAACATTTCTCAATTAACAGTACCACCCCATATAAAATCACCAACATGCATGATGAAGATGCCTGAAAATCTTCCTTCGTGACACCAATAAAATATCATCAGATCTGCTTTTATCTGAATGTAACTAATCATTAGCAAAATAGAGCTCAGTGTCAAAATATAGCACCTGCATCATTCAGGCCAAATACACACCTCTCACTGTTTCCATAGTTTTCCTTCTGCATCTGCTGCTTCTGTGAGAGATTCCATACATACTTCTCTCAGAGAGAAACATGACTTCTTTGTCCATTATTCTACATTCCTATGAATATGTGGCCAAACAGGTTCAGCATTTCCAAGATAACTTTTCCAGCTGTGGAACAGTTTATTCAAGGTCTGCAGCACTTAGTTGTTCTTTAAAACCCCAAGTAATTAGCCATGCAAGAAGTTTCTTGTCAGGATATTTTCAGTACAATTTCACCTACATAGCAAAGTTGATTACCCTTACGTGGTGCTTCCAAAACCTCTCGAATTGTCTAATTAACTTTGGTTTGCTCTTGTTAGTTTATATTTAATTTCCGTTTGGCAGCTACTCAATCTATTCGAGCTCTAGGCCTCAGCTGTTGGGCTCCGCTGAGACAACTGCAAGGTAACCCTATAATTTCTCCAGTTCATCAACACTTTCTGACATCAAAAACCTACTGGCACTTGCGCTGCACTTTCTTAATCTCCACTCTTTCAACCTACTTTGCCAACTAAATGTGACGTCATTTCTTGGTTACAATCTTGAATATTCAATCTATCCTTAAAGGTACCAATAGCTGGTCAAATTTATGGGATAATTGTAATGTTTTCTTTCACTGGCTGTAGGCGGAATGTTGCCCCTCTGAACAATGGACAATCAGATATTGCAGTTCTGTTCTCTGTGCCATTATCCATCTCTTGATCTAATACATTCTGTTCCTCAGGATCTCAAGCACAAATGCAAGCACTTGATGTACAATATGCCTCATTTACAACTACCAGCAACTTAGAACCCAAGGTTTTGTAATTCATTCAAATTGATTGTGAGGAGTAAAAATTGGTATATTTCCTACAAGCTTTCTTCTCATCACAATATTACCTTTCCAGGGTCTTTACATTCTCTGTTTTAAAAATGTAGCAAATCTCCTGAAGTTTGATTTTTGTGCTCTTACTTGATGCCTTGCAACTCTCTGATAATTTTCCGAGTCTTCAAACTTGATGAAAGCCGTTCTCTTTTTCTGCACATAAAGCATTAAAAGTGGAACTAACTGTCGTACCTTCTACAGCAAGTCATTCACACAATGAAGGAGATAACTAAACAATCTCTCCATAGACCGAATGATGTGGACCATACCCTCTAACCATCTGGAGTGAATCATTTGCATGAAACACACATACTGGGTGATTGTTAATTTGCAATCTGGTAGCTCAGCTACTATTTTATGCAATATTCCATCGGCCACCATATGGTTCTTTGCACAGAATCTGTTGCGAAAGGACTTTCAATTGCCTGGCATGACATTCATATACATGTCTCTGAACTTGTCTTTCATAATACAGGCAGGCAGAAACTTAGCTGGTGCCCGATTACAGTCCCTCTCAGTTTCCCTATGACCTTTCTTTTCTGCAACAACACTCCTGTTCTTACATAGTCTTGTTGTAGATAGTCAAAACCTGGTCACGAGCATGGAAAAGAACAGAAAAATATTCTTCTCTTTGTTCTATACCAATAGATCTGCAAAAGCTACCTAGTTGATGTCATATTCCAAAGTAAGCCGAACATTAATATGTCACAATGGACTTAGTTACTAATGCTGATTTCACTTTTCTCACTAATCTCCTTAATTATCCTTGTGACCACTTCATAAACCACATTTGCAACTTTAACAGGGTCATCAAATTGCCTTCATAATTACAAAGCAATTTGTTTATTTTCCCTCGTTCACTCTTCTAATATTCTGCTCAGGAACATCAGGTTTTGTTCAGGGGTTCAATAAGTGTCTCATCTGAATAAACTAGAGATTGGCTTACTTGTCAAAAATAATGGACTTTATCATACTCTCGGATCATGCTTGCCTTTTTCACAGAAGGCATTTTCAACAGCATAAATATTCACCAGTCACTTCATCAGTACTTAAAAATAAAGCTTACTTCAATTATTTTATAAGGCAATTGTACAGCACTTGTCATCACTAAACCAAGGAAAATCATTGCATTCTGTAACTTTGTTGCAATTCTTATTCCTTACTATTGTCAAAGTGCAAGTACTGTCTGCACCGCACAATTAAAAACATCCTCAATTAATATATTTAAAGCCGGACTTGCAACCAATACTATCCAAATTGCATCAGTGTCTTGATCTAGTTTAAGTTCCTCAACACTCACTTCATCGCTTGCCATGTTGTGGAGGCTATCAGTAATTCTGCAGCAAATTAAAACTGTACCTTGAGTACTCCTGGGGTACATTTGCAAATTATTACCATTCCAATTCTGTCTTGCAATAATTAGATCCACTCAAGGTGAGTTCACCCTTACTCTACCTACTTTAAGCCTTCTATTGCATTGATTCTCATGTCTAGTAGTTGGGCTGTTAGAATTGAGTCAATTGATCCTTTATGCAAATGAAGAATATTCCATAGTTTTCAAAGATAGCAACGTCTGATCAAACAGAATCAGACTCTCTAAGAGCTGAACACCAGTTATAAACAACAGACTGTCCACATGGGACACCTTTTACTTCATTCTTACTCATTCATGAGTGAGTGAGCATTGTTAATTGAGCAAACATTTATTGTCCATCCATGAATTGCCCTGTAGAAGTTGGTGGTGAGCTGAGTTTTTGATCTACTGCAGTCCTTGAGGTCCACTTACATCCACAGATGTGTTTGGGAGGGTGCTTGTGAATTTTGGATCTAGAATTTTAGATTCCCAGCAACTGAGAGGGAATGGCAATTTAGTTCAAATATCAGAATAGTATGTGGTTTTCTGAGAAATTGGGAGGTGTTTGCAGTCTTTATGCATTTGCTACTCTTGTCCTTCTGCACAGTAGGGGTTATAGGTTTGGTAAGTGCTGTCAGAGGTATCTTGGTGAGACACTGCAAAGGATCTTGTGCGTGGTACGCTCTGTGCACAGGTGGTGAACAGAGTGAATGTTCTGGATATGGTGCCAATCAAGCGGGTTGCTTTGTGGGAGAATTTGTCAATCTTCTAGACTGTTGCTGGAGCTGCCCTCATCCAGGTAAGTAGAGTACATTTCATCACATTCCTTATTCAAACCTTATTCAAGGTGATTAGGCTTTGGAGAGTTAGGAGGTGAGCCAACTGTCATTGAAATTCTAGCCTCTGGCCTGCTCTTGTAAGTGGCAGGAAACAATATGTGTCACAGATCAGCACATGTGATGGTATTGTTCAGGTCTTGCTAAATATCTGAGGGGTGATGCTGAACATTGAATAACATCATGATCATCTCCATCTTCTGAAGTTACGGAGGAGGGAAATTCATAGATGGAACAACTGAAGTCAGTTGGGCCCAGGACATTGCCCTGAGGAACACCTATAGAAATGTCCTGGACTTGGAGATGGTTGACCCGCAATAACCACAGCCATCTTCCTTTGTGCTAGGTATGACTCCATGCAGCAGAGAGTTTTCCACATAATTCCTGTTGACTGAAGTTTTGCTGTGGCTCCTTTCTGCCACATTTGTTCAAAGGCAGACATTCTTGCATGCAGCTAAAGAATTTAGCTATTGTTCATGTTTGCACCAAAGCTGGAACAAAAGTGTTCAGTAGAGGGATGCAAACTGGGTATCACTGAGCAAGCACCATTTCATAACACAGTTGATGATCAATTTCATTGCTTTATTGATGACCGAGAGTAGGCCGATGGTGCAGTAAATGGCCAAGTTAGATTTCACTTTAACAATTAAGTAATTTTCCACATCATCAGTGGATGCCAATGTTGTAGATGTACTGCACCAGTTTGACTTTATGTTCTGTGGTACAAAAGTTCACTACAATTGTCGGGATATTGTCAAGAACCACAGACGCTACAAAGTGCAAACCTTTCAGCTGCTTCTTGATGTCACATGGAGTGAAATGAATTGGCTGAAGTTTGTTGCAAATCCTTCAGTCTTTTTTTTTATTACTGATGTGCCGGGCTCTCCCACAATTGAGGAAGGGGATATTTTTGGAAACAGTCCATCTAGTAAAATGAATTGTCCACTACTGGTCATGAGTGGATGTGGCAAGACTGCAGAGCTAAGAATCATTGAATTTTACAGTACATAAGGAGGCCATTCAACCCATCCTGTCTGTACTGCCTTCTGATCCCAGTTTCCAGCCCTATCTCCACAGCCCCTTAACTTCATCAACTTTCAAATATGTAACCAGGTCTTCTTTGAAATCTCCTACAAACCCCCCCTACAATACTTTCCCACGCAAGAGCATTCTAAATTTTAACAACTGAGCAAAGAAGATTCTCCTCAACTCACTTCCAGCTCTCTTGTTGATAATCTTCAAATTATGACCCCTTGTTACTACACCATCTAGTGGAATGAGAATATCCTTCTTTGGCCTGTCCAAATTGTTCATAATTTTGAACACTTCAATAAAGTCACTTCTTAATTTTCCCTGCTCCAATGTAGTAGCTCTAATCTTTCCTTCTATGTAAAATCCTTCATTCCTGGCATTGCTCTCAAAAATCTCCTTTGAGCTCTCTCCAGGGCTTCAAATGAGATGTAATAGAATGATAGCTGCTTGAGGAATTACTAAGCTCTATCACTTGCTGCCTATGAGGTTTGGCACGTAAGTTGTTCCGTTTCCTAGCTTCACCTGGCTTGCACTTCACTTTTAAGTATGGATGGTGGTGTTCCTGGTACGTCCTCCAGGACTCTTAATTGAACTAGGGATGATGCCTGAGACTGATTGCACTGTTACCATGGGGAATATGTCAGGCAATAATGTTGTAGACTGTGGTTGAATATGATTCCATTGCTGCTAATCACCTCCAGTACCTGATGGATTGTGGTCTCAAGTTGCTAGATCTACTATTAATCCATCCTATTTAGCATGGTAACCCTGACACACAACATGATGGAGGATATCTTTGAAGTGAAGACAGGACCTCAGTTTGTTTCCAGCATTCAGTGAAAGCATTGCTGACCTAAGACCAAATTCCATATGTCTACCATGGTCTCAAATCCCTTAATAGCTTTACAGATCAAATACCCAAATTGAAAGTGAGTTCTTTATGACTACCATGTATTTTTGTGTTACAAATACTTCCTGTTTTCACTCCTGATATATATGGCTCTTAAATTTACACTGGTGCACCATGCTGTCCCTGACTTCCTTTGTCAGCTGTGGTTGCTGAAATAACTCTTGAGAGGCCAGTATCCCGTCTGCTAAGTCACCCTTTACTTACACATGGAGTGTCCTTTACACTGATCCAACTCCCTCAGAACTCTGAGAAAGGGCCACTCGACCCAAAACGTTTACTCTGATTTCTCTCTACAGATGCTGCCAGACCTGCAGAGCTTTTCAAGAAACCTCTACTTTTATTCCCTGCTAGGCTTTGTTTCCAATCCAGCCTGGCCAGCTGCCCCCTCATGTCTTTGAAGTTATCTTTTCTCATTTATAATACTGTTACATCTGATTCCGGCTTCTCCCTCTCAAACCACAGGGTGAATTCTATCATATTATGGTCACTGAAATAGTAGGAACTACAGATGCTGGAGAATTTGAGATAACACTGTGTAGAGCTGGATGAACACAGCAGGCCAAGCAGCATCAGAGGAGCAGGAAGGCTGATGTTTTGGGCCTAGACCCTTCTTCAGAAACCTGAAGAAAGGTCTAGGCCCGAAACGTCAGTCATCTTGCTTTTCTGATGCTGCTGAGCCTGCTGTGTTCATCCAGCTCTACACCTTGTTATCTTGTATTATGGTCACCGCCCATAGTGGTTCCTTCACCTCAAGCTCCCTAATCAAGTCTGCCTCAGTACACATCAACAAATACAAAACTGTCTGATCTTCAATGGAGAAACTGGAAATTGGGAAAATGTTTTCATTAGCAGGAAAGACTAGTATCCGAAGGCACAGCCTTACAGGGAAGACTCTTTAGATTGGAGATGAGGTGAACATCTTCAGCCAGAGAGTGGTGAATCAATGGAATTCACCGCTACAAAAGGCTGTGGATGCCACGTCATTGAGTAGATTTAAGACAAAGATAGACATGTTCTCGATTGTCAAGTAGATCAAAGATTATGGGGAGAAAGTGGGACAAAGGGGTTAAGAAACTTACCAGCCATGATTGAATATCAGACCAGGTTCGATGAGCCGAACGACCTAATTTCAGCTCCTATGTCTAATGACATCTACTACAAGCTGCTCCAAAAGCGAAATGTCATAGACATTCCACAAATTCCTTTTCTTAGGATCTGTTACTAACCCAATTTTCCCACTCCATCTGTACATTGTAGTCTGCCATGGTTATTGCAATAGTGCCTTTCTTACATGGCTTTTCTATCTCCTGAGTTTTTCTTTTGCCCAAATTCCTGACTGCTTCTAGGTGGCCTCAATATAACTCCCATTAGGGTCTCTTCCCTCTCCAGTTCCTCCACTCCACCTACATAAAATCTCCCCCTTCCGACTCGAGATCACTTCTTGCTATCAATTTACTTTCATTTCTGACAAAAAAGGCAACTCTTCCACCTGTCTGTCCTTTCAATAGGATGTATATCCTTAGATATTTAGTTCCCAGCCCTGATGCCCTTGCAGCCATGCCTCTATGATGCCTACAACATTGTACCCATCAATTTCAATCTCCGCAAGAAGCTCATTTACCTTGTGTATAATGTGCATATTTAAGTACAACATCTTCAGTTCTGCATTGACCAACTCCCTTCTCTTAGATGCCCCCTTATCTGCTATGCCTGAAGTTAGATTCCTGACCTCTTCCATACTCTCTATTCCATTGCATTCTGGAAACTGGATCAGGTCATTACTCAGTGACCAGCTTGCATCATCTACCAACCAATGATCATGGTTTTTCCAGTAAGCCATCATCAGCTTAATGATAGGTTTATGCTACTGGAATTAGCACAGCCCAATACCTTCTGACAGCCAGGCTATTCAGCTGTTCCATGATAAAACGCCCTCTATGGCGTTCAGAACTTCCTTGGTGATTGAGTTGTATTATGGAGAACAAAAATTAGTACTCCACCTTTCTCTCCAACAGTTCGTTGTAGATGATGAACGCCTTTATTATTTTTCTCAAGTGAGATGTTTCATTTGCTGACAGAAATAGTAACTCTTTGATGCATCCATACATGCTCCTTGCATTCCAGACTCAAATTACAATTGGATATTCTGGCCAATTTGTAATTAAACATCATTGGCAAAGCATCAACAGTCTCATCTCAGCCATCAACAATATACTAGATATCTGAGGCCTTTACATGGATCCATCTGAGACAATGTTAGCTACATTCTGTCATTCAGAGTGCTTGGCGATGCTCTGACCCCTGCCATTTGGCCAATTTCCTAGCATGGTCAATACTTTGTTTAAATTCCACATGCTGCAAGCCAGCTAACAATCTTTTACACTGTACTTTATCAAATGCCTTACGGAAAATTATAAATGCAATATTTATGGGAATTTCCATGTCTAATCCTTTAGTTCGAACAATCAGAATTGTCAAGCATGACACACCCTTTATCAATTCATGCTGGTTCTCCCGGATCCACAGAACATTTTCCAAGTATTCAGTCCCTCTGTCCTTAATTATGGAATCTAGTCATTTACTGACAACAGATGTTGATCTAACTTGTCTATAATTGACTTCTTCTCCCCTCTCATTTTTCTTGAATAGTCAGTGGCACATACAACTTTCCAATCTAAAACACAACTTCTGAAACAAGGAAACAGTGGAAAAATCTGCAATTGGGTATCTGCAATGTCGTTACCTGCTTTCAGTAATAACCTGTGATGGAAATCACGTGAGTTTGAGCATTTGTTTCTTTCTTGTACCATTATTTTATCTTTTACTGTTACTTAGACAATCACTATTATGAATTCAATACTGTTTACTTGGAATTCTGACTGGCTAATTATTCAGACCACTCTCTAGTGCTAAGACTAAAAATTATTCAATGTGTCTAAAATTAATTTAATTGACAAGATCATCTTTCACAGTGTTCAAGAGGCACACATTGCTCCTGATCATCATCTTTTCCCTATTTTTTTAACTTTTTATTAACCTTGAAAACTCCAAGTTTCCTTAATACTTTAATTTTAGAGCCAATATCACCATTCACTGTTAGAACATAGAACAATACAGCAGAGTACAGGACCTTCAGTCCACAATATTGTGCTGATCCATTATCCTAATAAGATCAAATTACGCTGCATACATTATACCATCATCCATGTGCCTATCCAAGAGCCACTTAGAAGTCTCAAAGTATCTGGCTCCACTACCACTGCTGGTAGTGCATCCCACACACCCACCACTCTCTGTGTGAAGAACCCACATCTGACATCTCCTCTATACCTTCCTCCAATCACCTTAAAATTATGTCCCCTTGTAAATAGTCATTTCCGCCCTGGGAAAAAGTCTCTGGCTATCCACTCTGTCTATGCCTCTCATCATGTTGTACACCACTATCAAATTCACCTCTCATCCTTATTCGCTCCAATGAGAAAAGCCCGAGCTCCCTCAACCTTTCCTCATAAAGCCTGCTCTCCAGTCCAGGCAACATCCTGGTAAATCTCCTCTGCACCCTCTCTAAAGCTTCCACATCTTTCCTGCAATGAGGCGACCAGAACTCAACATAATATTCCAAGTGTGGTCGAACCAGGGTTTCATGAAGCTGCAGCATAACCTCACGGCTCTTAAACTCCCCTGCCAATGAAAGCCAACACACCATACGCCTTCTTAACAACCCTATCAACCCTATTCTTTGCTTTCAGTTTAACACAGCCTTATCTTTTGAGTTAACCACAGCTAGGATAGGGGCACTTGAACAATTTCTGCGCAATCTGAGTTCAATGCAAAGACTGGAGGAAGACAGCATCAGAGGAGCAGGAAAGTTGATGTTCTGGGTCAGGACCCTTCATCAGGATTGACTTTCCTGCTCCTCTGACGCTGCCTAGCCTGCTGCGTTCCTCCAGCTTCACACTGTGTTGTCTCTGACTCCAGCGTTGGTACTTCTTGCTGTCTCTCAATGCCACTGACTACCTGCGTTGTATTTCTCTGTAACCTTGAAAAGTTTTTTTCTTTCTTTCAGATATTAATGCAATTCTCTTTTGAAAATTACAATTGAATCTACCTCTTCTACATCTTCATCAGTGTCAGCCAGATCCTGACCACTTACTGCTTATATTTCCCGATCTACTCTGTCAAGAGGTTTCACGATTTTGAAAACTTACTCTTCTCCAGGGATGTCAGCCCCACATTCTCAAATCCAACCACATAACTCACAGTCCTCATGCCTGGAATCATCTGCATGGATCAATCCTGCATCCCCTCTAATAGTTTCACATTATTCCTTCCCTGAACTGAATGCAACACTCTAGCTCTGGCATTTTACAATAGTTTTATTTTATTTTATAATAGTTTTATCACAAGCTCTTTGCCTTCGTAATCTGCACCCCTATTAATGAACACGATAATCCTGTATATTTAGTTGTTTTCTATTACAGCAAACATAGTAATTGTTCCAACGATTTGTGTTTATATACCACAGGTATCTCTGCTCCTGTCCTCACATCCCTCCCGTTACCAGAAAGTACATTTATTTAAATTGTCTCTTCTTTTTCTTCTCATCAAAATGTATCTATTCATGTTCTCTGTATTCATTTCATCTGCCAATTGTTCTCCTATTCCACTACCTAAATCTTCTTCAGATACATCACTATCTGCTCACACTGCACAAAATTTCAAACTTTTCTGTCATTAACAAATAATGAATCCATTATCAGTTGGCCAGGCCTGTTTCTGTGCTGTATGACTCTATGACTCTACATCCAGTACACCCAAAGCCGCAAAATTAATGCAGAGCCAGGATCTTGTTTATAACAGTATTCAAATTCAGGAACAATCTTTGACCACCACTCTGTTTTCTGTCACTCATCCAGTCTATTATTCTTGCTAACATTTTCTTGTCTGTGTTATTTTATCAGCCCTAACTTTGGTGAAAAGCCTGATCTGTGGCATTTTCACCAATGTATTTTGGAAGTTCATATACTGAACATTAACAACATTATCTTTATCAACCCTAGTTGTTTCTTCAGCTAAAAACTCATGCAAATTAATTAAGATTTGCTTTCAGAAAACCCACGGCAGCTTTCCTTAAATACATCACATTTAGCTAAGTGGCTGTTGACTTTCTCCAAATTATTGTTCCAAACATGTTTCCCCACACACAGGGCAATTGACTGGCCTATAATGGTTTGATTAAGCCTTACTTGCTTTTTTTGAAAAAGATGTATCATTTGTCATTCCTTAATCCTCTAGCACCACACCAAATTTAAGAGAATTGGAAAATTATGACCATATCACCAATTTCAACCTTTACTTCCCTCATTATTATTGAATCGACATCTATCAGCCCTGGCGCTGTTTAAATTTCTGCCTAGTCAAGGAGGTCAGTCGAACCGGAGGAGGTGATTTTAGTGATTAGTGTGAATTAGAGTCCGTTTTAAGTGATCTAGCGTTTCCTGGCTGAAACTATTAAACCAAGTTTGTGGGAACCATCCAAAGTCTCAGGCTTTAACAGAGTTGAGGGACCTATTTTGCTGAGTTACTGCCCTTCGAAGACTTCAACTTATTGGACAATTCCCACAATGCGGTGTTGCAAACTTATTTTGGTTCCAATGCAAAATCCCTGCCTAATCAGCTGCAATGACCATCATCCCTTTGGAAGATCTGGGTCTATTCCTTTGCTTCTCTTTTATGCTTTATTTTAAAACATCAGTTCAGAATCTCCTACAATCAGCCTGATTTTTCTATTCTTTTATCCACCTTGCACTGATCAAATGCATTCAATTGTGGCTTCCGAATTCAAACAGTCCAGTTTCCAATTTATACACTTTGTTGTCGGTTAGAGATTTTATGCAAAGTTTAAAAGGCACTGGCAACAATTAGACAAACAGTTTAGATCAAACGTATATTCCACATATTTGTATGAAAAAATTACATATTTGACAGAATCATTGTATGAAAACATTTACTCTCAAAGTTTATTCTAGAAACTCTTAATCTTCCCATCACAAAAGAAAGTAGTTAACATTTAATCATACACAACAATGATTAACTCTAAAATGGCAATTATAATAAATAAAACAGAATGAGAATACCTCAAATAGATGCCTTGCTCGAATATATCTAATTATCTTGTTTAGTGTATAATCTTAAAACAGTACAATCAAGTGTTTCCTGTATTATTAGCCCATTTTATTTTCGCATATGCATCTGTGCACAATCGAAAAACTGCAGGCTGCCATTTCTACAAAAAAAATCAACAAAAACGAAAAATTCTCAGTCCCTATGTATGGAAACTTTCAAAAACAACAATATCTTTGCACGTAATGAAGCATCCCAAGGTACCCCATCAAAGCATTATAAAGGAATGTATGATATGAAGCTATCGAGACATTAAGTCAGATGACTAAAAGGTAGGTTTCAGGAACTGTCAAGAAGGAACAAGCAGCAGAGAGGTGTAGGGAGGACATTCCACAGTTTAAGCACAAGCAACTAAAGGTATACACTCATCAGTATTGGGGTGATTAAAATTCTGATGCACAGGAGACTAAAATTAGAGGAGTACAGTTAACTTGCAGGGTATGCAGCAAACAGGTTATAGAGATAGAGAGATCCAAACAAAGATGGATTTCAAAATAAGGATGAACATTTCAACATCAACATATTGTTTGACCAGGAGCCAAATCAGGTCAGTGGGCTCAGGATGAAATAAGTGCATGACTTGCATTAATACAAGGGCTAGGCAGCAAAGGTTGACCTCAGAATTCTGTGGTGAATTCATGCAAAATAATGACATAACATGGCAATAAGCTGAGGGAACCAGGAAGTTCTAAGTCTATATCCTCTGAGTTTTGTGCTGAATTATCAACTTCGTGCAGGTCAACACTAGGAGTATACCTGTTGTTGGCATTTTTGCCCTGAGGTTGCTGACAAAAAAAGTCAAATCAAGGTTCTTGTGACTTTAATTGCAATGTGAATGCATGCCGATGCTGAACAGGCACAGAATTTGATTCAATTGATAGTCCCCTGACTGAACTGCAAACTTGCTCTGTTATTTTTCTTCAGTTCCTGAAGCAAAGAATTTTGCACATTAGAGAAACTATACATCCATCCATCCCGAATTGCCCTTGAGCTGAATGACCTGCTACTAAACCATTTCAGAGAGCAGTTAACAGTCAATCACATTGCTGTGGATCTGAAGTCATATGTGGCCATATCAGATAAAGATGGCAGGTTTCCTTCCTTAACTTCAATTGGTATCATCATGCAAATTTTGAGGTAAAAGTGGCAAAGGTGTTATCAAGATTTACTAGCAGTGGAAAACTGCAGGGGACTGGTGCATCAGATCTGGAATTCATCAGCACTGTTAGGGAAATAGTGAAACAAAACAGAGAATGAAGGGTCTAGGCCCGAAACGTCAGCTTTTGTGCTCCTGAGATGCTGCTTGGCCTGCTGTATTCATCCAGGTTCACACTTTGTTACCTTAGAGAAACCTTTGTGTCGAGCACTTAGAAAACTGATCTTTCATAGCGGCCGTCTTTTTAAATGATACTCGTCTAGAACAGCTTGTCAAAAAGTTTTGATGTTATAATGCCAGATAAAGAAAATAAAGGAATGAATCTGCCTCCTACTCCTTTTTTTTGGTAGAAACCTCAGTATTCAGTAGCAATAGCAATGTATAGCCTGAAAGGAACTGAAGTTATCAAGGAAAATTCTTATTCACTTGAGTATCTTTCCTTGAAATAGTCTTTCCTCCTCAAGGGTGTCAATGGATCTGTCTTCATGCTTTCCTGATATCTCTTCGGAATTTTTCATTCACCTATGTACAAACATCATTACTGACTTATTTTACAAATTGGTGTTAAGGCAGAATGAAATCATACTGAAGTAATCTTTTCATGCAATATATTTCCAATGTGTGCCTTTTGATTCATCACCTCAAATTGCTTTTCCTATGTCCTTCTAATCTTGTGCAACACAAAATATTCCACCTAGACCGAAAACACATTGAGGAAGATACAACCAGTGTTGTCATGCTGTGTGCTTGATATTGTACAAAAATATTTTGATCCTAGCTCTTCCCTTTCATGAAGGTGCACTGAAAGCAAAGGGTATTATATGTTGCTTTCAAAACCTGTGACTCCTTTAATTACTAAAATATGAAACGTCATTTTGAGTTCCGGTATGTTGATTGAACAGGAGTTTGAAAGCAGTCTTGGAGTAAACTACATTGAGTACATGGAGAAAAGGGATTCTTTGTCTCATTCTATACTTAGCTCAGGGGCAAAGATGAACGTCTTTCAGAAAGAAGCAGCCTTCTGAATTGACTGAGCTGAATCACGTTCACTGCTAGAGAAACAAGAGGCTAGTTATAAACAGTAACAAATACAGGACCAATCAGAGTAGTGCAAGCATCCAAGAGCCTTTAAAAAGCAAAGATGGTGTCATATTAAGACATTAAGTGAGGTTCTCTGGCATTCTCTGGTTATCGAAATCTCTCAATGTTTGAAAACTGTCAGGCAATTGGAAAGGAATACTGATTTTTTTAAAGAAATATATGCATGACAGAATATCTCATTCTACTTGTAAAACTCACTTCATTCTTTCCACTCCCAAGATTATTGTTAATTTTATAAAATAGCACTTTAATTTAAGACATCTTGAAATATGTTAATCTAGTTTATGATATTTCTGAGATACATTAAAATGTAACTCAGCAGATTTGCAATAATTTCCAGATACATTCGGAAGACTTTAGTTTACCCCTCTCAGAATCCCTCCCAAACAGCACCATATGGACTCCAGTCATTCAAGAAGGCAGTGAATTCCATTGTTAACTTTTTGATGGCAAGTTGTTAAACCAAGTCACCATCTGCCTGTTCAGCTGGATGCACATGATCCTGTGGCACCATTTCAATGCAGAATTGGGCGATTTATCCCCTCTTGTTATGGCACCCAAACAACAGACAAAAATAGATCATTGTGTTGCTCATCATGTTGCTTTTTACAGGTGTTTGCAGTGCGCAGGTTGGCTGCAACGTTTCCTAATTATAACACACTAGAAGGATTTCATTAGCTGCACAGCGCTTTGAGACATCCAGTGGTGTGAGAAGTGCTAAACATACACGTTTTTTTTGGAAACCTTCTCAAGGACAGTAAGGGATAGTCAAATCAATACTGGCTTTGCCAGCTACACTCAATTAAGAAGTGAATGAAAGAAAAGGTTTTAAGGCGTTCCCTTAAGGTGCAATGGTAGTGTCCCTACCCTGCACTGAGAGACCTGAGTTCAAGTCCCACATGCTCTAGAGGTGTGTAATGACATCTTTGAACAGGTTGATCAGAAAAAAATAGTTTAACAAAAGAAAGATCTCCAGGGGCCCTCTTGTGACACATCAGTAGTGTCCCTAACTTTAAGCCAGGAGGCTTGGGTTCACACCCCACCTGCTTCAGAGGTGCATCATAACATCCCTGAACAGGCTGATTAGAAGATATATATAAAAATTTTTCAATCCGCATTCAGCTAATAATCCATTTCAAAGCTTTCCTGTGTGATGCCTCTGTGACGGCTGACACTGCAGGTTTTGATGGAAGATAACCTATCAGAGCACGGTTCAGGAAACAGGAGACCTAAGAGCATGGGAGGGGGCAACATGGAAGTCTGGGATGTTCATTGTTGTCCAAGAGCCTGTGACCTCAAATGTCAGCTTCTGATGCCACTGTTGTAAGTGCTAATGTAGAACATGCCTCAACAACAGCTCATGAAGAACTGCTCAGTTTTCGCCAATATGATAACTCTCATATTTTGTCAATAAATGTGGGGCTGGAGAAGTACTCCGGACTTCTGATGAAGTGTTTTGGCCCAAAGCTTTGGCTTTCCTGCTCCTGGGATACTGTCTGCCCAGTTGTGTTTTTCCAGCTCCGCATTTATTGACTCTATGGTCCTTACCGTCTCCAACGCTCATATAGCTGTCTCATGCTACAAATAAATACATTAATCTTGCTAATGTTGATAAGCAGTTCTGAGTTAGGGATTACTATCATTAGAAAAGGCTCAGGTTTATTCAAAATTCATGGAGGGAAAAATCGTAGATATGATATAGATAAAATGGCAAGGAATAACTGAGAGGATCTTGCCAGTTTGGATTAAATTCAACCTTTCTTTCAGAAAGCACTAATTTATTAAAGACCCACTTCTTAGTTCATTCTTGGTGCCACAAAATAATTTAAATGAATTCTTTATGATTTCGGAATTATGATCTTGAAACTCCATTAAGAATATGCAGTGCTCAAAGAATTATCATAGTCCGATAACTAAAATGATCAACTGTAACAGAAAATATACACAAACAGAAAAAAGTTAAAAATTGACACGTTTTTAGCAATATATTAACATTTCACTGATTATGGAGGTAGGATATTTGTCAGACTTTGATAAATTACATTTGAAATCTGCTTATATTCCAGGAGCATTGAATCACCCATATGGTTTTCACTCATCAGTGAAGTGTAATGACTTCAGGATGTTTATGATGGCAGCTTATGTAAAATCTGATGGTTCAGTTAGTATGAGAGAGAAAAAAGTCATGTTTATTCAAAATTTCAATACTAGTTGTACCCCTGGTTAAATCTGAAGTGGCAAAATGGCATGCTAGTGCTAATTTCTACGTAAATCATTACATTTTGTGTTCCCTACATCTCAAGCAGATAACAATCTGACAAAGCCTTGTATCAGAGGTTTTCTATCTTATCATTTTTTCAGCTTTGACACCTTTCGGCAAAGCAAGCTGCTATTATCAACAATCTACAATATTCACAGGTCTGAGCTGCGACAAATTCAATGGAAGAGTCTGTTGGTTGAGAAGCTTGACCCATCTAGTTTAGCTATAAACACAGTGTTTGTACAAGCCCTTTTTTTTGCTGCTCTCATTACCGTGCCAGCACGCTATTGCAATTGTAATTTTGTTTATGGCACATCAGATAATGTGCTGCTTATTAAGAACACTAGCCTTATACTTTGCTCTTCCAAATGTATCATCTGGGCTACTTTCAAACAAAGTATCTCATTACTTTGAGATGCATACTGATGAGGTTAAATTTAATTGCTGAGGTTTCAATTTAAACACTAGCTTTCCTCACTATTTTGGAGTGCAACTAGTAGGGTGTCAGACATGCTGGACTAGATTATCCCTCTTGGGATGGGCTGGGAAATAAGGAGCTGTCAATGGCCCAGGAAAGCAGTGACGGAGAGTGGCAGTGGTGGCTGCATTGATACATTATCCTCCCAGTTTTCAACTTTAACTGGAAGTTATTGTCTCTCTTGGTCATCTCACAGGTCAACACTGCATAAGAGGCCACTGCATATCGGATGTTGCTGCTTTTGTCCTGGATCTTGCATGTGCCAAAGGTTTAAACTATCCACAGGTACAATTGCTAAAATGCCAGTGAATGAAGGAGATACACCACCATCAGTTAAACATGCACGTTGCTTTGTTCTTTGCTTGTTATTCATCTACATCCCAAGGAGCTTAGCTTGGTAGTAATAAAAACAGAGCGTAACAGAACAACCCAGAGTGAAACAAGTGAATAAAGTCTGTTGCAACACATTTACAACAGCAAAACAAAAACTATCAGCAATGTGATTGCTAACATTGCTGATTTGCTGGGAATGCAATTTCACGAATAAGCACAGAAATCAAGACAGAGGTTGTCTTCCTGGAATAGATGGCACTATGTTTACAAAGACAGGAAGAATACAAATGAAGTTGAAGAGCAATGAGCACATGCTAACTTTAGAAAAATGAATCTTAATAGATTTCCAAGCTTGATAGACTTGAGGGAGAGAAAAGAAAAATCACACATGGATTGAATGAGATATTACAATAGCTGCAAGTTAAATACAGGGTTAAGAAGATGTATCAATCACAGTTTAAATCTCACAACTGTGTTGAGCCAATGAATTGCAGCAATCAGTTAGAAGTTACTTAGGATGGCAGTCTCTAGGATTAAGCAAGATCATGATGAGAATTACAACATGGCCCATCAATCCTGTACTGAAGCAACCAGCACCTCAACTGGCAGGGTGATGGAATTACAGTGAGGCACATTTCTCAAGGCAGTCCCTCATAAATCTGTAACCATTGGCACAATCCATCACATGCCCAACACATAAGCAATCCATCTATTCACTTCATGTGTTTTTCAGTTTCATTATATGGATATGTCGAAGATCATATCCAATCATGCAAGTCACAACAATCAAAACTCTTCAGATGATTTATTTGTTAAGTCTCCATCAAGACACAAAAATTGAAAAACGAAATGACTGCAAATTAACACAACAATTTTAGTTTTAGCTAATGTCATGTTAAATTCTACATGAAAGTGAACTGAATATATGACCTTATTATAGGGACTAAACTGCATCTACACAGGTTCAAACAAGTCCTCCCGTAACCTCTTGGTTTTCTATGTGATTAATAAATATCCAAAAACATTCGCCAAATACCACTTGACAAGTATGGTCTTCAGGATACAGCAGTTACATAAGGGTGTGTTGGGGGTGGAGTGCATGGGGGAGTACAGCAGTTACATAAGGGTAGTGTTGGGGGTGGAGTGGATGGGCTAGTACAGCAGTTACATAAGGGTCATATTCGGGGTGGAGTGCATGGGGTAGTACAGCAGTTACATAAGGGTAGTGTTGGGGGTGGAGTGCATGGGGTAGTACAGCAGTTACATAAGGGTCATGTTGGGGGTGGAGTGCATGGGGGAGTACAGCAGTTACATAAGGGTAGTGTTGGGGGTGGAGTACATGGGGGAGTACAGCAGTTACATAAGGGTCATGTTGGGGGTGGAGTGCATGGGGGAGTACAGCAGTTACATAAGGGTAGTGTTGGGGGTGGAGTGGATGGGCTAGTACAGCAGTTACATAAGGGTCATATTCGGGGTGGAGTGCATGGGGTAGTACAGCAGTTACATAAGGGTAGTGTTGGGGGTGGAGTGCATGGGGTAGTACAGCAGTTACATAAGGGTCATGTTGGGGGTGGAGTGCATGGGGTAGTACAGCAGTTACATAAGGATCATGTTGGGGGTGGAGTGCATGGGGGAGTACAACAGTTACATAAGGGTAGTGTTGGGGGTGGAGTGCATGGGGGAGTACAGCAGTTACATAAGGATCATGTTGGGGGTGGAGTGCATGGGGTAGTACAGCAGTTACATAAGGGTCATGTTGGGGGTGGAGTGCATGGGGTAGTACAGCAGTTACATAAGGGTCATGTTGGGGGTGGAGTGCATGGGGTAGTACAGCAGTTACATAAGGGTCATGTTGGGGGTGGAGTACATGGGGGAGTACAGCAGTCACATAAGGGTAGTGTTGGGGGTGGAGTGCATGGGGGAGTACAGCAGTTACATAAGGGTCATGTTGGGGGTGGAGTGCATGGGGTAGTACAGCAGTTACATAAGGGTCATGTTGGGGGTGGAGTGCATGGGGGAGTACAGCAGTTACATAAGGGTCATGTTGGGGGTGGAGTGCATGGGGGAGTACAACAGTTACATAAGGGTAGTGTTGGGGGTGGAGTACATGGGGGAGTACAGCAGTTACATAAGGGTCATGTTGGGGGTGGAGTGCATGGGGTAGTACAGCAGTTACATAAGGGTCATGTTGGGGGTGGAGTACATGGGGTAGTACAGCAGTCACATAAGGGTAGTGTTGGGGGTGGAGTGCATGGGGTAGTACAGCAGTTACATAAGGGTCATGTTGGGGGTGGAGTGCATGGGGGAGTACAGCAGTTACATAAGGGTAGTGTTGGGGGTGGAGTGCATGGGGGAGTACAGCAGTTACATAAGGGTAGTGTTGGGGGTGGAGTGCATGGGGTAGTACAGCAGTTACATAAGGGTAGTGTTGGGGGTGGAGTGCATGGGGGAGTACAACGGTTACATAAGGGTAGTGTTGGGGGTGGAGTACATGGGGGAGTACAGCAGTTACATAAGGGTCGTGTTGGGGGTGGAGTGCATGGGGGAGTACAGCAGTTACATAAGGGTCATGTTGGGGGTGGAGTGCATGGGGTAGTACAGCAGTTACATAAGGGTCATGTTGGGGGTGGAGTGCATGGGGGAGTACAGCAGTTACATAAGGGTCATGTTGGGGGTGGAGTGCATGGGGGAGTACAACAGTTACATAAGGGTAGTGTTGGGGGTGGAGTACATGGGGGAGTACAGCAGTTACATAAGGGTCATGTTGGGGGTGGAGTGCATGGGGTAGTACAGCAGTTACATAAGGGTCATGTTGGGGGTGGAGTACATGGGGTAGTACAGCAGTCACATAAGGGTAGTGTTGGGGGTGGAGTGCATGGGGTAGTACAGCAGTTACATAAGGGTCATGTTGGGGGTGGAGTGCATGGGGGAGTACAGCAGTTACATAAGGGTAGTGTTGGGGGTGGAGTGCATGGGGGAGTACAGCAGTTACATAAGGGTAGTGTTGGGGGTGGAGTGCATGGGGTAGTACAGCAGTTACATAAGGGTAGTGTTGGGGGTGGAGTGCATGGGGGAGTACAACGGTTACATAAGGGTAGTGTTGGGGGTGGAGTACATGGGGGAGTACAGCAGTTACATAAGGGTCGTGTTGGGGGTGGAGTGCATGGGGGAGTACAGCAGTTACATAAGGGTCATGTTGGGGGTGGAGTGCATGGGGTAGTACAGCAGTCACATAAGGGTCATGTTGGGGGTGGAGTGCATGGGGGAGTACAGCAGTTACATAAGGGTAGTGTTGGGGGTGGAGTGCATGGGGGAGTACAACAGTTACATAAGGGTCATGTTGGGGGTGGAGTGCATGGGGGAGTACAGCAGTTACATAAGGGTAGTGTTGGGGGTGGAGTGCATGGGGGAGTACAACAGTTACATAAGGGTCATGTTGGGGGTGGAGTGCATGGGGTAGTACAGCAGTTACATAAGGGTCATGTTGGGGGTGGAGTGCATGGGGGAGTACAGCAGTTACATAAGGATCATGTTGGGGGTGGAGTGCATGGGGGAGTACAGCAGTTACATAAGGGTAGTGTTCGGGGTGGAGTGCATGGGGGAGTACAGCAGTTACATAAGGGTAGTGTTGGGGGTGGAGTGCATGGGGTAGTACAGCAGTTACATAAGGGTCATGTTGGGGGTGGAGTGCATGGGGTAGTACAGCAGTTACATAAGGGTAGTGTTGGGGGTGGAGTGCATGGGGTAGTACAGCAGTTACATAAGGGTAGTGTTGGGGGTGGAGTGCATGGGGGAGTACAACAGTTACATAAGGGTAGTGTTGGGGGTGGAGTGCATGGGGGAGTACAGCAGTTACATAAGGGTAGTGTTGGGGGTGGAGTGCATGGGGGAGTACAACAGTTACATAAGGGTCATGTTGGGGGTGGAGTGCATGGGGGAGTACAGCAGTTACATAAGGGTAGTGTTGGGGGTGGAGTGCATGGGGGAGTACAACAGTTACATAAGGGTCATGTTGGGGGTGGAGTGCATGGTGTAGTACAGCAGTTACATAAGGGTAGTGTTGGGGGTGGAGTGCATGGGGGAGTACAGCAGTTACATAAGCGTCATGTTGGGGGTGGAGTGCATGGGGTAGTACAGCAGTTACATAAGGGTCATGTTGGGGGTGGAGTGCATGGGGGAGTACAGCAGTTACATAAGGGTAGTGTTGGGGGTGGAGTGCATGGGGTAGTACAGCAGTTACATAAGGATCATGTTGGGGGTGGAGTGCATGGGGGAGTACAGCAGTTACATAAGGGTAGTGTTCGGGGTGGAGTGCATGGGGGAGTACAGCAGTTACATAAGGGTCATGTTGGGGGTGGAGTGCATGGGGTAGTACAGCAGTTACATAAGGGTCATGTTGGGGGTGGAGTGCATGGGGGAGTACAGCAGTTACATAAGGGTCATGTTGGGGGTGGAGTGCATGGGGTAGTACAGCAGTTACATAAGGGTAGTGTTGGGGGTGGAGTGCATGGGGGAGTACAGCAGTTACATAAGGGTCATGTTGGGGGTGGAGTGCATGGGGGAGTACAGCAGTTACATAAGGATCATGTTGGGGGTGGAGTGCATGGGGGAGTACAGCAGTTACATAAGTGTAGTGTTGGGGGTGGAGTGCATGGGGTAGTACAGCAGTTACATAAGGGTAGTGTTGGGGGTGGAGTGCATGGGGGAGTACAGCAGTTACATAAGGGTCATGTTGGGGGTGGAGTACATGGGGGAGTACAGCAGTTACATAAGGGTCATGTTGGGGGTGGAGTGCATGGGGTAGTACAGCAGTTACATAAGGGTAGTGTTGGGGGTGGAGTGCATGGGGGAGTACAGCAGTTACATAAGGGTCATGTTGGGGGTGGAGTGTATGGGGGAGTACAGCAGTTACATAAGGATCATGTTGGGGGTGGAGTGCATGGGGGAGTACAGCAGTTACATAAGGGTAGTGTTCGGGGTGGAGTGCATGGGGGAGTACAGCAGTTACATAAGGGTCATGTTGGGGGTGGAGTGCATGGGGGAGTACAGCAGTTACATAAGGGTAGTGTTGGGGGTGGAGTGCATGGGGGAGTACAGCAGTTACATAAGGGTCATGTTGGGGGTGGAGTGCATGGGGTAGTACAGCAGTTACATAAGGGTAGTGTTGGGGGTGGAGTGCATGGGGTAGTACAGCAGTTACATAAGGGTCATGTTGGGGGTGGAGTGCATGGGGGAGTACAGCAGTCACATAAGGGTAGTGTTGGGGGTGGAGTGCATGGGGTAGTACAGCAGTTACATAAGGATCATGTTGGGGGTGGAGTGCATGGGGGAGTACAGCAGTTACATAAGGGTAGTGTTCGGGGTGGAGTGCATGGGGGAGTACAGCAGTTACATAAGGGTCATGTTGGGGGTGGAGTGCATGGGGTAGTACAGCAGTTACATAAGGGTCATGTTGGGGGTGGAGTGCATGGGGGAGTACAGCAGTTACATAAGGGTCATGTTGGGGGTGGAGTGCATGGGGTAGTACAGCAGTTACATAAGGGTAGTGTTGGGGGTGGAGTGCATGGGGGAGTACAGCAGTTACATAAGGGTCATGTTGGGGGTGGAGTGCATGGGGGAGTACAGCAGTTACATAAGGATCATGTTGGGGGTGGAGTGCATGGGGGAGTACAGCAGTTACATAAGTGTAGTGTTGGGGGTGGAGTACATGGGGTAGTACAGCAGTTACATAAGGGTAGTGTTGGGGGTGGAGTGCATGGGGGAGTACAGCAGTTACATAAGGGTCATGTTGGGGGTGGAGTACATGGGGGAGTACAGCAGTTACATAAGGGTCATGTTGGGGGTGGAGTGCATGGGGTAGTACAGCAGTTACATAAGGGTAGTGTTGGGGGTGGAGTGCATGGGGGAGTACAGCAGTTACATAAGGGTCATGTTGGGGGTGGAGTGTATGGGGGAGTACAGCAGTTACATAAGGATCATGTTGGGGGTGGAGTGCATGGGGGAGTACAGCAGTTACATAAGGGTAGTGTTCGGGGTGGAGTGCATGGGGGAGTACAGCAGTTACATAAGGGTCATGTTGGGGGTGGAGTGCATGGGGGAGTACAGCAGTTACATAAGGGTAGTGTTGGGGGTGGAGTGCATGGGGGAGTACAGCAGTTACATAAGGGTCATGTTGGGGGTGGAGTGCATGGGGTAGTACAGCAGTTACATAAGGGTAGTGTTGGGGGTGGAGTGCATGGGGTAGTACAGCAGTTACATAAGGGTCATGTTGGGGGTGGAGTGCATGGGGGAGTACAGCAGTCACATAAGGGTAGTGTTGGGGGTGGAGTGCATGGGGTAGTACAGCAGTTACATAAGGGTCATGTTGGGGGTGGAGTGCATGGGGGAGTACAGCAGTTACATAAGGGTCATGTTGGGGGTGGAGTGCATGGGGTAGTACAGCAGTTACATAAGGGTAGTGTTGGGGGTGGAGTGCATGGGGTAGTACAGCAGTTACATAAGGGTAGTGTTGGGGGTGGAGTACATGGGGGAGTACAGCAGTTACATAAGGGTCATGTTGGGGGTGGAGTGCATGGGGTAGTACAGCAGTTACATAAGGGTAGTGTTGGGGGTGGAGTGCATGGGGTAGTACAGCAGTTACATAAGGGTCATGTTGGGGGTGGAGTGCATGGAGTAGTTCAAGCATCCCAAGTATTTTGCATTTGCAATTTTATCCAGGACCTGTTTCTGTACGAGGGGATGGTAAGTTTATGCTTTTATTTGGCACAGTTGTGAATGAATACATTTCGAGTGAAGCACTTGTATAAAGGAAACCAGCCACTAGGAAAAGGAGAAGGCACAGAAGCCACCAATCCCTAAGTCGCAACTTTTTGCTAACTGGATGTTGCAAGAATCCTGGGTTGCACTAGTCTATAGTGTTAGGAATTAACAGTTAACTGGCATTGTCCAAGCTCATGTGCTGACAATGTTCTACCGCTTGCTGAAACCTTAAAGTTCATGCTGACAATATACATCACCACTGTGTTTCCTGCCACCATTTTTTGTTTCTTAGAGCACATTAATACTGACAGCAGGATATGTAGTAAAGGTGGTTCTGAAGGCAGCCAGGATATTCAATGTTATCATTTGAGGCTTCGATTATAAGAGCAGGAACATTCTGCTAGAACTGTACAAATGCTTCTTAAACACATCACAGCACCAGTTCTGAAGAAGAGTCATACCAGACTTAAAACTTTGTTAATTTTGTTCCTCTCTCCGCAGATGCTGCCAGGATTTCTCCAGCATTCTCCATGTGCTTCAGATTTCCAGCATCCATAGCATTGTGCTTTTAAACACTACTCGGAGAATAGATGGAATATTGTACACTGTTCAGGCTATACCACATCACAGGAAGGTTATGATTGGACTAAGAAGGGTACTGCAGAGCTTGATGAAGACTGCTTCCAGGACTGGAGAAGCTAAGGTGTGAGAACAGATTGGATAAATGTAGATTGTTTTGTTTGAAGGGGCTGATGTTTAACTGAGATACATAAAATTATGAGGGGCCTAGAGAGGGAAGATAGACATGATCTTAGCCATTTCGCAGCAAGGTCAATAAACATGAACATAGATTCTACATTTTGTTTGAACAGAAATCTGAAAAGAGTGTTTTTATTAACCCACAAGCTGATGCGTGTCTGGAATTTTCAACCTGAAATAGCAGGAGAGAAATAACTCCTCATTATATTTAAAAAGGAACTTGGATGTATACTTGGGATGCTGCAGCTTGCAAGAGCTAGAAAGTGGAATAAACCTAGATGAGTCGTTTTGATTAACATGGGCACAGCCCCTTGTTGTATGTTGTTAATTTTTTTCTTGAATACAAGTGTGGGTGTTTTATTGCAGTGTAATATTATTTAATTTTGAGCTTAGCACAGTAAATATATATTCTTCAACCCTTTGATTTCAAAAGGATTTCAAATTAGGTATCCAATAAATATGCAAATCAAATATGGTTCTGAAGAAAAGACTGTAACTCACTCTGGTTATGACTCAAGTTTCCAGACACAAATGCAGAGACCATTTCAAACATAAAACAGAAACCTGTCAGATACAAGTAACAAGAATGGTATCTGTACTTTTGGAGGTAAGAGGAACTTAGTATCTCATGTTAATTGAGGCTTAATAAACAAAGACATAAAAAGCTCCATCTAGAACATTACCCAGGATCTAATACTCATTGACCAGTTTGGATGATAAAAAAAATGTGAAAAGGTTTTAAGCTAATTTAATTGACTTGAAACTATACTGTCAAATTCATCATAGTCAAGGTACTCACATTGATTGTTAGCACCAACTGGCAATATCTGAATATTCTTTGGCAGTTAACTGGGTGTCAGACAAATCCTATTATTCCACTCCTTTTTCCCTTAAATAAATGTCATTCAAGAACGTTACAATCTCTGATCAATATTAATATTCTCATCTCATCTACAAAGCTGCTTCTGCAGTAACTTTATTGATTTTAGACACTATCAGTTTTCTGATAAATTACTGGAAAAAAAAACTTATATTCAAGGATTGTTATCTGGATAGATGGGTGCATTATGGTCGCTAGGCAGATAGTTAAATTGTTTTCTTTTCCAGAAAGTAACATTTACTCCTTGATTGAGCAGTAAAATTGTTGATGCATCGATCAATGGCAAGGTGGGTGGATGGTTGAAGGCATATTAAGACTCCCTCAAATGAGGACCAAAATGGTCAATGATGAATGATCATCCAAATTTAGCATCATTTGCTGTCTTGTTTATTCATCATCTTGACAGGGTAGAAAATATGTTCCACCCACGTAAATAACCTTGTGCACATATATTCGGAAATTGAGGATGAGAGTTTCTGAATAACTCAAGGCAACATCACAAGCAACAGTCAGGAGATCTGAAAATTACATAGTGGAGATCTGAATAACACACTTCAAATCAAAATAATAGCAAGCAATGTCTTAAATTTTTTGGACGCTTTAATTTCAGAGTCTCCCAAATTAAAGAGCAGTTAGCATTTGAACCACAGTTCCTTAGGATCACTCATTTTGCCACTGCTGTAATCTGCACCCAGATCCTCCTTAACCCAACTGCACCTAGTTCCACTCTCCAACTTTGGCTGATAAAATTCTTCCCTTAAAAGTACATACTTGCTTTTAGTGAACACTCAGTACGTCAGCACAATCCAATGTCAAACTGTGCCCTGCTTTATGGATCGTGGAACTGGCCTAAACCAGATGGCTATCCTCATTGTACTGGGAAACTAAATTACTGACGGACTCATTCTAAGGATTTTAAATCATTTCTAAAAAATGGTCATGCTCAATACTTCTGCCAAATCTATACCCTTTCCAATTATTATAACGTTGCAAAAGAATGTGAAGAATGCCAGACAAAGAAACGCTATGCAAACTAACTGTCAAAATCAAAAGAGTCTGAAAAAATGGCTAGTCTGTGGGATGTAAACAGCAGCAATGGCTGAGGTCAATACTGAAACATTGTTCAATACAGGATTAAGGGTTCACTTAGTTGAGCACTAAATCCAAAATCCTGCTCTCAGGAGGGAGAAAGATTACACATAAACTTTGTTCGGAAGCAGCATTTGAACAATATGCCGTCCCAAAATGAAATGAAGAAATTTTGAAAACCTGGAGTTGCTGCCTTCTGCACAGGTAACATTTGATGCTGCTTTCCATCAGCAAAATATAGAGCTCAAAGTGAAGTCTCAGCAGGAAAGTATCACATCAGGAGCATAGTTAATAGCTTGAGGTGGAAAATCCACAGCATTTACCATCATGTTTGATATTTTAGCTATGGATTGCTTTCAAAAAGAACACTCACAGTTACACGCATTGTGGCCATGCCCTGTGTATCACGAATATTTGTAAGGACTTCTTTTTTAAAACAAAAGTACAAGCAGGGTCAGCAAAACTATTGACAACAATCATTATGGAAAGAATTTCAAAGGTTTGATATTAACAATTATGACACCTATAAATGTGAATTAGACTGATTCTTTGAGGATATCTTCCTGATCATACGTTCACAAATCCTTGGATAATTGAATGATATGTGTCCGTATACAGTAAGATCTGGACCCAGGCTTTTGGGAGATAAGTGTAAAGTAGCATCCGCAACACACAAGTAGCATGACAATCTCCAACAACAGAGTTTAACCATCACTTCTTAACAGTAAACGTCGTTACTATCACTGAATCACAAACTACCAATATCCTGGAATTATATCATTGATCAGAATCTGAACTGGATTAAACACTGTGGTTATAAGAACACACAACTCACCTCATTTGTCCCCAGTGCTTAATTGCCTTCTACAAGAACAAATCAGGAGTGTGATAGAATAGGCTATATTTTCCTACAAATGCAACTCCATCAACATTCAAGAAGGTCAACACCATTCAAACAAAGCAAACCACTTGACTGGTATTACATCTACAACCTTCAGTCATTCACTTCTAACACCACCGATGTTCAATGGCAGAAGTCTGTACCATCTACAAGATGTACTTCAGAACTCATTAAGACTCTTTTGAAGGCACTTTTCAAGCCCGTGATATCTATCACCAAAAAGGAAAGGTTAGAAGATGTATAAGGAACAGCCCCAAAGGAACACACCAAGCTGATTTGGAGCTACATCACCATTCCTTCACTGTCACTGTGTCAAAATCCCAGGACTCCATTTCTAACGGCACTGTAAGTTTTTCTACTGGTTCATAAAAGCAGCTCAGATTCCCCAGGGTAATCGGCCAATGAGCAATACAAAGCTCATATCTCACGAACAAATACAATTTTTAAAAATGTGCTGGATTAAAACTGATGCTTGTAGACACACAGTTGAATGTTTGGTTGTTTTTTTTAATCCAAATGCAAAAGAAAATCCCAGAAAGCTGCCATTGTGCATGAAGGAACAAGTAGTCAGTATTCAACATGTGGAACAGGCATGTGAACAAGTTGCAGTGAATAAATACTATCCTTAGGATAATGTCACACTGATCAGTCAAAATCTTCAAAAAGAACAATGTACGAACAGGTAATTGAGGAAATAAGGTACTAAAGAACTAGACAAGGGTACCCCACTAATTTCACCATCTATGTAAAGCAGAGACACTAGTTTACATTGGTCAAATGGCATCATTTTTGCCATTTCCTTTGGAATGAATTGCAAAGGGCAACATTTCTCCTCCTCAGAGTGGTGAGCAGGAAGAATAACTCAGTCATGGGCCCTGCAGAAGTTACCACCTCCAGCCGACACCAATTGATTATGGCCATATCACATTCTTTTGCATGAGTCACTTAAAGCTTCAAGAGACATTTAAACTTCTGAGGGCATTTTTAAAAATTTTAAAAACCTGCCTTGGTCTAACAGGGTGGACGAAGACATCAGAGGGAAGACATCTCGCCTGGAGAAATAAAGCACACTTCCTCAGAAAGTCACCTTGGAGAAGTGTGCTTTTCTCACACCTACAAGATTATATCTTTTCAATAAAGAGGCTCAAATACATCTTCAACGAGAAAAAACCAGAAACCTGATACCACTGTAGCCCCATTGTAAGGGCACCGCCAGAGATTTTCAAACCCCATGTCTCCTTCAGGGAGTTGAAACAGTATTTTCAGCCTGCTATGCCTCCGACATTCTTGATGAAATAGAGCAATAATGACTTCCACAGCTCGAAGTAATCCAAGCACCCAGATTGCAACTTTAAATATCATCTGCTTTGTGTGTGTAGGTGTGCATGTGCATTTGTGTGCATGAGGATTGAATATTTATTACTATTTTAACATTGTGTAAATAAATGTTTATCCCCTCTATCGATTTAAATCTACCAGAAAGACTTATTTTTTATCTGTTCCCAAAAGCCACAACTCTGAAGGAATTTAAAAAGTCTTCCTTTGAAATGCATCTTATTGCAGTCATTCAAGAAAAGAATCATAATAATTAGGACATTATCACATATCGCTTCCCTTTCGATCAGATGATGTATAAAGCATAAAAGGCAGATTTACATGAATTAATTTTATTTTATGTTGCTGACCCCTCTCATTTCTTCAGATTTATTCAGAAATGACTCATTAGCTGACAAAGAATCATCAGAGTAGATGAGTTTCATTTTTATGCTTGGTAGTTATTCAATTCATTCTCTCTATTAATGTCCCTTTTTCTTAAACATTTACAAAGTAGGCTAATTGTCTCACATTCATTCTGTGCTTAAAGGTGGAAGTCTGATATAATCCCAGACGCGGTGGTAGTGGAAATGACTAATAATGATTTAGTGAAGTGGACATTTTAAGAATGTAATGTTAACTTCATACCTTGGAACAAGTGGAGTCAAGTAGCAGCTTTCTTAATTACAGTTTGATGGTGCATGAGTTCAGTTACATAACTGAACTTTGCAGAATGCTGTCCCCATCTTACAGCTATTACAAAAAGCTTGAACAAACTTAGAAAATCAAAAGAATGATTGCTCTCTGAAATAGTCAAACA
The DNA here is from genome assembly GCF_030684315.1 of Stegostoma tigrinum. Taxonomy (NCBI): domain Eukaryota; kingdom Metazoa; phylum Chordata; class Chondrichthyes; order Orectolobiformes; family Stegostomatidae; genus Stegostoma; species Stegostoma tigrinum. Next base: position 21,463,839 of record NC_081356.1, read on the forward strand.
AGCCATTGCAACAAATCACCACAGAAAAGTCAAAGAATAAACTAGAGATGGCATCCACTTGGCACTGCAGTCCATCAGCTGCAACAGCAGAAATGATTTCAACCATAATCTGTAACCTCATAGCCCAGGACATCCCTCACTCTACCATGTCGGGTGTGGCACCAAATGTACAGAAAAAATAAAACAACCTGAAGCTATAACTTAGGACAATTGCATGGATCGTGAATAAGTATGAGAAAGAGATAAGCTATTCCACAATGAATAGATCAGTGCAACATGTGCAGCCACGTTACGAATAGTGAGGCAAATCAATATTCATCCAAAAGGAGCAGACTTCACAAACCGTCCATTAACAATGACGGAGGAGCTAAGAATGAGAAGGCTGATCAGTCTGATGTGTTTGTAACTATCTGGGTGGGTGGTTAATCTCTGCTTTCTTCTACGGTTCAAGTGTCATCAAGATCAGTGTTTAGTCAACTTGATGTACTCTATGCGATATCAACAAATGAACCAACACACCAGTCACAGCAAAAGTAATGGGCTCTGACAACATCAGAGCTGTACCAAAGACAGGAGCTCCAGAAGTAGCAATGTCTCAACTAAACTGTTCTAGCATAGCAACAAGTCATCTACCCGGCAATACGTAAAATTGACAATATTCTGACCACAAAAAGGATAAACCTAATCTAGACAATTCACAACTTATCAGTCCACTCTCAGTTTTCATCAAAATGATGGAAGGTTTTATTGGCAGTGACTATGAAGTAACTCTCACTCATCACTGAAGACAAATACATCTACTCAATTGGCAATACAACACAAAGAGAAAATAGATGCTGGAATTTTGAAGTTAAGAACAAAATTAACTGAAGAAACTCAACTGGTCTGGCAGCATCTCCTGAAATTGAAAAAAGTGTTAAAGTTTCAAGTCCAGTATGACATTCACTGAAAACTGAAGCAAAAGGTAGATAATTCACAGGCTTTGTACTGTCATGAAATAGAGGAGTGAGGTTTCAGAAGGGGAGAGCAGGGGAAGATTAGAAGTTGAGCAAGATTAAAGCTCAGAGATGTCACAGAACATAAAGTGAAGTGAGTGGCAATTGTATTGAAGGAAAATAGGTTCAAAGTTGGTGTAGATTCCAGAAAATAGTTCAGCTTTGCTGATTGGCTGCTCTGCTTAATCAGCACCCCAGCAATCTCCTCAAATATTCACTCCTTCAGCAATGTGTACCATCTACAAGCAAGCTGCCAAGGTTCCTTCAACAGGACATTCCAAACTCCCAGGACATTGACTTGGAAATATATTGCCATCCCTTCACAATGGCTGGGTGAAATCCTGGAACTGGCTTTCCTAGCGACTTTGTGGGTATATGTGCATCACAGAGGCTGCAGAGGTCACGGCCAGTTATGCGAAGTGTAATAAGGAGATGCAATAAAGCTGATTTTGTCTGCAACAATCAGAACTCATGAGCAAATTTCCAGCAAGTTCACTTAAAGGGAAGTGCAACTCTCTTTTGCTGAAAGTAATTTTCCTTGGATTGGGATTCTAGATTACAAATAACACTGTGTTGCTAGCTCACTGGCGCAAAGCTATTTGGGGCATAACATCTGGCCAGCTTAACACCTGCTCAGTTCTCTGCTCCCAAATTCAATAGAACAAATAGAAACAGCTGAAGTCTTCCACTGACTAGAATTAACAACAACTAGCTTGATCCTTCAGTGCTCTGAGGCTGTACGAAAGTCGAAGCCAATTTATCACACATAACATATAGGTTCTACTTAATTATCAAAAGACAACAGGCAACCTTCCTTAAACACTATAATACTGTTACAGATCGTCTGTGATGAAGCCAAGATACACTACACAGGATGCCTTGTACATTATGTTTTTTATTTGAAATGCAGCCAAATTTGAAAAAAGGAAGTATTTCAAGTTTACTGAGGTTTACTATTTCTGGCAAGAAGTACGTTGCTTCAAAAAGCCTGTACATCAATAGCGTGAAAAGCAAAATAATGCCTGCTTGGCAAGCTTCAAAAACCTACTTGGAGGATGTGAATCTGCCTGATGAACTGAGGAGAGCAGAGTAATGAAGGAACTCTCGTCTCAATCCAAGACATAGTCAATGCTACATCATTGTCAGATGAAATGAGAGCACAATCGACATGGGGCCCTTCATATTTATTATTATACCTTTATGTTATCATTTTCATGGTTATATTAGGTCCTCAGGTGATTTTCCTTGATCTTGAAAGATGACAGCATGAGCAACGTTAAAGGCTAGACTATAAACTGGTGCACAGTTATTGTGCACTAAGTGAATTTCTGAACAGAAGCAATACAATACTGAGGAGTTGCTGTGATCAAAATTTAACTGTCCCTCTTTGGATTCAATTATTACGCTCACTGAATTGAGCATCTGTATAAAATGTACTAGACACAGAAAAGTACCTGAATAATGGCCTTCTTTCTAGCAGTTAGTTGCTAACTCCCATTGGAGTCTCCTTGGCCCATTTTTTTTTGCTAATGGCTTTGATTTGACTGCACAACTTTACAAGTTATGCTTCTTAAACAATGACTGGAACAAAATTAAAGTGCAAGCCCCTAAACAGAAATGGCAGCCAAATAACTTCGATAAACAAACTAACAAAAGCAAATATATTCTAAATCTTCAGAAATCTGTAGAAATCACAGCACTGATCAGCTGGATTATGGCATACAATTCTGGGTGACACACTTTAGGAACAAAGGATACAGAAAGGAATCACCATGATGGCACGAGGGATGAGTGACTTCAATTCTTTGCAGAGACTGTGACAAAGGGACCAAAATTGTGGTCACTAAATTTCTTGACAACAAAGATAAGTGGAAATGTAAGGTGTCAAGAGTACATGTAATAAGGAGAACTTATGCAATAGCCTTTGTAGATTATTTAAATCAGTGGGCATTAGTTTGACAGGTGGAGCATAATGTGACAAAATGCGAAGTTGTTTGCTTTGGTGAAAGAACAGAAAATCAGCATGTTATTTAATTGGACAGAAATTGCAGCAACTATGAGGCAGAGGGATCTGGGGACACTGGTACATTAATCATAAGAAATTAATAAGCAAGTGCAGCAAATGATTAGGGAAGCAAATGGAATGTCGGCATTGATTGTGAGGGCAATCAAAAAGAAAGTAGTGGATGTAGCCATGTAGTGACAACATCATTGGATTAGTATTCTAGAGGCCCAGAAAAATTTACTGGGTCACACATAGAATTATGTTAGGTCAGTCCAGGGAAGACGGACAGGTCAAGGAAATGGGAGTTCGCAACAAACAACTGCACCTCCCAGTCGCAAACCATTTCCACTCCCCCTCCCATTCTTTAGATGACATGTCCATCATGGGCCTCCTGCAGTGCCACAATGATGCCACCCGAAGGTTGCAGGAACAGCAACTCATATTCCGCCTGGGAACCCTGCAGCCTAATGGTATCAATGTGGACTTCACCAGTTTCAAAATCTCCCCTTCCCCCACCGCATCCCTAAACCAGCCCAGTTCGTCCCCTCCCCCCACTGCACCACACAACCAGCCCAGCTCTTCCCCTCCACCTACTGCATCCCAAAACCAGTCCAACCTGTCTCTGCCTCCCTAACCTGTTCTTCCTCTCACCCATCCCTTCCTCCCACCCCAAGCCGCACCCCCATCTACCTACTAACCTCATCCCACCTCCTTGACCTGTCCGTTTTCCCTGGACTGACCTATCCCCTCCCTACCTCCCCACCTATACTCTCTACACCTATCTTCTTTTCTCTCCATCTTCGGTCCGCCTCCCCCTCTCTCCCTATTTATTCCAGAACCCTCACCCCATCCCCCTCTCTGATGAAGGGTCTAGGCCCGAAACGTCAGCTTTTGTGCTCCTGAGATGCTGCTTGGCCTGTTGTGTTCATCCAGCCTCACATTTTATTATCTAAGAAACAATAGTCTTCCTGGCATCATGAGTAGGTGCTTACAGTCATTGACTGAGAGGGTTTAGATAGGTATTGACACAGCACAGAGAGCCAGTCCCCAAAATAAATTATTCCAACAAGGATTAGTGGGGATTGATGAACCAGGTTGATGAAGTTGTTGTCTACTTGGGAGCAGACCAGAAATTCGCCTTCATCAGACTAAAGCAATATCAAATAGAAAGACAAAAACACTACTTCAACACCACTGCTCCTGCTCCTCCATTTTACAGGATAGCTCTGCGATCAGTGAAACAATCTCAACTGCCATAGTCATCTAATTCTTTGTCTACTTAACTGATGGGTCATAACTAAAATTGCCAAATGGATCATATGTAAACTGCTGCTTCCAAACCAACTCCTTAAACGATAAGAAGAATGCTGTAAGTGGTTGACTGGTTATATTAAATAACTGTGATCACATATCAACCACACCAAAAAAAATGTCAACAAGACCATAGTAATGTTGTTAACTCCCATATGCACTCTGAGGTGGGATGGACAAGTCAGGAGATTGGCCCTGATCTTATCAAATGGTAGAAGACACATGAGAGGTCACACAGACTCCCCTTGTTTCTGACCTTGTGTTCTTCAATCAAAGCAGATTAATGGGAGGCACAAAGATGATTCAAAATTGAGAAGTTTTAAAAGGGGAGGTAGTGAGCAACTGCTTCCTCAGGTAAACACCTTAGTAAACATAAGTCTACAGATATAAAATTACTAATAATTTTAAAAGACTACAGCATAAATGAGGTGAGATCTTTTTATACTGAATGTTGTTAAGGTCAAGAATGCAGGACCTGAACCAGTGGCAGAAGGAGATTCCAGAGATGCTTTCAAAAAGCATTTGAACAAATATTTGAAGATGACTACTTTACAGGAGTTTGCATAAAAAGTTGGAATGAATGACTAATTGGGACAGCAATTGAAAAGTGCTAGCACAAACTGCATAGCTTCCACCTGAGCAGATAATTCAACACTTACATTTAGTGCTAAGATCTGGTACCTTTACAGAGTATAGGATATATTTAGGGTGCTGACATTCTAAAGCTATTAAGGTGACTTTTAAACAATACTGCTCCATAATGCAATAAAATATAGGAGCAGAATTCAGACATTTGGCCTACTCAGTCTGCTCCACCATTCAATCATGGAAGATATGCTTCTCAATTCCATTCTCCTGCTTTCTTCCTGTAACCCTTGACGCCCATGCTAATCAAGCGCCTGTCATCTCGGATTTTAATACACCCAAAGGCTTAGTCTCCACCGCCCTCAGCAGCAATGAGCTCCACAAATTAACCACTCTTTGGCTGAAGGACTTCCTCCTCATCTCAGTTCTAAAGTGTTGTACCTTCATTGAGAGGCCACTATTAGGTCCTAGTTTCTCCTATTAGGTTCTCCATGTCCAATCTATTCAGGCATCTCAGTATTCTGTAAGTTCCAATGAGGTTCCCTCCTCCAGATTCTAAACTCATCAAGTACAGACCCAGAGTGCTCAACTGCTCTTTATACAACAAGCCCTCCATCCCTGGGATCATTCTTATAAACCTCCTTTGGATCGCTCTGAGGCCAGCACAATCTTCCTTATATACAGGGCCTGAAACTGCTCATAATATTCCAAATGTAGTATGACTCGTGCCTTAAACTGCCTCAACAGTACATCTTTTCTCCTGTATTCTAGCCCTCGAGAAATAAATGCTAACGTTGCATTCATGTTTCTGACTGCCAAGTGAACCTGCACGCCAACCTTAAGAGAATGCTAAACTAGGACTCCTAGTCATTTTGTGATTCAGAATTCCAAACTATTTCCCCACTTAGAAAATAGTCTATGCAGAAGAAACATTATCTTTCTGACTCAGTGAAGAAACAGTGGAAATTCAGTGCACAAAGTCATCACTTACATGGCATTGCCATGAATTTTCAGAGTTCAAAAGTCCTTTCTGTCTCACTTTGTTCATTCTTCAATTGTTCGGTGTCTTCAGAACATCAGCCTTAGGGCCTGTTAGAACCTACACAGCTTAGGATCTACAGGAAACTGAAATTCCTGCCCACCACCCCCACCAATCCATGTCTTTAATACCCCATATCCTCCTGTCCCCTCTCCCGTCCAATCCTGCATCTTCACTCTCTCAAGTGCTGAACCATTTTTCAAAAGCACGTGCACTTCTCGAAAGAAAACTGGTGTGGTCTTTGTGTATGACATCACGTAAAATCTTGTGTTGCGCTTCAGCTCAATTGCCCACAGTTGTAGGCATCAGCAGACGCTGCCTAAGATGGAAAAAAAAGCCTTACCTCGTTTGAAAAAAACACTTGCATTTATATGGTATTTTAAGAGTATCTCTGTGTGCTTTACAATCAATTAAATACACTTGTTTTTTTATGGATAGTCTATGTTGCAATGTAAAGTAACAGCCAATTTGTGCACAGCAGGGTCCTACAAATAGCAATTAAACACATGATTTGATCATTTTTTCAGGTTGAGGGATAATTTTTAATTATGATACAATAGAACTCTCCTGCTCTTTTGGAATTGTACCAAGATATATTTTACACTTACCTGAGAGAAGCAGATGCCAAACATCTCACTCAAAAAGGAAGTGCCTTAAAGCAACACTGAAGTGCCAGCACAGATTATGTCCTCACATTCCTGGAGTACGTTCCCACCCCAGATCATCCAAGGGCTTTGGAGTACTCCAGAAATAGCTGATATCTGGCGTGGCTGAGCTGATAGTACTCTCATCTCTAAGTCAGAAGTTTTTGAGTGTATGTATCACTGCTTAGACTTCAGCAAGAAACTGACATTTCAGTGCAGTAGTGCAGCAGTGAGTAAATGCTATCATTTGGAGAAGGCTTTCACCGTTCTTTCAGGAGAAGATGAAAGGAATCCATGGTATCATTTGCAGAGTTGAGAAGTCGTTCCTCTTGTTCTGTGCAATAGTTATTAGTTCATTAACATTGTTTAAAAAATGATGGGCAAACCTGTATCACATTGCTAGTTTGACAGGAATATGCTTCCACACTTCCTACATTGCAGCCCTGGCTATTTTTCAAAAGAAAGGACGCAATTAGCTGTAAACTACTTGGGGATATTCTTAGGTTGTGAAAATGCTGTTATAAATGTAAAGTTTACTTTGTGAAGATCCAACAGGGAGTGACAGGAGATACAATTCACCCAGCAGGGGAGCCTTGAACTAAGAGCTACGCCAATGTATCCAAGCAAGCTGGCAAAGTTTTTGAGAGTTGCCTGATTCTAAGCTTCATACAGTGACAGAAAGAAAGAACATAATAATACAGTGCAAAGGCAGAAGAATTCATTTTTTCCTACACCCATGTGATTGTTGAAGCAGATAATTACAATGTTAACCAGAAGAGACCAGTGTATGAAAGCTCAAATTACATGTAATTATGAGGAAATTATGCACTTAAGGGGTAGATCCCAGAGAGGGCAGAATTTAATGTAGACCAAGAAGAGTACTTAGTTCTTTAGAAGATGGAAACACCCCATATCCACAGAAGCCTGCAATCACTACTAGGTGTGATTCTGGATTTCCGACTTAGTGGGTGTCCAATAGGACATAATGGAGGGGGGTGTGGAGGGGTGTAAAATGAAGTGAGTCCTACTCACCACCCTCCCAACTGACTAAATAACCCCCAAAACATGCCTCGGGGAGAGATGGGAAAGAGAGGAGCAATCTGTCTGAGCACGTTCTTAACACCAAATGTCCATATCATCAAATTCTTAAGGGAAATTGTGCAATTGTTATAAATCAATACCCAGGTGATGCCAACTGAACATTTGGACTTTCATTGGAATTACTGCACATTAGTCTACCAAAAAGGCTATACACATCTGACAAACTATTGACAGTGAAGTACGTACAAGAAACACCACTAATAGTATATATTTACTGGATCTCTTCCTTTTAAGGTTGGCGTTGAGGAGAGATTGCACCCCATAATAGTCCGTTAGCAGCTCAGTTGAATTACGAACATGAAGAAAAAGAATAGATACCAATAAGAGATGACACCAAAAGGAGAGAATGCATGGCAATGGGCACAACTAGAACATAAATGAAATAAATTAATGCACAATATGGCAATGAACACAATAATAAAGATTAATGGAGGAATAATAGTAAAATGGCTGAAGAATACCAGTATTGTGGGGGAGAAAAATGTCATTTTTACCTTAGGAACATAAGGGCAGTGACAAGTTGAGGTGAAGCAAAATTCGAAGGGAGGGATTAAAGATTTTTACCACACTATGCTTAGTTACATGGTCAGAAAGTTTCAATCCTAAAGCTAACATAAATCAAAACTCCTCAATGGCAACTTGCCCTTGAGCTCGAATTAAGCAACACATGATCCATTTTATACTTTCAGCTTTTCAATTTCATCTTCTTGCATTTATGCTGTGTATACCTACTACTTAAGTTACAAAGGCAATGCAACTCAATTATAAGCTTGTAATCAGAACCATTGGAATGGCTGTGTCAACGTGTCTTTTAAAGTTGTTGATCACTGTCTGCCAACTTTCTAGCTTGGCATGTACGTAACACATTTAGCAACATGAAACTCTCAAATGCACACATTCTTCTGTGGGAACTGAAACTTAAGAGCTGAAGATTTTCTTCTCTTGCACTCTGTTCCACATTGAAGCTCCACCAACTCAGCCACCTGTCCTAACCGCACTTCTGTAAGTTGCCATCATCATTTCATCATGCAACAGAAGTGTCATGCTACAAAGTATGAGGACAGATCTTAAATGGTCTTTCTTAAAAAAAACTATAAAGGCTTGTTATTTTTAAAACGGACTGTTGCTGACTGCTACTGACCACACAACATGCCATTTGCCAAAGGCCACAAAGTTACAAAGATTTCTAGGAGAAAAAGCAATCCTACCACTTTGGTAGAGTTTCACATCTATAAATGCAGAAGTAATGTAGGCAGAGCATGACAATGAGGACACATCTTCCATCTCTGAACCTGAACTAATAAAAAGCAAGAGTCCTCAAAACTTGCTATGCCTGAAGCAGTGCTAAGGACCCCATAGCTATCACCTACAAAAACAAAGTGTTGTGAACCGGGGCATCAAAACTACTATCAAAGCTGAACTGACCCATCCAGGAATGCAATCACATGACTGAAACTCCCTCAGTCTTTCAATGGCTTTAATTATATACTTATAAAGGTTCTGGATGTGAGGACCTAAACAGATAAATAGAAAGCGGGACATAACACCAGCGCTTCGTCGGACGCTCACTGATGATGTTACCGAGGGTGGTGTGTAAACGTCTGAAAACTAACCTTCCAGCTCAGTGAGCAAACTCACATCCAGAACCTCAACCTGAGCTACAAATCTTCTCAAAACTCGCTAACTTATGAAGGTTTATTTCAGATATTTTTTAATATCAGAACACCAGAAGCTCCAGGCTTAGCTAAATTCCACATCTGGTCTGGACCCTTCTCACAACCTGCTGTCCAGGAGGAAGCCTGTATTTACCTGCATACAAGAAGCATATTGTTATACTATCAACTGTACTTACATGCATTCAAGCTCCTATGAAACGGAATTCCACAAGATCATGCAACTGCATGCATCGTCATTAGGATTTCTCTTAGCAAACTCCATGGGTATTTGAAATTGGGGCTTCTTTTCCTTCTCACTTTCCTCACTTGTGCATGTGCATCTGTGTGTGCATTGTAAACATTTCCTTCTGCGTTTTAATTAATAAACCCCTACTTTGTTTTGACCTGAAATAATTCGAAGTGGGTTTTTAAAAAAATTTCATTTCACAAACAGAGCGGATGGGGGAACACATCACTGCCTAGCACAAAAGGGAAAAGAGAAAGGTAAAAACTATCTCTGTTTATACCCAGAAAAGGAGAACCGTAAAATAATTAATGTCACCTCACCCACCTGTCTGTAATGTATTGTAAGTTAATTTGACGTGAGTCTTTGCTTGGGGCTTAGTTAGTCATTCAACAGCACTCAAAGATATTCACATCAGTATCTATTCTTTGTTCTGTATCTTAAAATGAAAATCAACTATTGATGTACTAAATGATTATAACAATGCACATAACAATATTGGATCATTGCAAAACGTCTGCAATAACGATCAATTTCCTGAAGAAGTCTGGAGTCTAGCTACGGTACAATGAAGGGATGCAGCTGCAACATCAATTGATTGCATGCATTCTCAATCCACACTGACTACATTTTTTTTGTCACTTGAGTAGTTGGAAAAAGAAAAGCAAGAAAGATGTTGTTGACATCACAATGTCAAATGTCATGTCTGTGAAAGTCCAGCACTGCTGCAACTTTTGTTGCTGAATATTTGTGCTTTTAAATCTTTGGGTTTGATGCAAGTCAATGACAATTTGAACTGGTATGAACGCTGGTTCAAAGGGAATGCGGATACTTCAGGTGACAGAGGGTTAGAAAATATTAACTGAAATAAAAACCTAAACCAATCTGTGCTTGCTGTGATGGTCTGAAGTAATACCTTAAGACGTATCTTCAAAAGATTTTACATCTTCGGTTACACAAGATCTCAGTGTCTTTCAAATGCATTAGTTTATCTAGTCAGTGCATTGAATCTTAATTTACAGAAAGATAATCAGCATTCAAGAAAAATAATTAGTTTTCCTCAAATTAACTTATGATGTGATAAGAAAGCCACACATTATTTAGTCAAGTCTACCATTATTTCAACTGTTCCTAGGATATACCATGCTGACAGAGAATTTTGATCTCTCAAGGAAATCAGGACATGGGGCACAGGTGAGATGTATGCGTATGTTCGCATGCGTACATATGTGTTCACAGTTCTTGAATCACTGGGGCATGTGGACTATTTCTGCTCTAATTTCTCCATTTTGTAAGCCTGCTACAGCAATGGACTTAAGTGTGTGGTTTAACAGGCTTCATTTTTCTTCCAACCTTTGCAATGAAAATTTCTGCAATGAGTTAAACATGGCAACTATTTAATAGATCATCATGTAGCCAATCGAATAGAAAATGTCGGAAAAAAGGCTATATAAAACAAGTGTCAAAGTGAACTGTCAAAGGCACCCACCAAGGTACTTAAAATTTCTGCCCTTTAAATATTTTTTGAAAATCTGACCGGAGTGTCATAAAAATGGTTCTATTGCATTGCGACTCTTGGCATAGGCTTGTTGCATGAATTATGTCATAACCCTCCATGAGTAGAGTGGCTTGTCTCTTAGTTCACAAATTAAATGACTGCTCCAAATAGCTATGGATTTTTTGAATTAGGACCAATAATTTCTGTGCTTGTTTCTTAAGGAAGTAAAATAAGCCAAATGTAATAAATTAGTTTTTATCAATGGAAGTTTTATTTTTAAAATAATGAGTTCTTCAAATGACCACTGAACTTACTTTGTCTCTTCTCAGCAGTATTTAATATCCAGTCCTACCTATTTTTTTGAGCGATATCCCATTTCCCATGCACTTTATGTTCACAAACCAACACAGGAAATCTAATTTAGATCTTATATTCCCTCTTGACTGACCCCAAATAATGCCTTATTTAGTCTTATCCCAGTGTTATTGTCCTTTCCAATCCTTTGTACACCTTATTTTATTCTTGCTAACATTATATGCTAACTCCAATTCCCCAAAAAGTTAATTTTAACACTCCTGGACACCACTATGCAAACCATACTCCAAAGATATTGCTGCTCTTTCTCTTCAGGGACAAACCATTCTGCCCGGAGAGATGCCATCTCCCTCAGAACTGGTCACAATGGTCCATGCATCCATAGTTCAACAACGTGCACCAGCAATATATTCATCTGCTCTGTTCCACTTCTACATTCAGTAGCATGTGATACTGGAAGTAATCAATCTTTCATGCTCTGCTTGCAAGCTTCTTCCCTAGCTCACTAAATTCTGCCTGTAGGACTTCAATCCAGAAAAAAACATTTCTATGTTCCCGTCTTTTAAATATCCTCTCACTCTTCCTTTCCCAATGATGTTCTGCCTCTCTGTATAATTGAGCCAACTGTGATGCCATGCACCAGATTCAGGAAACAATTGTCATACGAATTTTCCAAAGAATGGACATCGAGGTTTGATAACCACACTATACAAGTACTAGACATTGACCATGTCCAATGATTGAGAATCATCCTCGGCTCTACCACGTCTGGCTGGATGCCAGCACCAGAAACATATTACTCTTCTCTCCCCATTAATATGTTGCAAGGACAGTTCCCTTGACAATATCTTGACCCACTTCTCAGTCACTCCCAACAGTTCTTTTAACCCTCTCTGACACCTTCCCGTGAAATGGCAGAAGAGTATTACTGTCCTTTTATCTCCTCCTTCCTCATTGTTCAAGTCTCTGAACACGTCTAAGTAAAGCAGCACTTAACTTGTAATTCTTTCAATCTAATGTACTGTATTTGGTGTTTGCAACACCTCACCTTTGACCGCAATTATGACCCCAACCTTCTGTTTGCTTACCATTTCGATACATCATCCAGCTCTTATGCTTGTATTTGCATCCTAGGCTTGCTGCAGTGTCCAGAAAAGCTCAACACAAGCTGAAGAAACAACACCTTATTCTCCATTTATGTACTTCATAGCTTTCAGAACTCAACATTCAGTTTAACAACTTGAGGCACTGAAATTTGTTCTTCATTTTGATTACTCCTCTCTCCCCCACAACACCAGTTCCCAAACCCTGCCAGTGTCTTGTTTCTATGGTTAGGCTCTCAGTAGAACTTACCTGTTTTCTGCTGTTCACACCCAACAGTAATATCTGCTATTGCTTCTCGAAATATCATTGGCCATCGCTATTCTGTTTGCTCTGGGGCACCTTTACCATCAATTAAACTAGCTCCTCCCCTTCCCTTCCTCAGCACATAAAACCCACCACATGTCAATCCCTTTCAGTTCCAAAGAAGGATCATTTGGACTTGAATCATTAACTCTGTTTCTCTCTTCCCTATGCTGTCTGACCTGACAAGTTTCTCTAGTCTTTTCTGTGTTAAATTCATCGTTCGTGCTCATTTGCTGATATATCAGTAAAAGGTGCTTTGACTGGAGACGTCATCGGGAGGGGCTCTGTTCCTTAAAGTTATTGTATGCTGTGACATGTCACCATCGAGCTTTGAGCAATCCAGTCACGCCATTACGATCATTGGGAGAATGCAAGGAAGTTCTGAGCTGGCAGAGTCAATTCTAGTGTTCTGATGGGACAGGCAAGTGCTCAGGCAGCCGAATGAGAAAGTAGGAGATCAAGATGGAAGTAATTATATGTTGGTGTGCAACGTCACTGGGCAAGGTGGAGCTGGTAATTGAAGACCGAACCAAGTGTACTTTCTTTCAATATGTTGGGCAGATCTGTGGAAATGAGAAGGTTATATGACCAGGCATTGTTCTTTTCAGTAACGGGATCACTTGCAATATAAGCGCCACTCCTAACAAGTTTTGTTAGACCAACGATGAGAGGAATTCTCAGCAGGAAGCACCCGATTATACTGCAAGTCTTCTTGACCTATGAGGATGGGAGTTGGACACAATATCCAACAGAATAAAACTAGGACAGGTCTGTGATGGACTGGTGACACTTTCTTGTGCAAGGTACACGACATGATACATCCTCAGATATGTTATGTAATGTTCCATTTTCCCTTACATGTCATATAAAATATTAATAAATCACCCCCTGGAAGTTACAATGTATTAGATAACTCCATCACAGATCCCCTTCATTGTTAAATCAATTCCATTCATCACAATGCATTAAATTATCAATTCAAGTCTTAGAACAGATGCAATATGTTCCCTTCTATGGGACCATGAATTGTTTCTCAAGGTCGCCAAATTGAGACAACAAACAGTTTTCTTTTGATATCTGAATTATTCATTGAGATGGCCATGTTAAGCTAATTATTGCGACATCTTCTATTCCTGCGTCAGGATTCCCACTCAGTATGTGTTACTAGCAAACATGTCAGGAATTTGACAATCACAACAGGAGGTGGCTGATCACATCACTACTGCACTGAATCAGAATTGATTTCGCAAAACTAATGAAATGCAAACACAGTTTGGATTTTAAAATCGGACAAGAATACTTGGAAAATTGTAACTCCTAGGAAAATTGTAACTCCTAGTGATGGAATGGAACAAAAGGAATTTTGAGCTGCTGTAAAACCAATTTTGGGGTGACTGAATCACAGACACATTTATACTCACTGAAGAGGCACTTGGAACATTATTTGTCACTACTTTCTGTTAATTTTAACTTAAATATATCTCAGGCAACAACACATACCTTTTATCTCTCAGTGGACACAGTTGCTTGCAGGCTTGCTCATCCACAGAGCAAATTTGATGCATTGGTCAGATTTGCATTTCTTTTAATATGGTACCTTAGAGTCCATAACATGAGTTATTGCTTCTGAGCTCTAAAATTTCAGTGAGTTACAGTTACGGTGCAAAACAATGGATGAACAATTTATATGACCAGAACAAGTTTCTTTTAAAAAGAAAGATGAACTTCACTCAGTTATGTATCTGAAGTTCATTCCATCCTTCTTTTAAACACTCACAGTTTTAAGAAAAATAGCAGCAATTCACCAATGTGTGTGCCTCAATCAGTAGTGCCATTGCACTACATGATGTAGTTTTGTTGTCAGTGCTTTATTTCAAAATAGTTTCCAAGATAAGAATAATATTTTATTGAACGCTTGAGTAACGCTTGAGAGAAAAGTTTAGCAGACTGTGCAATTACAGAAGGTATTATGTATTGGAGCACACTTACTGTATGGGACACATTCATACTGAACTTCAAGATACTTGTATGTTCCTGGGCAAGGATCTGGAAACACATCGGGTCCAGCTACAACTGAGCATTGAGTACGATTATTACATCTGAAAAAGAGAGAAATAATTAATTATTGTCAAACGATTCTATCAAAACAAGTGCAAGGCACATAAATATTGGTGTGTTACATATCTGAAGGCAACATTGTTGTAATGTATGTTGTGTAATGGGTTAGCACAAACACATTTCAAAACTGTCCATTTGCAGTCTCTCACTGAATTTGAGGCAGATGCCATGAAGAAGCACAGACATCTATCCACTTGGGGCTGGGTATTTTACCCATAATCCACCCATAACCTTCTGCATTTCAAAGCTAATACTACTAGTGTATTAACTTTCCTCAAAGATTTATTGTTTCACAGCAGATACATCAAATGGAGCTGAGGAAACAGGTTATGGTTAGAGGAGATTTATCTTCAGAATACCTTGGAAAATTTGTTAGAAAGGGCTCTGTTACCATTAACTTGATTCAGTAGAGACATCATTATTAGAGCTTGCATTTCTGTTGAAACCACAATAACATCACGGTAAATCTGTTCCTAAAGTGTTTTAAGGGTCCACTTATATTTCAATTTTACACAAAACAAAGCAATTTCCATTTCTGTGTGATCTAAAGATTAACATGTAAATTTAGAACCAAGGCCCAATGTGATCTTGGTGGTACAAGGCCTCTGAAATGAGGCCGTCTCACACCGCTTGTAATTTCAAACTACATGGAATACAACATTATTAGGACAGCATTACAGATGAATCAACGGTGATTTTAATATTAAAGATGACAGACACTCTGCACCCCCCCCCCCCGCCTTTCTTCATGGCTGCATCTAAGAACATAAGCGAGAAAAACGATGAACATTTTCTGAACGCTTTTACCAAACAGGATAGAAATCTGAAACAAAAATAAAGAAAATCCTGAAAATACACTACAGCTTCTGAACACTGTGGACAGAGAAAGAGCGTTAGCATTTAAAATCAAGGGCTCTTTCATCAGAACTGGAAAAGGCTGGATGTGCACTTGGTTCCAAGTTTGTGAAGGGGTGGATTTGGGTAATGGTGGTGGGGGCCTGCTGGGGAGAGAATAGTGTTGTTAAGGACAAAATGAGAAGTTTGTGAAAAGGTAGGAGAGATTAAATGACGAACGTGTGGGTGATGCAGATCAAACGGAGTCATAAGGGGAAAGGTAAAAATATACGGTGTCTTGAAGAGGTGTGCACGAAATGTTTGAACTGTCAACAAAGGTCTCTGTGCACCAAGCAGAATGGGGTATTACATGCCAAATGTGATAAAATTAAAAAGAAGCTAAAATGAAATCTTAGAGTGTGTGTTGACTCTAAATCCACAAGTAACTTGACAGAACTGGAGCTTGTTTTGAAGATCACCGCTTTACATAAAATCTCCTCCAGCTCCACAACTCTCCAAGGAATCTGTGCTCCTTTAATTCTGACCTCTGATGATGACATGATGAACTGAACGTTGACCTCCTGCACTGTAATAATTCTTGTGCATCCCAGTTTTAACCTTTCAATCAATGGCGGTTGTGACTTCAGTTGTTTAGGTCTTAATCTCTGGAATACCCTCGCTCACTTTGGTTTCTGCCTTCAACATACATTCCTTGAAATCTTCTCACTCTGACCAATGCTTTAGGTCATTTGGCCTCATGTCTCCTTATGTATGGTTAAGTGTTCTCCTTTCTTTTATCATGGTCCTGTGAAGTTTTGGGACGCTTTATTATAATAGAAGTACAAATATGTTGTTGTTCTCTCCTTATGCACAGTCATAATGTTTTAGCAGGAATACATTTCTCAAAAGAGACACTAATGGTCACACTCAATGTGCAACAGATGAACAACATCTGTAACATTTCAGCATTGGTCTGGATATGCTGCTAAGTTAAAATGCAGCTGATATAGGTTCAAAAACACACAATGCAAGCACTTTGGGAAAAAAGAAATTTGATCCCAATGATCTCCCTGCCCAAACAGAGGTTTTTGTTTACCACATTAACTTGAGAAAATTGGTTATGTCAAGACTTGTTTTTTTATAAGAGAATTTCACACTGAACATGTTGCAGTGGTTTCATTATCCTCATTAAATAATTTCATTAAGAAAGGGACCGGAGGACAGTATCTGCCGAGGAACCCACAATTAATGAAACAGTAAACGTGCTTGTCTGGTAAATCAGATTAGCAATCACGGGCATGTGGAATTGGGAGGATTCAGAAATTAACTTTAGACTGTCTCTAGCTAGGGCAGAAACACAACTTGAAGAAACTTGGAGCAGAATAAAACTTTGTTCACATTTTAGCATTGACAGTCCAAACATGCACAGGTTAGGTGGACTGACAATGCTAAATTGCAGGGTGTGATGCTGTTTGAAGGGTTGGTAATGGGCTCAATGAGCTGAATGGCCTGTTTCTACACTGTGGGGATGCTATGATTCTATATGTGCCTCCAGGAATTCAGTTAATTAAAAGAGAGTAAACCAGTTGATGTGGTGTATATGGATTTCAGCAAGGCGTTCAATAAGGTTCCCCACAGTAGGCTATTGTACAAAATGCGGAGGAATGGGATTGTGGGAGATATAGCAGTTTGGATCAGAAATTGGCTTGCTGAAAGAAGACAGAGGGTGGTAGTTGATGGGAAATGTTCATCCTGGAGACCAGTTACTAGTGGTGTACCGCAAGGGTCGGTGTTGGGTCCACTGCTGTTTGTCATTTTTATAAATGACCTGGATGAGGGCGTAGAAGGATGGGTTAGTAAATTTGCAGATGACACTAAGGTCAGTGGAGTTGTGGATAGTGACGAAGGATGCTGTAGATTGCAGAGAGACATAGATAACCTGCAGAGCTGGGCAGAGAGGTGGCAACTGGAGTTTAATGCAGACAAGTGTGAGGTGATGCACTTTGGTAGGAGTAACCGGAGAGCAAAGTACTGGACTAATGGTAAGATTCCTGGTAGTGTAGATGTGCAGAGAGATCTCGGTGTCCATGTACACAGATCCTTGAAAGTTGCCACTCAGGGTGACAGGGCTGTTAAGAAGGCATACAGTGTTTTAGCTTTTATTAATAGAGGGATCAAGTTCCGGAACCAAGAGGTTATGCTGCAGCTGTACAAAACTCTGGTGCGGCCGCACTTGGAGTATTGCATAGAGTTCTGGTCACCGCATTATAAAAAGGATGTTGAAGCTTTGGAAAGGGTGCAGAGGAGATTTACTAGGATGTTGCCTGGTATGGAGGGAAGGTCTTACGAGGAAAGGCTGAGGGACTTGAGGCTGTTTTCATTAGAGAGAAGAAGGTTGACAGGTGACTTAATTGAAACATATAAAATAATCAGAGGGTTAGATAGGGTAGATAGGGAGAGCCTTTTTCCTCGGATGGTGACGGTGAGCACGAGGAGGCATAGCTTTAAATTGAGGGGTGAAAGATGTAGGACAGACGTCAGAGGTAGTTTCTTTAGTCAGAGAGTAGTAAGGGAATGGAACGCTTTGCCTGCAACAGTAGTAGATTTGCCAACTTTAGGTACATTTAAGTCGTCATTGGATAAGCATATGGACGTACATGGAATAGCGTAGGTTAGAAGGATGCTGTAGAAGGGGCTTCAGATCGGTATGACAGGTCGGCACAACATCGAGGGCTGAAGGGCCTGTACTGTGCTGTAATGTTCTAAGTTCTAAAAGGTGTGGTAATTTTTAAGTTGCTTTAAGAATCGGTCTTGAAATTTCTACAACAATACTAGTATGCTCACAATCCCAGACATTATTAGTGATAATGGGAACTGCAGATGCTGGAGAATCCAAGATAATGAAATGTGAGGCTGGATGAACACAGCAGGCCCAGCAGCATCTCAGGGGCACAAAAGCTGACGTTTCGGGCCTAGACCCTTCATCAGAGACTTCGCATAGACAGTAGCCTGACTTTAGGATCAAACCTAGGTTCATAACACTGTGAGGCAGCAATGCCGGCCATTGTGCCACCATGCCACCCAAATTACTATCTGTTGTGCACTACTATTAGCCTCCAAACATCTTGCGCTTGAAGTCAGGAAATTACCAGATTTAAGCCACAAACATGAATTAATCTTTCATGGTTCAAGGTTCTAATCACACTCCATGGCTTGAGAACAAAAAATATCTACTAGCAGTGAGTGAGTGCAGTGTTACTGAAGGAACGTCTTTCTGGATGAGATAATAAGCCAAGGCCCATATCTTGGCATGGGCGGATGTAAACTTCCTGAAGAGGAGCAGCCGAGTTATCCTCCATGCTATGGATCAAACATCATCTCTCAATCAAGATCAGAAAAATACAAATGTGGTCAGTATCACTTACAGAGAGATAACAAGGTGTAGAGCTGGATGAACACAGCAGGCCAAGCAGCATCAGAGGTGCAGGAATGCTGACGTTTCGGGTCTGGACCCTTCTTCAGAAATGGGGCTTTTCTGAAGAATGGTCCAGACCTGAAACGTCGGCCTTCCTGCTCCTCTGTTGCTGCTTGGCCTGCTGTGTTCATCCAGCTCTACACCTTGTTGTCTCTGATTCTCCAGCATCGGCAGTTCCTACGATGTCAGTATCACATTCATGTTTGGGGATTTTTTCTGTGGACAAGCTGTCTGTACCAGTGGCTAGGCTTCAAACAGTGTTTTATTAATGTAATTATTTCAGTTTTTCTAAACTCCCCACAAATATAGAGGGTTGCACGATATTCCAAGTTACACTGATCTTCTTAACAAGATGCTACACAAAACTGAAACAACACTGGACCACTTGTGTGTCAAACTGGGCTAATTAATCCCATAGCCAACAGATGGGGCCTGAACTCTGCAGCTCTGCCATATCCAGTCATGAATGGTGTTGGACGATTGAACAACCAACAGAGGAGGTGTCTGACAATGATGTTGAGTTAAGTTATGCAGGGCACAGGAAATGACTACTATTCTGGAGGTCCTGCCTGGAATACAATTTGTATGTGGTCCAGGAAATGGAAGTATACCTTCAAAAGACTAACTGTCTATTCAAAGAGGGGCCCAGCAGATTTTTGGGCTATAACATAGTGTTTTTAGGCATCAATGTGAGGATTTCAAACTGGATTAATTCGCTTTGCCGTTTGGGACAGTATTCCGTCATCCACAAGTCAGGCTTGGAGATGAAGTGGGTAAACGAACATTCAAGGGCCTGGAATCTAGTCAGAAAGAAACATTGTGATAGTAAACACAGCCAGGAGTTGCTGCCTGTGGTCACAAATGAATGAGACACTGAGGGAGTGAAGCTTCCAGTTCAGGGATTTGCCTGGATAATATCACAGAAATGTACTTACAATAAATACCCTCTTGCACCTGAGTGAATGCAGTGATGGCTGCAAATCGAATGGATCCGCTACTTTGACTCATTGACTCCAGAGTGAACCTATTGCTTTCCTCCAAAGGATAATCGGTGAAATCATGAGTGCCCGTATGATTGTTCAATTGGTAGCTCTTTCATGCCCAGTTGAGGTTTAAAAGCAGCTGATGGATTTAATTTCAAAGCTGCTGTGACTGTCAGTGTCACAGGCAGAGCAATGTCTCCCAAGCCAGATGGCCGCAGACCTGCTTGCAGAAGGTGGCAGGTGTGGGCAATGGGGTCTCCAGTCACTCTGATACTGCCTTTCACTCACTGGCTGATAGCAATTGGAATACACTGCTCGAAAACTCTAAGGATCCTGGTTCTTCTGTTCAGGCACCGCTTGCTCGCACGCAGCTGACATTCTCTAAGCCTCAAGTCTTTGGTTCTGTTGTGGAGGTGTCAGTGTTGGACTGGGGTGGACAAGGTCAGAAATCACACGACATCAGGTTATAGCCCCATAGGTTTATTGGAAAACACAAACTTTCAGAGCCTCACTCCGTCTTCAGGTGTTAGTGACAGAGGTGGTATCAGACACAGGATTTATAAGTAAAAGATGAAAGGGTCACACCACTGATGAGGATGTATTAAGCAAAACTAAGATTCAGTTAAATCTTTAATCAGTTAGAAGGTTTTAATTGATTGATATGTTTATGTAAATCCCCAAATTCCTTTCAATTCACTGTCCTGGGAAAACTAAAGTTTTTAATCAGTGTAAAGAAGAGGTGACATTTTAGGTCAGACAATGTATATTCTGGCGAAGGCCATGTTTAGAATCTGCTTGTATTTTGGTTTGGAGTCAGACTGATTTTATTTCTAAAGTAGGAATTTATAAAATGCTAAACTGTCTATAAATTGTGTGCTTTTTGAATAAAATAGAATGTACCTGCAAATACAAATTCAATCCATAGATTTACATCTGTGTGCGCATCCATGTATGTGTGTGTGTGTGTGCGTGCGCGCGCGCGCATGTGTGTGTGTGTGCGCATGTGTGCACGTGGAAGTGAAAGGGGGGGGGAACTGGCCATTTTTCTTTCTCCTCTTCTTCCTAAACCTCAGCAATGCTAATACAGCTAATAAAATGTGAGGCTGGATGAACACAGCAGGCCAAGCAGCATCTCAGGAGCACAAAAGCTGACGTTTCGGGCCTAGACCCTTCATCAGAGAGGGGGATGGGGGGAGGGAACTGGAATAAATAGGGAGAGAGGGGGAGGCGGACCGAAGATGGAGAGCAAAGAAGATAGGTGGAGAGGGTGTAGGTGGGGAGGTAGGGAGGGGATAGGTCAGTCCAGGGAAGACGGACAGGTCAAGGAGGTGGGATGAGGTTAGTAGGTAGCTGGGGGTGCGGCTGGGGGTGGGAGGAAGGGATGGGTGAGAGGAAGAACCGGTTAGGGAGGCAGAGACAGGTTGGACTGGTTTTGGGATGCAGTGGGTGGGGGGGAAGAGCTGGGCTGGTTGTGTGGTGCAGTGGGGGGAGGGGATGAACTGGGCTGGTTTAGGGATGCAGTGGGGGAAGGGGAGATTTTGAAACTGGTGAAGTCCACATTGATACCATATGGCTGCAGGGTTCCCAGGCGGAATATGAGTTGCTGTTCCTGCAACCTTCGGGTGGCATCAGCCATATGGTATCAATGTGGACTTCACCAGTTTCAAAATCTCCCCTTCCCCCACTGCATCCCGAAACCAGCCCAGTTCATCCCCTCCCCCCACTGCACCACACAACCAGCCCAGCTCTTCCCCCCCACCCACTGCATCCCAAAACCAGTCCAACCTGTCTCTGCCTCCCTAACCGGTTCTTCCTCTCACCCATCCCTTCCTCCCACCCCCAGCCGCACCCCCATCTACCTACTAACCTCATCCCACCTCCTTGACCTGTCCGTCTTCCCTGGACTGACCTATCCCCTCCCTACCTCCCCACCTACACCCTCTCCACCTATCTTCTTTGCTCTCCATCTTCGGTCCGCCTCCCCCTCTCTCCCTATTTATTCCAGTTCCCTCCCCCCATCCCCCTCTCTGATGAAGGGTCTAGGCCCGAAACGTCAGCTTTTGTGCTCCTGAGATGCTGCTTGGCCTGCTGTGTTCATCCAGCCTCACATTTTATTATCTTGGAATCTCCAGCATCTGCAGTTCCCATTATCTCTAATGCTAATACAGCTGCTGGGTTAAGTCAATCAAACGTCCAGTGTGGAAGCACTGAACTATGAGGAGACATTCGGAATGAAATGTTTGCAAGAATTTGAAATCTTGACATAGTCAGGTTACAATTTGGACCCCTATCACAGGTTGGACAAAAGTCTTCCCCAGACACTTCCACATAGTGGAGTGCACCTTCTTTAATGATTTGCTTCCCTCTTACTCATTCAGTTATGTACAAATGTTTGTCACATAGATTCTTTCCCCTGTTTTCCATGCATACAGCAAATAGATCCATTTGTCCCGAAATAGTATTTTGTTGGGCCAGCACAGCACAAATGATGTCTCAGAAAACTGGCATGATATCAGACATCCAGAGCCAATAACAGAGGAAGATTCAATTAACTTTTAATTTCTGCAAATGTGTGTCCAAGTAATAAAATTCCAAGAATATTTGGAACCAATTGTCAAAGACCACCATTAATAATAAATATACATAAAAATGATCGTTAGTATCAGTCTGTTACCTTTGACTTGCCACATCCTAGAATGAACTCCCTTTGCATTGGGTTGTTAAGAAAACTGCATTTAATCAAATGATAGGGAAACCTAATAAAGGATTATAAGAGATTATTCTCTCTATGCTGCACCCTTGGACAGAGTAACTTACCCTTCATCTAAATTTACAAGAGCCCAAATGTTGTGTTGTGTGCCTGAGAAAATAGTCAGCAGCTGTTACATTGGCCTGTCTATGAATATATCCATCTGAAATTCTATGATCTAAAGCTCTTTGGGTTTTGGATAGCTACCACATGGAAAATATTAATTTTTCATCCAATAAGACACACATCCGCAATCATATTTGGTGCGTCTACAGACCTTTCTCAGCCCAAACAAATTTCATGAACAATCTTTCAACAGAGAAACCCAGCTGTTCTGTGCTGTTATGACAACCCACAGGTTAAGCTTGCCAATGGTCAGAGCTCTAACATTCACTGTTCCACATTGTCTTGCCTATTATCAGCTTTGGACATGACCCAAGTTCATGAAATGCTAGACCCTCTGCTTGTTTTTGTTCACTCTGAAAATCAAGTTACCAAGTTTAGTCCTTTAAATTTAGCAACAATCCTCCATCCCACTAACATCTAATCAGATAAGAGGTTTGCACTACGGTGTTCTGTTATAATGGCCAAACAACATCCCTGATCGATTGCACAAGGCACTGCAAAATCATTGAAACTGCTACAATTGGCCTCATTGCCTTAAGCCTGCAGTTGATGGAGAACCAACCAGTAAGTCCTGAACTTGTTCAAGGGCAAGTTGTGCAACTTATTACAAAGGTTCATAGAAAACTTAGCTGTAATACCAAAGAATTGATGTAAACAAGCAAGTTATAATAAATACAATATTGGCTCAACTTCAACAGAGAACTGTGTCCAGTTCTGCATTCAGAAAAGATGCCTATCTCTGGAGAGGGTGTGAAAAAGATTTATGAGAATGCATCTAGTGGGTAGGACCTCAATTTACATGGATAGGCTTGAAAACTATGGTTGCTCTTTTTTTCAGAGATTTAGAAAAAAATTGACAGAGTTGTCTAAAATCATGATGGGGCTAAAATAAGCATAGTTAGGGAAAAGGCAACATCTATTCAAGTAAGGATCAAGGCCGGGGACACTGATTTGGCAAAAGAATCAAAGATAACACAAGGGTAAATATTTGATGCAGGGAGTGGTTACACCCCAGAATTACTGCCTGAAAGAATGTTGGACACAAACTTAATTGTGGCTTTTAGGAAGGAGCTGGATAATTATTTGAAGGCTGGAAAAAAGTGTAGTACTGCAAGAAAAGGGCACTGGGTGGGGGTGGGGGGTGAGACTAACTAGATTATTCTTGCAGAGAGCTGGTACGGGCTCAGTGCACTGAATGGCCTCCATCAGTTCTGTAACCTTCCAATGTTTTTATAGAAAAAAAAACTGCTCTTTAAGCCACACTTGTACCTCAATATCTGGACAGGTTTATTACATTCCAAACATTTATATCACTTCCAGACTAAATTTATGGTCCTTTCATGCTCAGCACATTGTACATATCAATGCAGTGATGAAATATTTCTTCTCCTCCTTCACAGATTACTTTCACCACTTTTGGACAGTAGTAGTTTCTTGTAGAATATTATTGTAGGGTTTCCTTTTTAAAGGAGCTCTATTTATAATATTTTGGGTAGAACTGCAAAGAGAAATGTTCAGTAAATATACCATGATAGGTTGCAAAAGGACATCCTGTCAGAATTTTTTCTCATACAGGTAAAACAGCTGACCATGCTACTCTAACGATTCCAACAAGCTTTCAAATTCCAGAAAAGTTCCCGGACATTATCCAATTTCAATAGAATTTGAGATTTGTCTGTTCTAGGCTTCATGTTAAGCTGGATTTTAAAAAAAAACGTTATTATCCTGGATTATTTTGGTAACAGTAGAGATTAGCCTGTTGGAACAGTTAGGATTTTTGAAATTTCTGTTGGTATTCAAATGTAATGGAAATTTAGAGAACTGCTTCTACTTTCCGAAACTTGGTCACCAACTTCAAGGTGGAAGTTAGGAATGTGGTGGTATAATCTACTCAGTTTTCCTCAATAAACCCAGGTCCAATGACACTCAAGGAGTATGAAATGAATGAGTACAAAGAAGCCTGATGAATCAACATCCTATGCACCACCTTAAATGTTGACTCCTTACATTACTGGTACAGAACAACAGTAGTACACACCATATATAACGTACACTGCAGCAACTCAGTAATGCTTCTTCAATAGCACCTTTCAAACCCATGACCATTACCAACTAAAATGGCAAGGTCAATAGATGGAAGGAAGCGCCACCGTCTGCAGTTTTCCTATCAAACCACACACCATCATAACTTGAAACATGCTCACCATTCCTTCACTGCCACTACATCAAAAATCAGTAATTCCCTTCCTAACTTCACTGTGCATGCACCTATTCCAGTGCTCATGAATGTGGCTTACAACCATCTTCTCAAGGACATTGTGACTTACAGAATCGTTACATGAAAGTTCCATCAAACAGCAATTTATCTGGCCCATTATCCCATATTTTGCAAGTACAGCAACAATTACACTTTTCTCTGGGTAACTATCCAATTCTATTTTGAAGACTTCAATTGAATCTGCCTTTGTCACTTTTGTCAATTGTCTTAAAATCACCATCCTTACACCAATCGGAACAGTTTCTGCCTATCTACTGTATCTGGGCCACTGACAATTTTGAATATCTCAACCAAATAATCTCTTAAATGACTTTTCTTTGAGACATCCCAGCTTTACCAACCTATCCTCGTGATTCAATTTCTTCAAGCCTAGAATCAGGCGAATTTGTCTGGCCTTCACTAACGAAGAAAATGGATGCGATAGGTTAGGTGAATGGGTTAAGATTTGGAAGGTGACATTTAACAGGAATAAGTGTGATGTTATCCATTTTAGTTAAAGGTGTGGAAAGGCAGATTATCTGAATGGAGAGAAATTTCAGAGTGCTTCAGTGCGGAGGGATCTGGCTGTCCTCCTGCATGAATCACCAAAAACAAATATGCAAATACAGCAAGTGTTCAGGATGGCAAATGAAATTTTGGCATTAATTGCTAATCGACTAGAGTATAGAAGTAGGGAATTGTCATGCAACTGTACAAGGCATTAGTGAGACCACACCTGAAGGATTGCAAACAATTTTCATCCCCTTACTTGGGGAGGGATATGTTCGCATTGTTGGCAGTTCAGAGGATTAGATTTAGTCCAGAGATGCACAGTTTGTTTTTGGAACAAAGATTGAGCAGTTCAAGTCTATTCTCTCTGGGGTTTAAAAGAATGAGAGAAGATCTAATTGAGGTCCATAATATGCTTAAGGGGATTGACAAAGTAGATACAGAAAGGATGTTTGCTCATGTGAATTAATCTAAAACAAGAGGTCAAAGTTTTAGGATAAAAGGTGGCAGGGCATATTAAAAAAATACATGAGGTCAAATTACTTCTTTCAATGCATTGTGAGTCTGTGGAAAAAACTGCCATAGAGTTTTGTGGATGTTGGGTCATTGGGTAAATTTGAGGAAGAGATAGGCAGATATTTAATTAGTAATGGGTTGAAGAGTTATGGTGAGTTGGCAGGAAAGTGAGGTTGAGGCCAAGGCAAGATCAGCCACAAATGGAGGAGCAGCCTGAACTGCCTATTCATGCTTCTAATTCTTATGTTCTAATGCCTTCATATGTTTCCAGGAGAGTAATGTCCAGATGTGGCCAGAATACTCCAGAGGTGACCAAAACAGTCTTTGGCACTTCTTTGCTTCTTTACTCTAAGTTCTTAACTTGCAAAATAAATGATTCCATATGCTTCATAAACTGTGCTCTCAACTTGTCCTTCACTTCAAAGATTTGGGGTGAAATAATGCTTCCTCAGGATTCTAAGCATAGACCAAAGAATTGGGGAGTTGAATGCTTGTTCATTTTCTGTTTGCATTGCAATGTTCTTGCGCAGTCAAGATAATCATAAGGAGGATTTACTGAATTGCCAATTGACAAGGTAGGTGTGTTCCAGCAAACTATTGCATACTCCAGAAAACTGATAATTAATCATATGTTCAAACTCCTGTCAGGACATTTCACAAAACAATAATAATACATATAAGAAAGAGTTACACAGAAGGAATGTGACCAACTCTTCAACAGCTGAAGCCTTCCTATGTCAAGTGGAGGACCAAAGAAATGTTGGTCCAAGCTCGCTTATCCTCATCTTAATGAGGAACAAAGATTGAAATATTTAAAAAAGAAGCTGGATAATAATTCCCTCTCAGAGGTGACTTCTTGAGATTTGTACCTATGCTGTGAATTAGGATAGATAAAATAGGATTGTACCCTTTCTTTGCTCATATTAAACATAATTCTCCGTGCTGGCAGGAATTGTGGTTTTATTGACATAAAGATGAAATAACACTGCATTTTCACAGAAACACAAGAAGCACCCCTGCAGTCGTGTCACTGCTGCATATCAAAACAGCGGCAGGCATATTATAATTTACAAGTTACCTTAGCAAGCGACTGAGAAAAATGATCATTTTATCTGCTTTGTGGTCATAATTTTTGGATAAATACTGGTCAAAAGGAACTTGCTGTTCCGAGAATCATTTGCAACAGGTTCTCATCTAAAAATTGGCATTTCCAGTCTTCTTACTTCAAGTGTCAGTTTAGGGGCGGGCTCAAGGCTCTGGAATGGAACTTAAACCTTTAACCTTCTAACTCCTATTTTAGAGAATGACCACTGAAGCGAGCTGGCAAGTAAATCACACGTTAACTTGTGCTGTGCTCCTCCAGCCACCATGGAAGGAAAACAGGCAGTTAATCTGTTAAATGTGCAAGGAAAAGAGATGGAAGTTACAGAGGTGTCACGATAGTCTGGGGTGAGGCCATTCGTAGGTCAAAGTGGGAGGAGAATACTAGTTCTCAACTTGGTATACTTAATTACAATTGGAGAATGTGACATTGTGTCAGGGCCGGCAAGCAGAGATCTCAGATGCAAAATTAAAATAGAGGCTTAACAGCATGGCAAGATTGCTGTCATTAGACACTGGCAGTTACATGGGAATAAACCATATGTCTAGCTTATTTGCTGCAGGAACAGAATGAATCAGACAAGAAAATGGGTATAGAAATACCTAAGAATGAACGACATAAGATTGTTTGTTCTCATCGTACCACAACAGCAATTTCTACAACAGGACGTTGTTCTTTAAGGTCTGAAAACATTACTTTTCCAGTAATCTGAGTGTGCAGATTGTTTCCCTAAGGGTTAGCAATTGTCCTTTCAACTCTTTTTCTTGGCATGATTAAATAGAATCCAACAGTGGACTGCCGCACACATTGGAATATCACCCATCAAAACCAGCTTAAATTTCCAGGTTAAAACAACACATTAACCAATAATTTTGAATGGAAGGAGGAACATGGTGAACTAAATTGAAGAAAACATTTTGTAAAAGATCTGCTTTCCTTTGAAAGAGCAATCAAGCCTTTAATACCTTTAATATTCTGATTCTTTTTGGAAAAAGGGTTGAGTCTCTGAATGGTAGGTTCTGCTCATTTTCACCACCATAGGTTTTGAAATATGGTAGATTCATGTGGAAATTGCTTCATGGAACAAAGTAGAGTATTCCATGTCACCAGATGCAAAAGAAACCTCAAATGATCATAAAACAGGATTAGACTCCCTCTCTCAACCCATTTATTCCTGTCAAGTCAGATATTGGGCAGACTTGCCATGTCTAACAGTAATCAACAATATACAAAATGAAAATGACATCACCCAAGGCTGGAGTACTATAGGATCCCAGGGAACAAAGAAAGATTTTACATATTTGTTAACAATCAACCCACATTAATTAACATGTTTCCAAACAACATTTCTTTTTTCAGTAAAAAAAATTCAAAACAGTTAATGCCAAAAAACACATTATTTATAGCAAGGCAAAC
This sequence comes from Stegostoma tigrinum, assembly GCF_030684315.1. Classification (NCBI taxonomy): domain Eukaryota; kingdom Metazoa; phylum Chordata; class Chondrichthyes; order Orectolobiformes; family Stegostomatidae; genus Stegostoma; species Stegostoma tigrinum. The sequence goes on from NC_081356.1 coordinate 21,492,724, forward strand.
AATGGTTTCATGGAGATCAGAAAGCTTTCTGAAATATCCTGGATTTCCAGAGTTTTGACAATCTCTCTCATGCAAAGCAGCAAGGTACAAACTTGTTGAATCAGGAGTTCAGAAGGGTGGTAAAGATAGCAAAAGACTGCAAAATCTAGCCACACCATCCTTAACATGCAGATGTAAAAAAAAGACTGCATCTTTGAGGAAAACTGAAGATCACGTTAGTCTTTTTGAAGAATAAGGCAATGTTACAACCCATGGTAAATCTGTTTGATTCTGGGCTTCAAAGAACAAGTACTGACAAGTACATCTGACAATCAAGTCACTATAAATGCTTGTTGAATGCCACATGTGTTGTACGCTTGCCATGAAGGAAATAGAGTGGTGAAACTCGCACATGTTCCAATTAGGCAATTTACTGTTAATTGTAATTGCATTGTATTGCTGCCATTTCGAGAAAGCCTTCTCCTAAGATTATTCTGCCCCTTGTTCTGTGGAGAGAAATTTTAAACTTCAGAATCAGCAGAAATGGAAAACAAAGATTTAGTCAACTTTTTATCACAAACTTACTAAAATGAAAAGAAAAACAAGAACCCCAGGGCTTTAAGAAATCACTGAAGTGACATAAATAGACATAATTACATGCATAGAGATTAATTTCACTTACTTGACATAGACTGCTTCATTTATAGCTTTACTTAATAATTAAATATTTTCTGAAGTCAGCGCATAGTTGTATAGCTCCCAGCAAAATTAATATGTTAGCAGGCAACATATGAAGCTGAAAGAATTCCTGATTCCCACTGAATGGTTGCATATTTGTGAGAAGATGACACATTTTACAGTGTTATGCTGTATCATTCATATTGTTATGGAAGTAGAGATAAAACGGTAACTGAGCTTGACCAGCACTACTGACTATCCATGACAAAGAGACTAATGTTTAGAGAAACCGAAAGAGATATCATCACATCTGAATCTTTCCAACCAATTGCCCAATCATTGCTATACAGGCAAATGCAGCAAACAGTGCAAACACTGGAAAGAACCACAGACAAAAAACTAAAAGATGAGCTTCTCTTAGATGATATTGGTCAACATCAACAGCAGGATACACAGTTTCTTTAATGTCCAGGGCCTTGTTTTAATTTCAGAAGCTCAGAGCCACACTGAAACTTATTTCGGGACCATCTGCATGCCAGGACCCTAGCTGGGAAAGGTTTGACCTGATACCAGTCTCACCCAGGATCCTCAGACAGCACCTTCTAATCCCATAACTACTACCATCTAGAAGGACAAGGGAAGCAGATACATTGCAACACTGGCACCTGTAGGTTCCTCTACAAGCCACTCACCACCTGACTTTTAAATACATGGCCGTTTGTTCGATGTCGCAGGGTCAAAATCCTTCAACTCCCTCCCTAATAGCATTGTGGCCATATCTACATCAAACAGGCCACAATGCCTCAAGAAGGTAGCTCATCACCACCTTCTCAATGGCAAGGAAGGAGGGGAATAAACACTGGCCAGGCAAAAAAAAAAGTCCACATCCACTAAAGAAATTTTTAATATAACTGATCAGGAATCCAAGGTTACCATTTTCTTTGGTTTTCCTTTAAATCGCCTCCCATTGGATAAATCAGAGTTATTTTGTGTCTGCAATGATGATGATCTGGCATGAGGCACTTGTGTAATATCGTACTGATCATGCATGTTACTTACACAAGATTATACACCAATTTTTAATGGTGTTAATTCCATGGAAAGTCCACAGAGTTAATCCACAAGGCAAGTTCATTTTATAGGCTTTGTTGGATTTGAAGACAATCAATAAGGTGTGAGAATCCGTAAATTGCCACTACAATTAACAGTGTAAATTTATGACACTTATGTCTGATTTGTACCAGGTATAAAATGACGTGGGAACAAATGCATCAATTAATGAATTGCAAATCAGTAGTGCCAACAGGGTAGCTTACAGCACTCATTCTCTTTGCATTCCTGAACAAAGATTGCTTGCGATTATTGATTTTTTTATTCATATAACTAAACCAAAACATTCCATCCCCAACAGTCACAGTGCAAATCCTAGATGATTTATAATACACCACTGGACTAACACACCAGAGGCCCAAGCTAATGCTCGAGAGATAGGAGTTCAAGTCTGACCATTGTAGCTGGTGAAATATAAATTCAACGAATAAATACAGATTTGAAAGCTAGTTTCAGGAATTGTGACCATGTGGCCATTTTGTTGTAAGCTGGTAAGAAAACCAATTTGATTCGCAAATGCACAGAGAAACACATCTGCCATTTTTACCTAGTTCGGCCTACATGTGACTCCAGACCCACAAAAATGTGGACGAATCTTAACTATCTTCAGCAATGACTTAATAAGCCACTCGGTTCAACAGCAATTTTTGGATGGGCAATAAATGCTGATTTTCTCAGTCAGAACCAACTGGCCCATTAAAGGAAAGAAGAAACAGAATGTTGGTTCTTACACCCCAGAATAGACAAAGAAAAAAGGTAAGAATCAAAATATGAGTACATCATGACTGACAATAGAAAATACTCCACTTCCTTTTGCAATTCAGAGCATGTATTCAATACATGTAGTGAAGACCTTCCTCTGATGGAATACTGGCTAAAGTTGCCTTTATGCTGTGCAACTCTGATGCTCAAATCCAGGAACTGGCAATCCATTGATACAACAAGTTATGGACGTCCACAGAGAAGTAGCAGACTTTAAGAAATTCAAACTCTTGATCGTCTCGAGAAACCACACAATGTAGCATGAATGATTCCTGTCTTTCAAACAGAAAAAGGCTAATGTTAAACACTATTAAATGAATCTTTTCGTCCAAGCCAAGGCAGATTAAAATAGTATATGGTTCCATTTCAGGGCCATGCTAAGCTTGCCAATTTCAGGATAATTTTTCGCAATTTTCTGTTTAAAGATCAGTCATGTCCTGGCAGGAGAACACGTACGGGAAAATTTAGGGTTCAGAACATCTGCAAAGTGAAATATGATATTTGCTGGTGATACTTTCTTTGCCCCTATCCTAAAATATTCAAACCAAAAATTGATTTAAAGTTGCAACTCAGCTGCATCATGGCGACGTTCCAAGTTCCTGAAGTGTATGATCAGTATAAATTTTCCATGGGCACATACCAGACCATGAACTCGACAGGTACAGTGTCATTCATCTTCAAAAGAAAAAAATGTGTTGAAGGAAGTGCTAAACTTCGAAATGCCTAACGATGTGGTTACCTTTTGGGATTAGGCTTCTCTGAGTAGGGTGGGATGGGAGCATTAGTTACATAATAGATTCCAAAAACAAAGTTGCTAGTTCAGCTGACGGCAGTCCCAGCAAAATCTGCTGAATCTGTATATATGACTTGGTCTCCTTGCCTTTATATAGAAACTTCATGCTGGCATCCTCTAGCACCCACCTGTACTTCACAAACCTCTGCCTATGAACACTTCAGGCCTGTCAGTGACCCAGGGCCTCCTCTTGCATCCACTGGGAATTTTCCCTGTGGCAGAGGTAGCACTGAATCCCCAGGACAGCCAGCAAAGGATGCTGCAACTTTTAGTCAAGCTTCAGAGGAGTGGAGCCTCCTGGGCAGACACTCATTACGTTTTTGGGCTCCAAATGGATTTTTCCTCTAACCTCTCCGCCCCATCAATTCCTGATTTCATTTCCCTCTTTCCCCATCCTCTACTGCCTTTGTTGGCACCAATAATTACATCTACCTGGACGTCTTGGCTTCTATTCTTTGGGCTTTCCAGCTATTCCAGTATTTTCAGCTGCAGTCTCTGCTCTTTAGTTGCTCATGGCGCAGGACAACACCACCTCTGGGCGGTAAGACCCCTGTTGGAGGTGAGAAGGACTGCCTCAAGCCAATTATAGACTCAGTGATCATGCAACAACAGCTGGGTTAACTGGCACTGCAGAAATGGGTTTGACCCAGATGTTAATACCAGGACGAGGGATCCTTGCTCCTTTCCCCATGTAATATCCAGCTCTAGGGGTGAACAAGATCAGATGGCCTGGATCTAGAGATACTGACTTACAACAAACCAGTGTGAAAGCAACCAACGAACAATGCTTCAGGCTGGTTGATGAAGAAAGTATAATTTACAAAAAAGTGTCCTCTAGCTCATGCAAGGAGCAAAAATCAAAACAGCATGTTGTGTTTATTGGTAAATATTGATAGCATATATGTAGAAAAATTTCGAGAAATCTTGCCTCACTGCCACCTGAACTTCATCAACCTTCTGTCAAAGAGGTAACTTTGTTCATTTTTAATAAATCCATTCACTAAATGATTTTAGTTACACAAATGGGTTATCATTTCGAAGTATGGAAGACTGTTCCCTGAGTAGTGAAGTCTGCGAATAATTGATCTTTTAAGTGCAAGAGCCTGAAAACTGTTTGAAGTACAGTTCAATAACTCTATATTCTTGGGACCTACATTAACATTTGACATTAAAAATATATGACCTGTGCTTTTTACATTCATAACCATTTTACTTTGATTTAAATAAAACATAAACAACATCAGGAGAATTAATTCCAAGGACAGAGTTCTGCACCAAAACTAACACCAATATCATAATCTGAGATAGCTAATAATCGGTTAAGACCAGCTGTTATTCTGGAAGTTCACCGGCATGGTTATAGACTGAGTTCAACAGCTCTTTGTTAATACTATTTGTCAACTTTACAATGTGAAATTTTGTCTTTGGCACAATTTGGAGATCTTTAATTTTGGAAACTGTATTTCAATAATTGCCTCGCAATGAAAGAAAACATCAACTCATCTGGCACCTTTCAGGATTTCAGGATATCCCAAGGGTCAGTAACCTACCCCTCAAGTACAGCTGCCTATTTTGTTAGAAGATGCTACTTTTCTGACAGCAAGGTCCAGGATAAAAGCTAAGTTGTTGGAAAAGCTCAGCAGGTCTGGCAGCATCTCTGAAGGAAGAAGCAGAGTTAATGTTTCAGGTCACCGAAACCAAAACGTTAACTCTGTTTTTTTCTTTCACAGATGCTGCCAGACCTGCTGAGCTTTTCTAGCAACTTTGTTTTTGTTTCTGATTTACAGCATCTGTGGTCCTCTCTGTTGTTATTGAGGTCCAGGTTAATTTTCTCCAGTAGCTAAGAAATTGGGGGGACTTTCCTGCTCTTTTTAAAGAACTACCATAGGATTTCTTAAAGGGAAAATAAGCTTCAGTTTAGGATTTCATCTAGATCTTCTCAAGACAGCACTGTAGTGTCTGCCTGACATATATACTTTTCTCTCTGGAATGGGGCTCACACCCATAACTTTCTAACTCAATGATAGGTGTACATTTGTAACAAGCGGAAAACATGCAGATTTCAGTGGTTCCTTCACTCTGTAGCTTGTTCTTAATTTTCATTCAGCATTCATGCCCTCTCCTCCCAGATCCTCATCAGCCCCGCGTGGAAACAGCACAGAACTAATGTGTCACAGAAGAGGCTCCTGTTTCCTTGATTGAGAAAGCGTTTCCAACCGGTCTCTCAGAGTATGTACGAACGAGGTTTGTATTTAATCACTTCCGATTGAATCCCTCTCACTGCATATACATAGACGCTGTCTCCGAGCTATTTTTGCATTCTTGTATGGGCTGCTGACCTTTGGCTTTTTCTCCTCATAACAGAAAATTCAGTGGAAAAATGGAATTTATTTAGGTCATGCTGGAGAGATTCAATGCTTACCTTGGGCTATGGTTTGTCAGCTATAATAAGGATTTCCATTTTCACCCATAAATTAATACTGATTCATTAGCAACTGCCTGAGGGAACATTTCTTTTGGCCCATAATTTTACGAGAAGATTAATCAGATATGATCTGATCTAAACTCATCATCTGATTCATCTGGGTGACAACTAATCCCAGGTCAAAATGTGTTTTTTTTTGTTGAGATTTATGTTATAAGACAGCCACTGTTGGAAATTGTCTTCTTTCACCTTGCAAGAGTCAATTAGAACCTCTGGCCAGTATTCCACTGGGCTAATTCTATACCGAATGCTTTGTCAAAAACTTTGATAACCTGAACAGATTTTAATGAAAAATGTATCCTTTCTACTGAAAAGACATTCAAAAATGCAATCAAACATTTGACTTAAAATTAGACCCAACTAAAGTTGCAAACAAACGAGCTGTGAATCAGTTCCCCTTGCCATTATTCTCAGCAGTGGGACATTGTACCCTGTTGATAAGAGTAGGTTGAAGGGGCCCTCTTGTGGTGCAGTGATAGTGATCCCACCTCTGAGGCAGAGGGTCTTGGTTTAAGTCCCACCTATCCCAGCCCATGCCACAATGTGTCTGAGCAGGTTGAAAACAAAAACACCTATACTGTTCCATGCTGGGCTTTCAAGGGGCCTCGTGCAACAGTCGTAGTCTCCCTATCACTGAGCCCAGAGGCCTGGGTTCAAGTCCCACGAGCTCCAAAGGTGTGTAATAACATCTTCAAACAGGTTGATTAGAACAATAGGTTAAATTAAAAGAAAAAAGAGGAAGTTGAGAAAGTCTCGTTATGCTCAGTGGTACTGTCCCTACCCATGGACCAAGAAACCAGTTTCAGTCCCCACCTCCTCCAACAATGTGCAATAACATTTCTGAGCAGGTTGGGGTGACAGTATCCCTACCCCTGGACTGGGAGGCCTGGATTCAAGTCCCACCTGCTCCAAAAGGGTATAATAACATCTCTGAATAGCCCAGTTAGAAAATTGTTAAGGTTTGGTTATTAAAAAAAACAGGGTTGAAAAATAAACTTAAGAACAAAGAGAGTAAAAACATTGAAAAATAGACTTCAAAACAAGGCCCCTGCTGAGATATAAGTCGGTTCTTTTGCACTCAGTGAGAAGTAGATAGTTTTGTAGAATACTAGGAAATTTTCTACACAGTCCAAGTTCGACTATACAATAAAGAAAATGTGATGTGTAGGATAGGATGGGTCAATTTTGACAAAAGGGGAGCAGGAAACAGTAAAACCCAACACCAACAACATTTCTGTTTTATTCATTGAATTCTAACCATCAGATGAAATTAAACATTGGTAAAAGCAAACAAGCAAGCAGCTCTCTGTAGTACAATTAAAATTAGAAATGGTCCAGCTAAAGGATGACCTGTGTACATTGAGAATAATGTTTTAACGGAAAATAATAGTCAGGGCCAGGTGATTGTGAGGTGCATGCACAATATCACTTTGCCTTCCTTCCAAGCATCAGGAAACTGCTGAAGACTCACCCAACAGCTGACACAAAAAAATTGGGGAACACTGAATTTAGAACTGGGCATCATCAACATTAGCTCTGGACGATTTTGCAAACTACTAACTCAAAGGGCACCGTGGCGCTGGTTAGAAAAGTGGTGGGCAAGTAATTGATGTTGTCTTCCTAGCCTTGACAATTTTACATCAGTCAACCAGCTTAGAACTGTTGCATTAGCTTCAGGATCCATTAATATTACTTTAGCTAACTTTCACTTCAGTTCTGTGGATATAGGTTATTTGCACATGTCCTTAAGGAGGAAGGTTATACTTTCCATCCCACGGCAAATGGAAGATCTTACTCAAGTTGATTTTTCCAGTGTCTTTGTCGGCAGATTCTTAAATTAGATTTGTCTTCCATTTTATGGACAGATCACAGCTGAGAGGTTTTCTGTTTTTTTTGGGTAGATGCCAGCAATCAAGCTCTAAAGTGTATAGTATAGAAAGATTAGAGAACTGAATGCATCATAAACAAAAAGCTTTGCTGGTTATTTAGTGAAATTAGTAAGTAGATAAGATGGGAATATGGGCCTGCTTTTAGCTTTTTTTTCTTTTTTTTCCAGTTCTTGTCGAGCATTTTCCTCTTGTGTCTAATAACTGACTTGTTTCTTTACTTGAGAAACCCAATTACTAAATAGCTAATAATTAATCAAATACCTAAGCTCAGATAGCCATGCAAAAGCAAATCACAGAGACGGAACAAGTTTCTGGAATGTATTGCAATTCTGAACAACCCTATCTCTGGTTAGGTGTCTGTAAATCAACTCAGAGTTTCTGACTTGGTGTCTGAGCTGGAGGCATCATGGGGCATCAGGGAACTTGGGATTATCAGGATACTTTGCTCTAGAATGCAGTCACACCCTTCAGGTTCAGTGGAACATTAGGGTTGATCAATGATCATAAATAGAAGGGCACGACTGGTTGTCTGGTAGGCATGGAGATTCAGAATATTGCGATGGAACTCACATGGTCCTTGATTTTATCCAATGAATCTGAAATATTTGTTAATTGTGCAGTTGAGAATGAATGGATTGCCAAAATGACCATAGCACCATAATGCAGGAAGTCAATCAAACAGGATGACTGTCGCAGTGATCACGTATAGATAGCATTGACATGGAAATGAATCCTATTCTCTGAGGCCTAGTTCAAAATTTGCCTACTGTTGGCAGCATTGAAACCCTGCGATAAGGTTAAGGTCAGGGTTAGTCTTTGGAGTTAGAAATGAGCTTGTTCTAGCAGGGAGTGGATCGTCCTGTCATGGTTCACTGGGAAACAAAGATAGAATTAAAAATGAAGATAGGGAGAGAGAGACAGAGACTAAGGAATCATTGCCCATCTTATAACACAGAAATTCAAAGGGTAATAAACTTTGGATTGTTACTTGAATCTTGTATCAATTTGGGATCAAGCAGTGAGTTTTGAGAAGATTTGTAGCTCAGGTTGAGGTTCTGGATGTGAGTTTGCTCACTGAGCTGGAAGGTTAGTTTTCAGACATTTCTTCACCATTCTAGGTAACATCATCAGTGAGCCTCCGATGAAGCGCTGGTGCTATGTTCTAAACAGATAAATAGAAAGCGGGACATAACACCAGCGCTTCATCGGATGCTCACTGATGATGTTACCTAGAATGGTGACGAAACGTCTGAAAACTAACCTTCCAGCTCAGCAAGCAAACTCATATCTGGGATCAAGCAGATTAGAAAGTCAGAAATTTCTGACTTTCTAATCTGCTTGATCCCGGATATGAGTTTGCTCAAAAACTGGCTTGGGAGGAAGTTTTGTTTAATTCAAAATGAAAGGCTGTTCCATCGGGCTAAGCTTCACTCAAACCTAGCTAGGATCAGTACATTGATGGATCAGAAAATGAGGATAAAGAATTGGGTTTTTAACTAAATTGGGGAGCAGAAGCAGTTGGCTGAAGTGTAATTTACAAGTCTGTAGAGAAAAAAAATGGTGAGGCAATAGAGATGTACAGCAACTCAGATAAAGACAAGCAGAACGGAACAGAAAGTGACAGAATGTTTAACGATAACAGGACATTAGACAATGAAGTCTGTGATAAGGTTATTAATCAGTAAAGGTTAAATTTTTTTAATGTAATGCACCAAGCTTTTGGAATATTGTAGTTGAACTAACATCACAAATCGAGGTAAATGGTTTAGTCACCATGCCAAAGATATGGTTGCAAGGTGACCAAGATTAGAAAATAAATATTTCCAGAATGGAAAAAGAGCAGCAGCCCTGAAAGTACAGGATGACATAAGGTAACACACTATTAGTAAGAAAAGGTCTTGGTTCAACTCATCAGAAAAAAATAATTACTGTGCTTGGAGTTTGTAACCTTATTTATTGCAGAGAATTGCCTTTTTTTTTTACAAGTTCCATTGTGATTATCATGGTGGATGTTAACCTTCACATAGACCAGACACATTAAATTGGCGAGTGTGATCTATTAGGTGAGTTTCTAGATTGCTTTCAAGCTTTCTGGCACAGCATTGGATGAAAACAGACTCGTAGAGTTGAGAAGAATCAATGTTAGCCTGAAATTTTAAAATGACAGAGTGAGGACAAAGCTAATAAAAATGGAAGGAATAATCTACTGGAAATATAAATATAGATTGCAAGGGTTTTTGCTAGTATATAAAAAGTCAATTTTTGAACAGATCCTGCGTATTGGAAGTTAGTAAAGAAATACCATTATTCAAGAAAGGACGGTGAGAGATAATAGACAAATACAGTTGGTTGCCCTAATCTCAATCATTCTGAAAATGCTGAAATAGATTACTTAGTAATTTTTAGCAATATGCAAAGAAAATTAAATGGCTTTATAAAACTTAATTGATATTTGACAAAATTATTATATATTGAGGATGTCAGCATTAGGCTCCATAAAATAGAGGTGATAGATGTAATATACAGAGTTTCTATAGGTCAATCAATAAAGTGTCACTCAAAATGTTGACATGAAGGTTAAGTGCTCATGAACAAGGAAGTAATGTATACAGAATTGGTGGACTGGAAGCAAAATAGTGGCACAAATGATATATTTTCAAGTTGACAAAATATAGCAGTGGATTGCTAGAATCAGTGCTGAGACCATAGCTATTTGCAATCTATATTAATGATGACTAGACCTGGAATAATATTTACTGTTGTCACAAAGTTTGATAGGATGAGAGCTGTGAGGGTACAAGACACTGTTAAGAGATGTAAACAATATAGATATATTAAGTGAGAGGTCAACAATGTGGTAAATACAATATAATGTGAGTGGAGGCAGGTATTCATTTTGCTTGTAAGAACGGAAAAGCAAAATATTTTTAAGACGTAAAAAGAGAGTCCAGGGAATACTTACGTAAGAAACACAAAGTTAGCATTGAGATACTGTAAGCAATTAGGACGGCAAATAGTACTTTGGCCTTTGTTACCAGGGAACAAGAACAAGGAATTAATGATAGAATTGCTTAGGCCTTTGGAGATTACCACCATATTAAGGGAAGGATAAGCAGAAGGCTAATCTAATTTATGTACAACTTGGTCGACAAATATCATAAATGACCAGAATGTGTCTTTTCTGATGCCGGATGAGATAAAGATCAATACAAATGGTCAAGACTTTAAGAGATTTGTCTCTCTCCCTGCCTGCAATGGGATCTTTTCCATCCACCCAACAGGATAGATGGGATTTGGCGAAGTGTCTTGTCTGAGCAAAGATGCCCCCAATAGTGCAACATTCTTCTATGCTATAACATGGTGTCAGCCCAGACTGTATCAAAATCTCTTGAAACCGATATTTTCAACTCTGGGACAAGTGTTGCCCTTGAGCCAAGGCTGATGCAGTCCCATTGACTCCTGGCATGATACATCATATCCACCATCACATCCAAAAGCAGCAGAATTCCACATTTGTTCCCTTCTCTACACCAGCAATATGTTAAGACCATAAGACATACAACACAATTAGGCCATTCGGCCCATTGAGACGGCTCTGCCATTTGATCATGGCTGATCTATTTCTTAACCCGATTCTCCTGCTCTCTCCCACTAACCTTTGATCCCCTGACTAATCTCTTAGTAACCCTTACTAATATACAAATCTCTGCCCTAAATCACTCAGTGACTTGGCCTCCACAACCTTTTGTGGGACATGAGTTGCAAGGTTTCACCATCCCCTGGCTGAAGAAATTCCTCTTCATCTCAGTTCGCAAGGGTCGTGCCTTTCCTCTAAGGCTGTGCCCTCGGATCTTAGTCCTTGATGCCCAGTACTGGAAACATCTTCTCTGTGCCCTCTTTGTTCAGGCCTCTCAGTATTCTGTAAGCTTCAACAGAACAGCTGTTTGCTTCAACAAAGCTGCATCACAAAATTAAATTTTGCTATTTAATTATAAATGTTACAAAGTCAGGTATTATGTTTTTACTCTCTGCTTGAATTATCCCTTGTCTCTGAATTCCACTTATCCTCAAGGCTAAATTTTTACCTGGACATCTCATGTGCATCAATAAAAATAACATGGAAATGGATGTATTTAAAAATGTGTGGAGGACTCAACGGGCATTGAAAACAGAATATGTAACAATGAGGTAATAACTCATGTTATAAGATGAATAAATGTTGTAACATGATTCATTCATGAGAGTCACATCTTTATTTGAGCACATTTTGAAGGCCAGTCATAAGTCATTCAGTGCTATATAATCTCCCAATCTAGGGACTAAGAAAGATATCATTAGGGGCTATTCTTACAATGTACTTTTGTATGGCAAGATAATTTATTATTTTAATAAATACTATTCAACTCACTAATATCCATTGCTATGAATTTAGCTAAAATATACATCCCTAACCATTGCATGCAATTCCACATTTAATACAAAGGTGGAACATTTGACAATCAAAGATACAACTGCACAGACAAGGGTCTGTTGCAGAACCAAAATTCATGACACTGCTGATTTAAGTTAAATCTCAAATCTACCGAAACTCAGAAGAACAAAGTCATTTGCAGTGTTCTGTATCAGATTTTGTACAGCCTATTGTTATATCAACATATAAAAGTTAAACAACTGGCAATACAAAAATAATACAATTTGGAATCTTAATTTCAATTAGGTATTACAAACCCTCTAAGCAGAATTTGCCCTTTAAGTTAACAGGAGAACTGAAAATCAAGTCATGGCATTAAGATTCCCTTCAAGAAAGCAATTGCAGGTACTACCTGTTGGCCTCACAGGAATCGGCATGAATTTGACATCCACAGAAAGAGCAACAGGAGTGATTCAGATATGATTTTGTGCAGATCCTATTCAGAAGATGGAATATCCAGACAGAAATAACAAGGTAAAATAATCTACAAGTTATACTTAAGGCATGTGGAAGCTTTGGAAAGGGTGCAGAGGAGATTTACTAGGATGATGCCTGGTATGGAGGGAAGGTCTTACAGGACAGGCTGAGGGACTTGAGGCTGTTTTCATTAGAGAGAAGAAGGTTGAGAGGTGACTTAATTGAAACATATAAAATAATCAGAGGGCTAGACAGGGTAGATAGGGAGAGCCTTTTTCCGAGGATGGTGACGGCGAGCACGAGGGGGCATAGCTTTAAATTGAGGGGTGAAAGATATAGGACAAATATCAGAGGTAGTTTCTTTACTCAGAGAGTAGTAAGGGAATGGAATGCTTTGCCTGCAACGGTAGTAGATTCGCCAATTTTAGGTACATTTAAGTCATCATTGGACAAGCATATGGACGTACATGGAATGGTGTAGGTTAGATGAGCTTGAGATCAGTATGGCAGGTTGGCACAACATCGAGGGCCAAAGGGCCTGTACTGTGCTGTAATGTTCTATGTTCTATGTTTAAGGCAAGTGATAAAGTGTTTAAAACAAAAGCACTTAAAAGCTCATGAAAATGGATTTAAAAATAGGCTCAAGAAAACAGGCTTTCGAGCCAAAGGCACTGTAGGTCAAATGGTTTCTAGCACTGCAGTAATACAGCGACTGAAGGTGCTTGGTAACCCAGTGTATCAAAAAATTCATGCACCTTAACTCACGTCCTCATTACCGATCAAGAATGAAAGTTCAGTTGGCAAAAAAAGGGGCATCAGCAAGTCACAAACTCCTCTCACGTACAACCACTTCAAGACATTTCATTCCAGAACAGTGCAACCATTTCTTTCATCATTCAAAGACACAAAGACATGCTGCAAGAAAGAGAATACAGTCACACTCTTTGTGTTGTTCAAAATGCTTCTTGCAGATGTGCAAAGGCCACTTGTGGCGCAGGAAGCAAAGAAACATTTTTTTTCCTTCCCAATGAATTTCACATCACCACATCGAAGAAACAGTGCCATTTCACCAGGACTTTACTTTCAGTTGCACTGAATCCAATGCTGACTGGCCATCATTTAATAAAAAAACAAAGGCATAATTTTCAGTGTCACGAGTTCAGCAATAAGGAGCTGGAGAAAGAGGGAGGGGTGGGGGTGGAGGGAGGGATAGGCATATGGAGATCCAAGAGGGATGGGTCCAAAATTGAAAGGTAGAGGGAAAAAAGAGAGGAATGGAAACAAATGAGGCCAGAGGAGGGAAGGGTCAGGTGGGTGAGGTGGAATATAGGGGAGGAGGAGGGTGGGCTGAGCAGAAAAGGAAGGCGGGGAGTGAGGAAAAGGAAGGTGTTGGAGAGGGGAAGACGCAGGAGGTGGAGAGGGAGGTCTAGGACAGGGGAACAGGAAGGGGAGGGGAGAGGGGAGAGGGGAAGAAGCATGCAGAGGGGAGGAGAAAGGGTAGGTTGGGAAGGGGAAAAAGAAGGGAGAGAGGGAAGGATGCATGCAGCGGAGAGGGGAAAAGGGAGGTGGGGAAGGGGAAGGCCAGGGGAAAATGTGGATGAGGCAGGACTGAAAAGCTTTGACCAATCAGTTGTTGATAGGATTTCTTAACCACCTGCTGACTGGCATACATGGAATCCTGTGCTGTAGTTTTGTGAGTTGGTAACTCATTTTTAACGACATATGACAGTGTTCCAGGCTTTCCCTCCTGCACTCTACATGAAATCAGAATTGATATGCAGTTGCATACGCTGAGAGGTTCAGGCTAAAGCTGATTTAAAGAGTACTTTGCATTTATGATGCAAGAAGGCTCTGACAACATTTTTGGTAAAAGCGCAGATGGCAGAAATAGTGAACAGTGTGAAAAATGATAGGAAGGATGTATTAGAAAGGCTGGCTATGTTTAAAGTGGATCAGTTGCTTGGTCTGAATGGCTTGCATCTAGATTTCCAAGGCAAGCATGATTGGAAAATCTGGAGGGGCTTGCCGTAATTATGCACACTTCTCAACAGGGAGGAGGTGCCAGAGAAATGGAGAGTGGCAAATGTAACACAGTTTTTAAGAAAAAGTATAAGTTTCTGGCAACTACAGGTTGGTCTGTAGAAACAATAATCATGGAAAGAATTAGTTGCACTTGGATAGGAGGAAGTTAATGTGGGCAAACCAACAAAGATTTCTAAAAGGCAGACCATGTTGTCTATTTGAATTTTGGGAAAATGTTTGAGGCTAATCACATCGGAGGGCACGTTGGGAAAAGTCAGTCAGACTTGATAAAACAGTTGTTTTATTCATATTCGAGAATGGCATACCATGACAGTTCCTGTTGATTGGTGCCAGGATGCCTGATTTTTGTCATCTGAAGAATGAACTGGATGCTGGAATCCAGGGAAATGAAATTCAAATATTTTTCTGACAACAAACCTGGAGATGCGGTAATTATTCAAATCAACTACAACAGTATATAGATAGTTAATACAAGAAGCAGACAGGATGTAAGTAAATCTTAGCAGAGAGAATTGTGAGGTGATGCATTTTTGCAAACTGGAGAAGGAGAGGCTGTAGTGAATTAATAGGGCAGTTCTAAAAAAATGGTCAGTGATACAGCAATAAGAGGATTCATGTTCTTGGATCTTTGAAGGCGGCAAAACATATTGAAAGAGAGATAGAATAGGTTTTGGGTTCTTGAGCTTCATTAATGAAAATATTGAATGCAAAAGCAATCTTCATAAAGCTCTGGTTGGGACAAAGTAAGGTTATTATATCCAGTTCTAGTCATCACAACTGATGAGTTTATAAGGTAATAATCTGACTGGGAGGTCGCTGGAAGATACAAAAGTAGTTAAACAATTATACCAGCTTTACATTAGGTAGACAAAGAAAACTTGTTCCAGTCAGCTGATGGGACAAGGTCAACGGGACACTGATTACTGTTTTTGGGCACAGGATACTATGAGAAAGATATATGTGGAAGAACCAACAAGTCTGAATGTCCTGGAACTGCCTGTGTGTGAATATGGTATAAATTGAGATAATCAATGAAGGAAATTAAGAAAATGAAAGTTGCAGCACCTTCAGAAGACAGTCAGGCAATTGGGCCGTGTGGATTGCTCCAGACAGTCTGTTTTGATCGCTTTCTTCAACGCAAGAATGGTTATGTGACTGAGAATACCTGATAATGCCAGGGTGAATGAATGATTTATCATTGCAAGCATGAACTTGCCTTTATGTGGCATGATTCATATTCTCAGGACATCCACTAAATTAAATACTCCTCGGAGAGTAATGCTATTTACCTAGGTAACTTGGGTACATCCAGTGGAGACTGGCACAACATATATGTCATTTCATCTGCCATCTCTATCCTCCTTTACTAACTCCCTGGTCTCATTTTCTATGGGGCCAACACTTAGTTTATTTATTTTCTCTTACTTAAATATCGGCAACTTTTCCATTCTGCTTTTATATTTCAGGATAACTTTCTTTCATACTCTGTTTTTTTCCCTTCCTTGTTAATCCTTAGTAATTCTTAGCTGCTTTTTTAAAATCTTAAATCTTAAGTCTCTGACCTGCTGTATATTTTTGCAGAATTATATGGCTTTTCTTTGAGTTTGATATTGTACTAGCATTAACTGTTTCAGTTAATCATGGATGGAAGGTTCATATCTTAGAATGTATCTACTCTGTGCTTTCTGAAATAATCCTATGGTCTGCAAAGACAATGGAGATGTTACCACTTGTTCCCCTTAAATATCTGTTTATCGATGCTTCCTAATTCTTACCATTCCCCTGTCCCTGACAGCCGTGTCTTGATTGTGCCTTGTTGAATAGAGATGACCAAGTCTCTCTCTTTCACTCCTTAATGTACACCCATTTTACATCTCTTTTTCTCTCCTGCCACTATCAGCTACCACCTTTGGCTTTTTTACTGGGCCTCAACATCACCACCCCATGTTCAGTCTCAGTCTTTGCCAAAAAAGTGTGTACATTTTTTTCAACTTCTTTCAGTTCTGAAGAAAGGTCAGTCTGGATTCAAAATATGAATTCAGTTTCTCTCTCTGCAGACCTGCTGAGTTTCTCCAACATTGTCTGTGTTTGCTTTAAACAGACTGAATTGTCAAACTTTGAGACCCAATCCTTGAGACTCCTAAACTTTAGACTATGCAGTATATATCTATGTTAACATAGCATAATATGCACAAGACATACCAAAATAAAATGATGGCTACCAAAAACAAACCTTCATGATCTAAGAGATAGCAGGAACTGCAAAGGCTGGACGATCTGAGATAACAAAGAGTAGAGCTGGATGAACACGGCAAGCCAAGCAGCATCAGAGAAGCAAGAAGGCTGATGTTTCGGGCTTAGACCCTTCTAAAAAACTAAGCCCGAAACATCAGCCTTCCTGCTCCTCTGATGCTGCTTGGCCTGCTGTATCCATCCAGCTCTGCACCTCCATGATCTAAGATTATTTCTTGCATCTATTTAAAAATAGTCAAGAAATTGAACAAAAATAGAATCGTCTTTTAATGTAGTTAACTAATTAAAGAAGTTAATTCTTTCTATTCCAATATAGCCTTTACCCATTTCCAGTGTTTCATTAACTCCTTTTGAGGAAGTAAAAATACACCATTCCTGTACACGAGTCCCTGTTGTAAAGCAACACGGGAATCTTTCTGAGGATTGGCTTCAGGCTAAGCCACACAACTTTCAATGAACTCTCAAATCTCAAAGCAGCCAACACTGCCCAAACTAAATGACATCATCCTTTAGGAGGTCACACACTTTGCAGCACTCCAGGGATCAGGGATTTTCAGAGCATTCCTGGAATGCAAACCATTACTTAACTCCAACCAGGCTAACACCAAGTGGAGTTCTGGATGTTCCAATCAATGGAAACTCACTGTACGGGCAATAGCAAATCTTAAATGTCAATAACTTGTTCAGCTGTCTCTATAAAGTATGAGAGATTAGGAATTTAACACTTAGTTTGAATCATTTTACACTGAATTTCCTTATAGTTTGAAATTTGTTCCACTGTGAAAGCTCTCTCTCATGTGTCATACTTGCAGATTACTACTTGACAAAAAACTTACTGAATGTGGCAGTAGTGAATTTAAGGAGACATATGTATGCAGGAAATGCAATCATCATTTATCTTCAAACAAGAGAAGGCCAGCAAAAATAATGGATGCAGTGTGAGTCTGTATATCTGGCCGCAGCAATTTTTAATACACTGGAATCCTTTTCAATTCGTACCTTGCAGATGGCAGCACTAATTATAACATGCTTCAGTTTACTGCTCAGAGAAAGAGATTCTGATGTCATTTCTTCCCCCCGAAAAAAATGTGCCAATTAGTCATTATATGTCAGTTTATTGTGGTGATGTCCAGTATTTTAAAGGACAAGTTGAAATCTAATCTCTCAATCTCCAGTTCACTTCAAACTATGATGCTGTGACATGCAGAGACGTTTAGAGGGTAAATCAGTAAAAAGAAAGATACATTGAGAGTAGTATCAACAGTGGCAGAAAAAAAAGAATGAGATGAAGAAGAGACAAACAAGAGACAAAAGATGAGAGAGTGAGAAAAATGAGGGAGAAAAGAGCAGGAGAAATATTCTTTGTTGATAGTAACATACAGGAGAGAATGAAAATCATTAGAGAACTGCAGGCTGTGTCACATAAGCAGCATACACACAATTCTTACAGTATAATTACCCTTTCAGTAAACATGTCAGTTAGCCAAACCACATTCCTCCAAGGCATTAACAAACAGCTGCCAACTTTTGTCACATCAAAAGGCAGATTTTTTTATTCTAACTTTTTCTTTCTCCAAACTTACAAACTGGTTGTACTTCGGTCAAATAAGAGTATTCGTTTGTATCCTTCACACCGATGTCCAATTCATCAACTGATACTTAAAACTACAAGTACAGAAGAGGAATTGATTAACAAGTTGCAGAGTGAATTCCAAAAGCAAAGCTTTGTGCTCTTTCTCTGCGAACTGTCTTCTACCCAGACAACCTCCAAAACTCTGGCATGTCGCCGATCCTTCACTTACATCACCTACCACTGATTACTGTGCCAACAATCAACTATATTTATAGGGCACCTTTAATGTCATGAAGCATCACAAGGTAATTCACAAGAGAATTACAATGCAAAATTTGACACCAAGAAGATCAGTCAAAGACATAGGTTTTAAGGATTGGTTTCGAGGAGGCAATTCAGATTGAAATCAGATTTTTAGGGTGAAATTCTCGAGCTGAACGCCTTTACAAGAGAGGGCATGTCCATCACAAGTAGAGAAAATGACGAGCTGAAGCACAGCTGGATTCTGGCCATGTTAGCGGGGCGGTCCTAAGTTTTGAAGTTCCAACGTTCAATCTTCCCGTCACTGCTTACTCCTTAAAGAGCCCCTCGTGAAATCAGTTCTTCTGTCCAATCCTTTGGGGGTTTCTCCTCTGAATCCTTCTTTGACTTGTTATCTATTTTTTTGCGAATAACACCCCATAGTGAAGCAACTTGGGACATTTCACTATTTCAATCTTGCTGGGTAAAACTATGTTGTCACTGTACAAAACCACTGCTGTTAGCATTTTGGGATTCTCTTCGTAGATCAGATTCATTTCTTTCTGAAGGTGATGGCTGCTGAAGGAGTAAAAGGTGCTGAAGGAATGGAGGGAGGAAATGGGAGGAACGAGGGATGGATTGAGCTAGGGAGTGAAGGAGGGAAGCCGAGAATGAATTTCATCGGCACAACTGAAAAAAAAAACAAAATACGTAACGAGACAGCCAATCTAAAAAGTCATCCCCCACGCCAACCATCCTAAGCAGTTTTACTCAAATAATTAGCACGGCCAATCCCGCTGCAGATTTTGAAGCACAGTTTAGAAAATACACGTGTTCAGTTAATTGGCAAATGTCAATGTGTTTTACTTAAATGCTCCCATGTGGTGACTGACGCTGTATGTTTTTTTTTGTTACCAGTTCTCTTGACCTGTAGAGTTTGGTATATCTTCCTAACCAAGGTTAGAAGGAAACAAGACAGTTTCCTTTCTTAATTGACATAAATGAGCCAAAAAAGTTTCTCCTACAACTGATAATGGTCAGGTTTCTATTGAATTCAAATTCCACCATCCACCATTCGAACTTGGGTCTCTAGAATATTACCTCGGTATCAAGATGAATAGTGACATTACAACAAGGCCATTATCTAGTCGTATTATCCAAGTATGATCCATGATAACAATTTTAATCCAAACATACACTGCATTTGAATAGCGCTTCCTTAGGTACACAAGAATACGTCTCTGTCTATCATCCTTACAGATAGATGAAAAAACTCACATCGAGGGCAAAAAGTCCAATAAATAAATTGTTGCATCGTGGGTGTACAAAAACTGGAAATATGGGGCATTCATCAATGCATGTATCTTCCAGTTAATCTCACACAACACACTTGGTTTCCTCCATATTGCCTTGAGCTGATCTCTTGAAATCTTTCTAGCACTGATAATGATCTTAACATTCTCTCCTTTCTAAATCCCTACTTAAAACCAACTTGAGTCCACAAAATATTTGACTCTGGATACAGCAAATTTCCCCCAGGCATCTTCCTCTATTTATTATAAGCCATGTATGTGCTATGTCCATATTGTACAGGCTGAGAGATGGGTGTCTGAATTAATGCCTCATAACTGAGGTCATGTGACCATAGTAAACTAAGAGTCATGTGGTACAACAGTGCATGGCTATTCCAACCATCCTCCTGTTAATGCAAAAAAAAGTATGTCTTATCAATTACATTGTGAGTTTCCAAGTTATCCACAATGTGCACAACTGTTTTCATGTGTTAACACGGTATGAAGCTGGATAAACACAGCAGGACAAGTCGCATCAGAGGAGCAGGAAAGTTTGATGTTTCGGGTCGAGGCCCTTCAGACATTCTCCAGCATTGGCAGTTCCTACTATCTCTGTTTTCATGTGTTATTAGTTTGCTTTCCTTTTCAGTCTTTGTATATGTATTTCATACTGCTCTTCGGCCATGCTGGTTTCACAAGGTACATGCGTGTGTTGTTGTTGGGTGTTCATTCAGGTGATGTTCCTTTCCCAGGGTGTGTCGTTCCTACACCACATGTTGTGTTGCTGCAGTGCTGGTTGTCCCATTTCTGTTTTTGGGTGTTGTGGACGTCAATGGTTTCTGGTTATGTTGTATGCAGGCATATTAAGTTCACCTGTCCATAATCAGCCAACTGCAGTGATGGAGCAGCTTTTTTTCAATTGTGCAGGTCTACCTGGGATTGCAACAGCAATGTGTAGTTGTTCACTTCGAACATGTATGATCGAAATGATAACCACTCCACACAGACCCCAATTTGGCACTTGGGCTGCCATTCATTGAAAAGGTTGAAAGCTTGTTCTCTACCTAGCCCACCAGTGCTCAACTCTTGCTTAGCACTTGCTTTGTCAAAGTGAAATTTGGCCTCCTGCCATGTCCTGCTGATTTTGTCACCCACATTTCTTACTATTCTAAATTCAGTGGCTTTACAGCTATTGGAATAGGCTTCTGATTGTGGTGCGATGTTAGTCTTTGCACTGGACTATTTTCTCTGTGTTCAGTCAGTGTACATCTTCACTGGAGATCGCCTTGTCTACATCTGTGTTGCATTTGTTTGTGTTTTTTTTTAATAATTAAATAATCATTTGTCCAGTTCAGAGTTGATCAGCCTTCTGCCTCCTGAAACATAAACTAGCCTGCTCCATCCAGAACCCACTTACTCCCTTCAGAAACCACTCCCCATCACACGTCCTTCAGAATTCACTGATTTGCACATGCCTTCTGGAAAAAAGACTGACCATTCCACTCCTGATCAATCTGCATTTTAATCATACAGAATGAATGACTGTCCATAGTGTTCTGAAGTAGAACTCTCAGGATCTGGTCAGTAGGAGACTCCCACGTCCATCGAGTCAACAGGACGCTCCTACTGATGCCCTACCTCATGACTCTATGACTCTATTGGGATCCAGTCAACAAAACGCTCCCACTGGGATCCATGCAGCAGTCCGTTCCCATGGGCTCGAGCACAAATGGCTAACACTAAGGGAATGTAGCACTGTGGGTGCAGCTATCTTTAAGATGAAGTGTTTGCTCTATTAGTCCTCTCAGGTGAATATATACAAAAAATTTATGACACTATCACAAAGACATGCAAGAAAACTTTCAGCAGTATGTGGATCAATATGTATTCTTCAATCAACATCACAAAAATGGGTTATCTGTTCAGTATCACAGAACTGGGTGAAGAAATTTAGTGAGACAAACTGCCTGCTTGTGTTTCCTGTTCTTTAATTATTACAGGATTTACCAAGGATTGCATTATCGGTAAAACTCATTGAAACATCTAATGGTCATGGAAATTGCTACACAACTGCAAAACTCTGTTTATGGCTTTCAGTGTAATACAACCACCAGCCTACTCCCACTTTAACACAGTCACCATACCTTTCCTACATTAGTGGGCAGCTTGCCTTTCTCATAAGAGTAAGTAAGTACAATCATTCCAGTCACATTGTAAATCACCTATACAATAATCACCAGACTATTCTCATTGCAATTTGGTCATCATGACTATTCACATTGCAACAAACTTACATTGTAATACCACCTTAGTTACAATACCACCACAGACTGGGTAGCTCAGTTGGTGGGAGAGCTGTTTGCGACGCAGAATGCACCAACAGTATGGGTTCAGTTCCTGCACAGGCTGAGGTTGAAGGTTTCTCCTTCTCAACCTTTCCCCTCGCCTGAAGCACAGTGATCCGCCAATTAAACCACCATGTGTCATTTCTCTCTAATGAGAGAGCAGCCCTGTGGTCTGGTAGGACGATGGTGACTATCTTTGTATTATCACAGGTTGATTCTTGCCAGCAGAAAATTGCAATGACACCAAAGTCATTTATATTGTGATGTTATATTTTTAAATTGCCAAAGAAAATAAGTTGACTTGCTGAGCTCAAATCTTGAATGTTCCAAATGCAGCATCAGGGCATATGGCCAACTAAAATTACATGGAAAAACCTCACCTTCCTCAAACTAGAACACACTTTCAAAATATAGTTCTGTAATTACCCCATGTTGATATTTTAACGCTGGACAAAGATTAAGGTTACATGCAAATGGCACTTCCTGAACATTGTTGTAAAAGGTTTTATATGGAGTGATCTCCTAATGTGGATTGCTGTCACTGGCATCTAACAGCAGAGAGTGAAAAAGGCAATGCATCCTGAAAAATTTACTGATTTATATCAGGAATCAAAACAGATTCCTTCCAGTGAGCAAAAGAAAAGTTACTTTCAAATAATTGCACCAACAGCAACATAGAGTAAGACAATGTAATTGGCATTTTGTTTGACTCAGGAGACAAACCACTCTGAGGCAAGTGAGATTACATTGCTGACACTATTAGCCACTATCTATCACATTTTTCCATTAAAGGGTGACAAAATCTGTTCTAAAGCTAGCAGAGAAACAATTATATTGTATGATTTATAGTAACTGTAGAATATTAAAGTGACATTCTATGATGAAGTCCCTGCACTCTTTAGTTTTTTTAGCTGGTAAAATGATGCATTGTCCCTCCTCAATCCATATGCATTCCCTCTCCATTATGGTTTTTATACTCACACAATGAAAAATGTATTATCCCCATTTCAGATGTAGAATTGAAAATAATTTTTAAACTCAAATTAAATGTGTTTTTATTTAAATATTCCATTGGAACTGCAGTGTCAAGTTTCAGTCAAGTGCATTACGAAATGCACAAGGTTTTTTGTGATAGGTCTATTGAACGGTTTTAAAATACATATAACAATATAATTTGAGATTCTGTAGTTAAAGACTAGCTGTGTCTGGAGCTGTCAAAAGCAGAAGATAACGTAGGTGATGAATTGAGGGCATTACACAAGATATTCAGTGTGCATGTTTCAAACAGACTGATTGGGCCACTGTTGCTTACCTATGATGTTTTGCTGTTAAATACTAAACAAACCCATTAAAAAGCACAATAGACCTCAAAGCAAAATACAACACATGTCACACCTTTCGAAATATGTTAGACACGATGGGACTGAGGTCACTGAAGATCATTGCTTCGGTTAAGACAATTTATTTAATATAATCTATTGTGTGCTTGCTAGCAAAGACCAACCATCAGGATACGGATTGGACAATTAAGCAGAGTTCATTTGTTCACAAATGACAGCATTCAATAATTCATGAGGGCACTAATTGCCTTGCACACATATTATGTGTCGTACATATACCCTAGACAGCAAGATCACCTTTCAGTTTTCTACTTATCCTTAGGGCGAAAATGCAAATTTAGGGCAAATTGAATAGACTGATTTGCTGAAAGCTGATTAGGTATCCCAAGTCCCTGTAATCAGTGACTACTGAATCAATAGGGAAAGAGCTACCTGGAAAAATGGATGAATTTAAGAAAGAAGATCGATGTCCAATCACATTTGATGCGATCCAGCAGATCTAATTAAGTAACTAAATCCGCATCGTGCCAGATACATTCAAGCATGTGCCCTCTGGAACTGTCTGGTATGAAGAAATACAAGCAGGAAGGGGAACTCAAAATATTTAGTCTTTCTTCCTTGGAACAATATACATTTAAGGCCACTGTGACACAGTTATAGAAAATTATAGAGCGTGAAGTCTCAAATAGTTCTGGTGTTTAAACTGAAAAACTATAAATGCATTAGTAAGCACAAAAAAATTTGACCTTGGAACAAAATAAAGTTATTTACATCAAGAACTGACAGGCTGTGGAATTTGATTCAAAGGTTTGGAGCTGAGGCTTAAATTACATTACATTGAATAATAAACTGGATGGATGAAAGAAAGAGAAAAAAAGGATAAAGCCCGGGTAAATGTTAGTTTGCTACATTCTCAAATGGTGGTTAAACACAGTATAGACTGGTTGGACAGAATGACCTGCTTCCACAGTAAAGCCTCGCTACATTTCTGTGAAGACAGGGACCATGTGGGCAGAATAAGACGATGGGAAAGTGAGTGATTATCACTAAGGCCCCTTGTTTCATAGACGTTTGACAATATTACTTGAATCTTTTACTCTACTACAATTATAGGAAACACATCTCTAACTTTTTTTAAAAAAAGAGAAAGGTTGTTTAGCCACTTCCACTTACAATCACAGGAAACTATGTATTTATCTCACTCAGTCTCAATGTTTACCACACTCTGCAGTATCCTTCCATTAACCGTATACTCCCATCACTTTTCTTCCAACACACATTACCTGATGCCTGTCCACACTGAATTACATATGCCACCTGTCTATCCACTCTGTTGCTGGAAGTCTTTTATCTTTCCTAACATTGTTTGCAAAACTTTCTCCTTTTGTGTCTTTGGCAAACTTTGGGTGTACTGAACAGAATCACTAGTCTGAAGCACACATCTACGTAGAGAACACAAGTGGAACCAAAACTGGCCGACAGGGTACAATGCTTACGCTATTCTGTATGTTAGCACTCTCTGGATTTCTTTCACAAGGCACGACAGATTTTCGAAGTCTCTTACTGGGAAGCCATCTCAACATTCATTCTTATGACATCTCTTTGATCTATCCAAATTTTGGAACCTTGCTCCTTCTTCAGGTGTTAGTAAGATGGTACCAGACATTCAGTCACACACGCACACACTCTCTCTCTCACACGTGCGCGCGCGCACACACACACACACACACACGCACACACACACACACACACACAAAACATACACAAGTAAATCTATGGGCTGAATTTGTATTTGCAGATACATTCTATTTTGTTCAAAAAGCACAACATTTATAGACAGTCAGTCAATGCGGCGTTTTATAAATTGCTACTTTAGAAATAAAACCAGTCTGACTCCAAACCGCAACACAAACAGATTCTAAACATGGCCTCACACCTAACATGCAGTGTCTGGTCTAAAATATCACCTCTCCTTTACACTAATAAAACATTTAGTTCTCTCAAGGCAGTGACTTGAAAGGAATTCTGAAATTTACACATATACATATCAATTAATTAAAACCTTCTAACTAATCAAAGATTTAGTGGGATTATAGGTTCCTTTAATACATCCTCATCAATGGTGTGACCCTCTGATCTTATAGTTATAAATTCTGTGTCTGATACCATCTCTCACTAAAACCTAAAGGAGGAGCGAGGCTCTGAAAGGTTCTGTTTTCAAATAAACATGTTGGACAATAATTTGGTGTTCTGCGATTTCTGACCTTATCTTTTTTGAATATCAACCATTCTTCCAATGGAAACAATTTTGTCATCACTTATTGTATCAAATTTGTCATGATTTTTGAGCACTGTCCTCTTCACCTTAACAAAACATCATTTGTATGTAAAATTTCCAGTATCTACAAACAGCGGGAAAAACTCAGCAAATTGGACAGCATCAGGACAGACACAAATCACATTAGCACATTTAATCAAATATGGTTCTTCTTCAGAGCTGAATAGTCTCCGGGAGATGAGGAAGGGAAAATTGACAAAAACGGAAGGGGAAACAGGGATAAAGTGTGTATGTGCTGAGGCCTGGCAAAATGTCATGTTTTTAAACCATCAATAAGTTACTTCTGAAATGCAGTCTTGACTGTTGTGTTAAATGCACTACGCCAAAGGTTGTCAACAAATGTCTATAATGGGGGAGGTCATTCTGATTCACCCCTGGCCATTATATTTAACTGTGAAAGCAAACAGACTAAAAGACAGATTATCAGCAGAACACACTGAAACCTGACATTAGTACAGTAGATAGAAAAAAATATACTTCTGGAAAAACAATAATTTGTGCCAATGATTTTTAATAAAGCTGCTGTCATTGTCTTTTCTTCTGCCAATTCTAAACGAGTGGGAGCGAAGGTTCTGCTTTATCACAGGTGATACTTTACCTTTATTCAACATGTCATCTGTGCCCAACACTAACAACTGCATCAAATAAGGAGCTGAGATTTACAGTTTGAGCAACGTGCTAGCAGTTTGTCAGATATTTTAGCAATTATCCAACATAACCTTTCTATTTGTCTAATATTTACTTTTTGCCCATTTGTGTTGTTTTATAAACAACTCAATTGTTTGCAGTGAAACAAAAAAAACTGTCGATGCTAGAGATCTGACACAAAAACAGAAATTGCTGGCGAAACTCAGCAGGTCTGGCAGCATCTGTGGGAAGAAAGCAGAGTTAACATTTCTAGTTTGCTGACTTCATCGGAACTGATAGCAGTTAGGAAAAGGTGGTATTTATGCTGACGACGAAGTTCGAGGGAAGTGGTGGTGAGCAGATAGATGCAGCCCAGGGAGAGATATGAAAGCTGTAACTAAACAAGGAGAGTTTGCATAGCAGGCCAGAACAGAAGAAAAGCTGCAGTCTTATTATCACTTATTCAAATTTTCTTCTGTGCTAGTCTGATATCCATAATTTTCTTGCTTACCTACTCCTTTCATATCCCTCTCTCTTTGTTTGTCACCTATCCGCTCCCCTCTCTCTTCCCCTTCACCAACTCTTCCCTGTCAACTTCACCTTCAGGGGAAATATCATGTTTTTCTTGTTTCTAACAGTCTGGATGAAAACTCAGCAAACACAAAATATTAACTCTGCTTTCTTCCCTCAGATGCTGCTAGAACTGCTGAGCACTTCCAGCTATTTCTGCTTTTATTCCAATTGTTTGCCACATGCCTTCACAATGAAGTTAAAATCAAGACACGGAATGCCTCCCAAGCATGATGTATTTTTAAATTCACTTTTCATTGGCCAAAATATGTGTCGGAGATTGGTCATATGATTTCTGCCCTTCTTGTCTGCACACATTTGAATTATTACATCTCTACTGAATTACTGGTAGGTGCATCTATTGTTAGAAGCAATGTTTGCTGCAATGATGGAATCATTTTTCCTTTGCATACATTTGAAAATATCAAGGTACAATCAATACTAATGTTTCGGAAAACAAGAACCTGCACAGAAGGATTAGCACCCATTGAGCTGGATTATGAAATGACAGAACAAGCGTTTCATATGGAACACTGGTTACAACATGAGCAAGTCTATATTCCACTCCTCACTGTTTAGGAAGCTATCAGGCACTTTGAAGAATTCTTTCCTTTCAATTTCAAATGTGGTAATGTGGATGCCCCCATCACACTCCACAACAATCTTGAAATAGATTCTGAAATAAATCAAACCCAGCGACAGAATGACAGTATTCATTAGACTAGCTAACATGTAGATGATGAAAATATAGGATTGTTGACAGTGAAACATCTGCAAAAATTGGATTATTTGCTTGAAGCTAAATTAGTCAGCATGTAATCGCAGCCCAGAAGCTTACTTGGATTGAATTATTTCCTATTGTGCTTTGTCTGCATAGAAGCTCCAGTCTGGGTCTGAGGTGATGGAGCCAGCATCTCATACCATATGGAATTATTTTTGTGTGTCTGCCTGATATCATTCGTGTTGCAAGCATACTACTGGGTCCATACCAGTCACACATCTGCTGTTTTGCTATTAGTTGGCTGACACGCAAAGCATTGGAATTAGCTCCAAACACAACATCTTGAATTCTTTTTTCCTTAATTAGGCTCGAATTTTACAGTATTTTAAATCTGGATGAGCTCAACCATCCAATAGTTTTCTGCTTCAATTTCCTGGTCAGCTATTTCTTCATATATACACATCCCTTCGCATTTATCCCCATGAACAGTCAATCCCAAATTTCCAGGCACACTTTTACAGTCCAAAGTAACGCCGAATATTAGATAAAACTTCATTTAACACATGCTCCTCTCACCATCACAGGTGCATGTTTAAACAGAAAAGCTCCATTAGGTCTTTGATTTTGACACCTCCACTCAGGCTAGTGGTATACTGAATGTCAAGAGACAAGCTGTTTGCGCTTGAGTACATCTTTACAGCTGGAAAGTGGAAGGTGCATGGCATAGAATACATCTGTGGTTACAGAACTTTCTTATGGATAGCTTTATCACGTCTGGCATCTAAAACATACAAGTTTAAAAAGGAAGCCCATCCAGCCCATTAGGTCGTCTTGCTGAAGCAATGAAAATTAATCACCACCTTCCAAACTCTTCCCACAACCTTGCATCTTTCATCTGCGTCAAACTGAGGTGACTTTTTTTTATCTTATCATTATTTATCAGCATTCTGGAATAGTAACCAGATCGTGAAGTTGTAATTAATCTGCTCACCATCATTTTCTTCCCTAGGCTGGTAAGCAGTTGCACATGTCAGGTTTGAGCTGGCTGATCAATTGATAGATTGTCTGATCCATAGCCACTTAACCTTGGACAGCAGCGACAGTACTGAAAACTTGCAGTTACCTGCCAGTATCTATTATCTATTCTCTGCTGGCAAAAGACAGGCTCCCTTCCATAATCCAGAGATTTTTTGAATAAATCACTTTTAAAATCTGTTGTGTTTTAAGCAGTCCTTAGCGGACCACTTCTTTATTTCATTCTTAACATTTAGTAATTGTTTATTCAGGGTATAGAATGCCACCTCTTTTCATCAAAGTACCCTTAGCTGACTTATTAAACCCCCATGAACAACATGATTACACATTAATCTCATGTAAACTGGGGGAGTTTCACAATCCAGCATAAACTGACCGTACCATTGGCATGATCTTTGTATAATTTGCAATTCCTTACAAAACAGTAAAGCAATAAAGCCCACCTTCAACAAACCTGCTTGGATAACAATTTCAAAAACAAAAGACGAATTTCAACACCCGCAAACCTGAGCACATTCTGACTTGTGACAGATATGATAGAGATAATGAATGAAGCCCTTGGCATGATTAAATCACATACTACTTAAATGACCTGGAAATGAGGCTTTGTCTGTCATTCTCTTTCAATGTAAAAAAAATGACTGATGGATATCGGCTAATAGAACCTTTAAAGTACATGAGCAAAAAGGTCAAAATACAATTTAGATATTTCACTTAATCGAAGACTAATTCATTTCCAAAAACATTAGAGCATTCACAGAAGTGACTATTTCCTGCCTTGTCCTCTTTTTATCCTTTTTCTCGCAATCCAATTATTCATTCAGTCTCTATTTCTCTTCTATATGCAATGACTAATTTGTCCTGTCCTGTTTTTCACAATCATTAAATCCCACTGATGATCCTGTCATTCAGCAAAGTCTCTGGCTCCTGTCGTTCCAGCACTAACAGTTCACCCTTTCACCAACTTACACGACAAAATGAACGTGAACTGAAAGGAATGGTGGAAAAAATATTGACTGTTGGGGCCCTCTGTAAGGTGGCACAGCCGAATATATATAAAACATATGTCCTGCAGGAGCTCAGGAAAAAAAAAGCTCATCTCCATTTTCTCAAGGGTGACTAGGGACGGGCAGTAAATGCTGACCCAGCCAATAACACCCAAATCCCACGAGACTATAAGGAAAAACAAAGAACATTTTGTGGAAACATGTCCTGTTAGTTTGAAAACTATTGTCAGCATGAAACAAATTTTTAGTTTATTCAGCAAATCCATCTCTTGAACAAAGAATTTATTTGCTCAAAATTAATGGTTTACTTTATTGTTCTATGGTATGAAATATTATTACAGCATCAAATTTCTAGCTCATTGTAATTGTAGATACAGTACAAAAATGCACAGCAAAGTGCAGCACCTTCTTCTAGGCACACAATTAACATGTTATTGAAATAATTCCACAAAGGCTGGTATCCTGTCACCAAGTCACGCTTTATTTACATGTGGAGAGTCCTTGACACCGATCCAGATTCCTCAGAGTCAGCTCTCAGAGTGAAGAGGATGACTGAGGCTCCAGTTCCTATCTGTCAGCCAGGGCTCCCTGAATGAACCACATTAACAGCCACAATCAGGAAACTCATATTCTGAGATCCATCTGGCTGACGTCATTACACTCACTCTAGTTATGTCTTTGCATCATTGGCCATCCAAAGGGCATTAACCTAACAAGTTTGCTCCTTTCCTACAAATTAACCCCTTTTCCCACGAATCCTTTATTTCTCCAAACTACATGGGACTCTTTCCTTTTATCTGCTTCAACTGTTTTTTCTTCACATAATACATAATTCTTATCACTGGGTTGAAAGGACATATGCAAGATCTTAAAGAAACAATGAGGATTTCATAGCTGAGACACAGCTAGCATATGAAGTAGTGCAGCTATCAAAAAAGCCTACAAATGCCTACACGATTGCACAGTTATTCAATATTACTTCTATTCTGCAAAACAACAATGCAAGGTATTTGTTAAGGACCTCATCTACTTACTCTGGCTCCATGCATCAGTTTCTCTCTTTGTCCTTGAATAGGCCAACCTTTTCCCTAGTTACATGAAATACATACTCCAGGGAAAATATTGCTTTGATTTGTATCTCTGTTCTTTATAGTCGATTACATTAAGATATGAGTTTTCAAGTACTTGCAATTTCTGCTTTCGTTACTTTAAAAGGTCTGAATAATTGATACTTTTATTGTCCTCCAGTAAACGGACATTTTGCAAAAATATGTGCAATAAACAAAATGACATTTAGAAAGCTATTTTTCCGAGGCATCCTACTGTTACTACAAGATTCATTGGTTTTACAGTATGTGCTGGGTCAATGAAAATGGAAATGCCATAGCTTAGCATAGTGGAAATGTGACAGATATGTATAAATGGGTGAGAGGTTTAGTTGGCATGGTAAGCAATTGGACAGCATGGATGAGATATGGACTATGTGTGAAAAGCGTGGGCAAAGTGGCCTTTCATTTGAACTATATCGGTGCAAAGTCCTACAGCACTGAAAGGGACCTTTTAAATTGCTTATCTCAACAACAAGCAGCACTCTTTTCCAGGTAAGCTGGCCCGACTGAAGCCCAGATGTCCCCCAGCATAAAGAAAATGCCATATTGTGCGCACTTTCTTCTGAGGTAGGCAAACGAAACAAGGAATTTTCCAGGTTCCCACTATCCTTTTGAGAATGAGACTAGAGATTTAATATCAAGAAACAGGAAATGACAGAATCTTTGAACAAGTTTTGTGCAAATTTAGGTTATAATTGCAAAATGACTATGGGAAGGGTCTAGTGTTCTGGTACGTGACATTTCAAAATGATAAGAAGGAAAATGAAGCAGGGTAGCTTTGTTTATAAAGGATGTCATTATCATAGTAATAAGGAAGTATCTTGGTTTAGACAATCACAATGCAGATTCAGTTTGTTGGATGCAAAATAGCAAATGAAAGTCAGAAGTAGGAATATGATGTCGGCCCAGTGACAATAGTTACAGTGGAGGACTGAATATATTTTTAAAAACGTTGCCTTGAAATGAAAAGTGAGGAAATTAAAATATCTATCACCAGTGAAAAACTACATGGAAAATGAATGAAGAGGCAGCTGACAAGGGCCTTAGACTTGAAGTCCTGAATGCTAGAGTCTGAAAGAAAGAGGTTCAAAGAATAATAGATTGGTTCAATTTGGAACTGCATGTAAGACTGCTTAATAAGATAAGAACCCATGAAGCCGGTGATTGTATATTAGCATGGATGCAGGATTGGCTAACTATTAGAGGACAGAGATTTGGTTTAAAGGGAATACTTTCAGAATAGCAGCCTATACCTGTAGTGCCACAGGGATTAATGCTGGAGCCACAATTATTTACAAATATATAAATGACTTAGATGAAGAAATTGAATGTAGTATAGTCAAGTTTGTGGATGACACCAAATAGGTGGGAAGGCAAGTGGTGAGGATGACTTAAGGAGTCAAGAGACGGAGAGAGACAAGTTAAGTGAATGGGCAAAACATTGGCAGATAGAATATAATGAAGGAAAATGTGAGATTATGTACTTCGGCAAGAAGAGTAGAAGAGCTGCTAATGATTTAAAAGTGCAAAGACTGTAGTGGGATTTGGGGGTCCTCACACAGTAATCCCAGAAAGCTAGCATTGAAGTTCAAATGGTAATGGGAATGGCAAATACATGTTCACCTTTATTTTGAAGAGAAATGAAGTATAGTAGAGAGGTCTTTTCAAAACACTACAAAGCACTCGTTAGACATGTCTGGAATACTGTATCAGTGATAATGTGAACTGCAGATGCTGGAGAATCCAAGATAATAAAATGTGAGGCTGGATGAACACAGCAGGCCCAGCAGCATCTCAGGAGCACAAAAGCTGACGTTTCGGGCCTAGACCCTTCATCAGAGAGGGGGATGGGGTGAGGGTTCTGGAATAAATAGGGAGAGGGGGGAGGCGGACCGAAGATGGAGAGAAAAGAAGATAGGTGGAGAGGAGAGTATAGGTGGGGAGGTAAGGAGGGGATAGGTCAGTCCAGGGAAGACGGACTGGTCAAGGAGGTGGGATGAGGTTAGTAGGTAGGAGATACTGTAAACTGTTTAGGTCCCCTTACCTAAGAAAAAAGGATACTGGCATTGGAGACAGTCCACAGAAGGTCCGATTAGCTTGATTCCAGGTGCAGAGCGATTGTCTTAAAAGGACCGGTTGAGTAGGATGGGCCTGTACTCGTGCATTGAGAAGAATGAGAGGAGACCTTAATGAAACATATACAACGTTTGGTGATTTGTGGAGAGATTGTTTTCCCGAGACGGACTTTCTGGATCAGAGGGCACAATCTCAACTATTTAAAACAGGAGCTCAACTATTTAAAACAGAGATGAAGAGGAATTTCCTTCCTTAAAGGACAGTGAATTGGTAGAATTCTTTTCTGTAAAGGTTGTCTAGGCTGGGTCATTAAGTATATTTAAGGGTGAGATGGACAGATTTCTAATTGTTAAGGTAAACAAGGGTCATTGGCTATATCAGAATATGGAGTTGAGGATTATCAGATCTGTCACGATCTCATTGAATGGCAAAAACTGAGTAATGATGATTGGGATCTTTTCAGGTTAGCAAATTGTGACTGGTCCAGTGCCACAGGGATCAGTGCTGAACTCTCATCTATTTATGCTCAAAATTAACAACGATTAAAAGGACAGAGTGTGTCACAGCTGGTGGACAAAAAGAGTCTACAATAAAGGTAATGTCATCATAGTTCAATGGAACATAGGATGGGTCTCTCACTGGAGAGCGACGACTAGTGGTAGTTTAACCTAAAGGTCACGATGCCTCAGGTGAGAGGTGAGGTTGAGAAGGCCAGTCCTTCACAGTAAACACAGCTGATGTAGAAATTGAACGCACTCTGTTGGCATCATGCTACATTTGCAAGCCAGCCATTCATCCAACTGAGCTACTTGAACCCCACGCACAGAAATGCAGATAAAGTGAGAAAGCAAAAATTTGGCAAATGGAATAATGTTCAATAATGTAAGGTAGAAAGGAAAGAAAAGCAGATTTTTTATGCAGCAAAGCAGGCTGAAGTGGCTAAACAGTGAACTTGTGCAGCTATTTATTAACATCTGGTAATCCTTGGCTATCAACTGAACCTTTTAACCAGGTACTTTTGAAAAGAAAAGGTGAGCATTTCCTATTACTGAAGCATCTTTGCTGGTTTCTGAAATGGTTATACCTTTCTCACAGAATGGGTTGACTTTGGTCGGGGTAGGGAAAGTGATTTACATCAGCAGACAACTATCCCGCTTTTGCGCTGGCATTTTATTTTCGAGTTCATGTTTCTGACGAAAGGTCATTGATCTGAAGTGTCAATCATTTCTCTCCACAGATTTTGAAAGATGTATTGGGCTCTGCCAGCACTTTCAGTTATATTTATTTAAGATTGAAGCATACTTGATGTTTTGATTTGATTTTACATATGGCTAACGTGTAGTTTGCTCTTCAGGATGGGTTGTCATTTTGCTATTGCATGAGGATCATCCTGTGCTATTTTACTCAAATAATCAACAACCTAAATTTTTAACAGTTTGACAAAAAAGGCACTAAAGGGAAATGAATGATTTTAGGTGTTGTAGAAGAGTACAAGGTGACATCATCCTCCTGACATACTGTTTCAGCATTAAGTGATATTTAATACATTCCAAACTGAAAAAAATAAAATGCATTGCAAAACACTTTCAGTGTTTTTGCATATTCTTATAGACACCAAACTGTAATGCACCTTAAGAAAATAATATGAAATTTACTGCAGATATTAATCAAGTCCCTTCACAACCTTACTAATAAGGGCTGCTTAGCTCAGGAGACTAGGGAATGTCATACTTAATAACAGAAATGATGTGGGTTCAATTCCCACAAAGGCTGAAACAATTCTTTGAACTTGTCTCTTCCAGTAACACTACTGAAGCATGATGAGCAACCCTGTGACAACCCAGGGTGTCACAAGGAGGCAGAGAGAGAGACAGAAAAGCAACAATTAAACTCCCAGTAGTAAAAAGTAAGCTAACTGAATCTGACCAGCATGCTTTTTTTTTGTGATTCTTTCAGATAATCATGACTTCTTTATTTAAATTCAATTGTTGTTGTTGGTGGTGAGCATTCAAGGAGGAAGGCTGCATGACAAGAAGTACTTTTAATTAAAATTGAGCATGGCATCAGCTTAATTAAGCATGATGAACTACCTCAGGGTTTAAGCGCCACCTTCAATCAAGGAAAACATATTCCAAACTTAAATAAAAATCAGGGTAATTAATTTTAGTTGGTTTCTGAAGGAGGGACCAAAAAATGATTTAAAAGCAAATTCCTCCTGAGATTTATTTCATCCTTTTTTAAAAAAGATCAACATTTTTAGATATAACACGTATCGATGTCAGGTGGAACTTGAACTTGGACCTTCTCACCTAGACGTAGGGACAACATGACTACACCACAAGAATTACTTTAACATATGTTAGGCAAGTTGTTTCTTTTTCAATTTAACATACTTATTTTCCATTTAGCGCACTTTGCTTGAACACAAAAATTCCTTCAAATTGCCCACCATGTGACTAGCACCAATATAGACAAATCCACAGGCAACATTCTGTCACTGACTATTCTTTATTCATCCTTACCCTCTCTTCCAGTTATTTTCACAGTTGAACATCACACTCCTCACCAATGTGCAGCTTGACTAAACTACCCTCCACTTTTTCATCGTGTCACAACCATTTGGTTCGCTCGGCTAACTGCATCTTTTTCCATCCCTTTCTCACATCAAGAGGCCCCACAACCACCTCTAAGATCTCCACAAGCTCAAAATTATCCACAAATGTGTAGTCACTTTCCATGTTTATTCCAATAAACTCAGTCTTCAGTATTTCCCTTGACCCATCCACACTGCTATCCAATCTTGTTTTGAAGCAATCCTTATCCATCAAAACATTCTGAAGTCCAAAACATAACAGTTAATTTGTTTTTGGGCCAATTTCTGTAATATCGTCCCAAACTCCAACTTTCCATCTTGGATGTTTTCTCAGTTGTTGCAGATTATTCAAAATTGCATTTTCTCTAACCCAATCTGAAATA
The DNA here is from genome assembly GCF_030684315.1 of Stegostoma tigrinum. Lineage (NCBI taxonomy): Eukaryota > Metazoa > Chordata > Chondrichthyes > Orectolobiformes > Stegostomatidae > Stegostoma > Stegostoma tigrinum. Next base: position 21,528,853 of record NC_081356.1, read on the forward strand.
TGTCCATTCTGTCATAAAATCCTTTCACATCTTTGTCTTACAATGTTCACCTTTACCTTTACAAATTAGCCACTGAAACACTTATCCACGTTGTTACCAGTTCGAGACTTAATTAATTCTAATTCTCACTTGATCACCCTCCTTGCTAAACTTCAACGTACTCAAAGCTCCTGAATTCTATCATGAAGGATGAGTAGGAATACACATTCATCATGTGTGTTCATGCTGACCTACATTAGCTCCTACTGTCCATTGTCTCAATTTAAAACCCACATTGTTACTTTTCAATCATTCTGCAGCTTCACCCCTTCTCATCGCTGTAGTCTTTTTTAGCACAACGAAACTGGCCTTGCTCAAATTCTTATTCCGATCTGGTCCAAGTGTCCTTCCACCCGTTGCCATAGCACCGATGTCTGTGCATTCAATTGCCTTGGCTATGTGTTTTGGGATTATTTCTGCCTTCTGTGCTTACTTCTGTACTCTAATTTTGCATTTTGGATGCTCTTTTAAAACATAACTCGTTAAGCAGGTTGTTCAGGACATCTCTTCATATTGACACTGTTGGTGCAGACGCCCCTTTTCTTTCTGTGAAGTACCTAACAATATTGTCAAATGTTAAAGGAGCTGTATGGGGAATGGTTTTACAATTTCTCTTCTGAAAGCTCTGTTTCTCATTTTGTTGGATTCTCTCTCATTCGTTTATCTGTGCCACATAATATGTTGAAGCTTGAACCAAATCAACCCTTCGTGTTCTGAAGGTTAAGGAAGCCAAGCTTAAGTCCAGTGAATGGAACTCAAGCTTGTGTTATCTTTTTTACACTTAGAATCCAGATATTATCCACACTGCACTCCTCCCAAGCCCAATGCATGCTTCTTCATGTGTGGTGCCCTTGGTGCAATTTGCCAGGAGTTAGTACAACTAGTCTTCTTAATATAAAAGCCAGCATTCAATTAATTTCCTTGATCATTTACTGCATCTCTTTATGATATTGTAATGATTCACGTACTTTAAGTCTCTTTAAACCTTCATTGTTCACAGCTGATCATCATTCAGAAAGTGATCTCTTCCACCTGGTTAGGACCTTTTTTGTATTCTTTTGCGGGAAGTGGGTGTTGCAGGATGCACCAACATTTATTGCCCATCCCTTGTTACCATTCATACAACAACCTCATGTTTGCCCGCACTGAAATTCATTTGCCACATTTTAACCCATTCACTTAGTCTACTTATACGTCTCTGTGCTTTCACACACATTGCTTAGAATATTGTCTATTTTATACCATCAACAAACTTGCAGCACAGTCATTTGACAAGCAATAAGACAGATAGCGTACATGCAAAAATCTGAATTGGAAGAATCTGTGCAAGTTCATCCAACAATCAACAAAAGCATAGCCATATTAGAACGCTTCTGCCTCAGTTCATCTGCTACTAAATCCCTCATGCATACCCGTGTTACCTTCAGATGGGCTCTTCTAATGGATTTGTAGCCTGCCACAAGGTTTATTCTTCACAGACAGTGAAGAAATGAGCAAAGAACCTGCCTTAAGGCAGATCATTACTGCACAAGCTTTGTCTTCCCTATATCTCTAGTCTCATTCAGCCTCTCAATAATCTGAAATATTTACACTCCTTTGATGCTTGCGACTTCAACAACCCTAATTTTAATCATTTGGCACCAATTCATCAGACACGGGCTTAAGCTTTGAATTTCCTCCCTAAATATTCCCACCACTGTATTTGCATTCCTCCTTTAAGACCCATGTTAAAGTCCATCACTGATGCTAATATCTTCTTTTATGGTTCACGGTCATACTTTGAGAGAAATCATCAACACTAAACACAATCAAAACAGAAGGATAATTTCCAGGTTGCATACTGATTCACTCAGTGGTAAGATTCCACAAAGCCACAGATTTAAATCCTGTATCTTGATGCCCCAAGCAAACAGTTAGCAGGGATGGAATAACATGCCCCTTGTGTGTGGAAAGAACAACTGCCAAATGGGTTAGAAGTGTTTTATCTGCAAGTAGGTTATTGAGGTTCCAGAAACCTCAAGAATTCAGAGAAGTCATGGGAGAACTGTCACAACCCAATCTAACAACCTGTCTAATTCTGCAGACCTCAGTTCCTTCAATGTTTGAAGTCCAAGGGACTGTACGGAGGGGAGATCTCTGAAGGCAGCCAATACAAGCAAGTGGGCTTAAATGGGAGTCTTTGATTGTCTCACATGCAGCAGGAAGAGATCCCCAAGTTTTCGCTGTAACAGAGAGATGAATAAAAGCTTCCACATCTGGCTTCAAGACCGCACCAACTGCTGAAAGCCAGACATAATCTGATTCTGTGGAAGCTTGATCCCATCCATCAGGTTTCTTCTGTTGTTCCAACTTCAAAACAAAACCTACGGTTTCACAAGCTGTTTACTTTATTGACTTTGAGCAGACAGCTCGCTATCTCTGTCTCAAACTTTCTTCATTTAAAAAAAAGGCCAAAAACGCCTCTTAAAACCAAAGAATCATCACATGCTGACAAGTGGCCAGTAACATCCCATCACACAAATGTCAGGCAATGACCTTCTCCAATAAGAGACAGGCATTCTTTACCCCTTGACATTCAACTGCATTGCCATCACTGAATCCCTTATATGAGCATCCTGGAGAGATTCCATTAATCAAGAACTGAACTGGACTAAACAAATAAATAGCGTGGCAATAAAAACAAGTTAAAAGCTAGAACAACCAGTTAACTCATCTGCTGGCTCCCCAATGTCTAACAAAGACTATAAGACACCAGTCATAAAGTGTAATGGAATACTCCCAACTTGCCTGGAAGTATGTGGCACCAACAGCACTAAAGAAGCTTGATTATCTGTAGGACAAAGCAACCTGCTTGATTGGCAACAGATCCACAAACATCCACTCCTCTACCATCAACGCTCAGTAACAGCAGTGTGTACCATGTACAAAATGCACTGCACAAAATCACCAACTATCTTTAGACAGCACCTTCCAAACCCATGAGCACCTCCATCTTGGCAAATTACTGGCGTGTTGTGAAATGTATGTCCTGGTTAAGAAGTAAAACATTGACTGTTTAAACAGTTTTAATCGGTGGTGCATTATTTAGAATTACTTGTCCAATAAATTAGGGAAACAGAAACAGTACTATAACTGAGGAAATAATTCTATCAGTAAAGGTGTAGGAGGAGGGGGAGATGATGGCAAAGTCACTGGACTCATAATCCAGAAACCCAGGTTAATGTTCTGTGAACATGGTTCAAATTCTGCTACGGAAGATGGAGAATCTGAATTGAACACATATCTGGAATAATAAGCTTACCAATTGTCAAACATGAGAGCACTGTCAACTGAATAAAAAGCCATCTGATTCACTAATATCCTTTGCGGAATAAAATTTGTCATCCCTACCAGGGCTGACCTACATGTGACTCCAGACCCAGCAACGGCTTCGGCTTTCATTGGCCCTCTGGGAATTGGGGATAGGAAATAAGTGCTGGCCTAGCCAGAGATGCCCATTCCGCATATGCAACTGTTAAAAATGGGGCAAATGCCAGTATATGGGCTTGGGTTCCAGATCTGTCATGATTTCATCAAATAATGGAATAAGAATTGAGGGCTAATTAGCCCTCCTCTGTTCCTCACCTTAGCAATCAATTCAGTGCAACAATGTTGAGCGAGGCCATGGATTATGGCAACTGGTTTCAACACAGGGCAGAGGAAATGGCGATGTAATGATAAGTCAATTTAAATAATTAATCAGTGTCATAAAAAAACAGATTTTAACTGTGTTTTGTAGAACAAAATATGATGTTTCAATCAGTGTAGTCAATCTACCCTCGTTCTTAATGAGGTTTTAAGCAATTTTTTGAGAGTATTTGACATTAATTGTGAAGTTTTTGCATGAGTGGAAGACAAAATAATAAAATAAAAAATACTTGCGTGTGTTATTTATACACATTATACTACTTTACAGGGCCTCTTGATCCCGAATCAATTCTGTTAGTTATACTAAGAATTTCAGGCAATCAAAGAAATAGATTTTTCCTTGTTAACTAACGGTGTTAAAATTATTTATGGGAGCTCCAATTGATTTATTCTCTGGTACAGGGGCCCAAACTGATCAACAAACAATTAAGTAATTACAGAGAAAACACAAGAATAACATGATGATGAAACCACAAAATATACAACAATGTGGCAATGTTGAGGGAAGACATTACTGTAAAAAGTCCTCAGTATAGTCACATCAACACATATCACGCTTAGTTTGCTGTACTACTATGAACAAGTTGTGGTGTTTTTCTTCCCTAACTGTTGCATTTTTTTTTCGGAATTGCCTGACACAGTGTCACAGTTATGGCAACACTCTTGAGCCCAAGTCAGTTGGAGAGTGTAATGCTTTGACTGATTCTAGAAAAACTGTTACAAAAGTACAATTATAATGTGATGTAAAATTTCAGTTAGAATTTATCACCCCCACTCTAATCTAATTTTTACTAAAGTAAGAAGTCAAGTATCTATTGATGCAATTCTTGAATTGATAATGTTTGAGCAATCATAGCACAATTAAATCAGCACAACTAGTAATTCTGAAGAGGGAACTCTGCAACTATTACAGCATGCAATGATGAGTTAGTTTCCTCCCAACAGAGGGCAAAGCCACAGGCGATTTACCAGCTTATGATAATTAGTAAGGATAACATGTGAAATTTTAATGTATAGCGGTTTGAAAGCTTGAAACCTAAACAATTCAATGAGAAAACAGTGAACACTGTATACGCCATAAAAACAAACAGCAAGATATATTCAGCTCATTATAATTTACAGACAGTCCCAACTTATACACAATATAAACTACACAAATATTGCTGAGAACAGAAAAAAAATTGCTGCCAAAGCTATTGTCTTTCACTCATCAGGAAAAAAATGCAAGAGTGTCAAATTTCAAACAATCACAATTTATACTACATAAGAAAGGATGTCAATCGGCAAATTGGCTGCAATTGGTCAACAGGTTGGCTCTGAGTGGCTGGAACAAGCAATAAGGAACTATGATGAAAACCAAAAGAACTGCAAATGCTGTAAATCAGCAGCAAAAACGTTTTGGGTCCACTTCTGAGGAAGGGTCACCAGACCCGAAACATTACCTCTGATTTTTGCTTCACAGATGCTGCCAGACCTGCTGAGCTTTTCTAGCAACTTCTGTTTTTGTTCAGGAACTATGACGAACCGAGCTCCCAGACAATTCATAAATGTGTAAGTTTGAGCTTATTCCTTTTTTTTGCAGACACCAGGTCCTTTCAAATGAGTATATGTCTCTTCTAACAAATGTTAATGAGCCACATTACAAGCTTAACTGATCAACTAAACTTGTTAGTGTATCTATTCAGTCACTCTGCTAATCAGGCTTAACTTGCCATTTAATCAGCACTCTGTCGTCCTGTAGTATAAATTACTGTGATCATTTGAAACTGGCATTCTTGCATTTGTCCAGTTGAGTTCAATATTGAAAGCTTCGGTACCGTATGACATTAGGCTATGTACTAACAAGTGACTGTTTGTTTATCCCAGAAATGTGTTTTTTTTTACAGCTATACACTGTTGCATTACAATTTAAAAAGTTGTCTGAAAAATGAAAAACGCTGCACAACAGAAATCTGAAACAAGGACAGAAAATGCTGGAGACACTCAGCAGGTCTAGCATCCTCAGTGGAGAGAAAAAAACAGAGTTAATGTGTTGAGTCTAGTACAATTCTTCTTCAGAGCTGAAGGAGGTTGAATTTTCTTAAAAAAATATTTTAGACAGAGGCAGAGGAAGGCCAAAGAGAACGGACAGTAGAGAGACCCAAAGTAAAAGACAAATAGGCTGTTGATAATAGTGAAAGAGAAAAAAAAGATGGAAAATGGGTGTATATTACTGTGTGGAAGGGAGATAATGCATCCTCCCTACTGACAGCAAAGTAAACAAGACAAGTAAAATGGAGAGCAAACACTGTACCTTTGGGTTCTGAAGTTATAGAATTCACTATTGACTTCAAGGGGCTGTTATGTGCCTCAGCAGAAAACGAGGTGTTGTTTCTCAAGCTTGCATTCGTTGCAACCAGGCCTTAAAGAGTTACATTATGAGACAGGATTGCGTAAACTCTGTTTGTATTTAGAAGGTTGAATGGTGTTCTTATCAGGGTCTTGAAAATGACATAGGGATTAGATGGGAAGGAAACAGAACTATATTTCCAGTGAGAGAACCTATACAAGAAGGCATCAACAGACCATTAATGCATGAAATCTGGAACCAACTTTTCATACAAAAAAAGGGTGGAAATTTGCAATGCAGTTCCTCAAAACAGGACCAATTGAAATTCTTAAGCACAAGAGAGGATTTTGTTGTGTCAAGCTTCAAAGGGTTATGGAGTAAAGACGCGTAAATAGATTTGAGGTATAGATCAGCCGCGGTCTAATTCTTGTGAAGGGATGAATGGTCTACTTCTGTTCCTACAGAGAAGTGGCTGTGTCAACTTGAAGCACAGTCTATTGTAAAAAAAATATGCAAATATAGATCAAATGTTTCACTAGAATGGCAAAATGACAGCATCATTTACAGCAATTCAACAATTCTGAAGGCGCAGGACAACATGCTGATTACGACGTTGAAAAACAGCCACTCAAGCATTATCTATAAGGTTATTGTTTGGGTGGTTTCATGATCATTAACAACGGAAACATTTCTGGGTTGAATATTAAACATATATAAGGCAGACATATCACAATTTACATTCAGGGTGAAGCTCTGGCAAGGTGAACTACAGTGAAAATGGAAATCTTTCTGTCTGAAATTTATCCTGTTACTGGCTTGCCCTATTCTTCAACCGGGGACTAATGGGTTAAAATCAACCTCAGTCGTACAAATTACATCCCAGTTGAAATCACGGTGATGCTAAGTCAGTTGATTTGGGCAGCTGCATGAAGGAGGAGCTATGCCACTCAATTCAAATTTACTGCGTTATTTGCCTAAGTGTGCATCTAATTAGCAGCTATTTGAATTGGAAAAAAAAACAGGGATTTAAATTCTGCATCATGTCAGTCACCATTTTTGAAGATATTTATCAGTGTGCCCTTTTCAAACGAGGGAGTTATCTGAGCTCTTCAAGTGATGTGTCTCCCTGTAATGTTTGAAGTGCAGCAGTCTGGAACTTGTGAAGAATGCTAATGCAACACATATTCCAATAGTTGGTGGCGTAACATGAACAAAAGAATAATAACATAGTTCAGACAAAATGTTTTATTTATTTACATTCTGTTGCAATAACTCTTCGACATTAAAATGCTAACTGTCATTATTTGCTAATTCTATCATTTTTAATCAATTTATTTAACAACTGAAAACCAAAGTCAATGACAAAAGTAAAAACCAAAAGGAAATAAAGGATTGTTTTGCTACGAGGAAAGACGCAAGGCAGGAAAAGGTCAGAAAGGGTCACAAAAGTCATATTCCTTTTAAAACATTCAATTTCTGTACTTCCTGGAAAAACGATGAATATCTTTGAAACACCAATGAAAGTGAAGCCACTGGCTGTAATGTGGATAGAAAGAAGAACTTGCCTACAAATCCTGTCAAATTCAGACAGCTAAACTGTATAGAAAAAAATACAGGTTAGAAAGAATCTAAAAATCTAACAAGGCTGATGGCATGAATGCAGTATTTTAAACTGTGTGCAGGCATACCCAACTCCACATTGGTGAATGTAGGTCAAATTTCATCTCCTTCATACAATATTTCATTTTATGGTCAAATTAATACAGTTACAGATAAAAATCCAGCACATGGGTACATTCTATGTGAGCATGCTACGATGGATGCTCTTAATCTGAAGTAAACGCAAAAACTGTTGGAATAAGCAATTCTGTTGGCTATTAACCTAAAACATTACATAATTTGTTTCCCTACTGATGCTGAGTCTTTCCAACATTTTCTGTTCTTTATTATTGATACACTACTCCATTTGGGATTATTTTTGCTCACAGAAACTGCATGGTCGCATCTCATTAGTTGAGGTTATAGCTGAGCGATGCTCACAGGGTAGTTTTGCAATCTAACCACAATGCATTCCAGTCCAGCAAATTTGATTAAAAATAACAGGTATGAAATGTCATAACCCTTTTCCTGAGAAGGACCCAGGAATCACAATATGCAATTAACTCAGCAAGCCTACCCGGCATTCCCTGCTAATGGCTATCCATGATGCATGAAGCCAAAGTTATATGGGTTATTGAATGCTGCAAGATTCAGGAAAGCAAGCCCACTACCCCAAACCCCAACAGGTTTCTGCAACTGTTGCATGACTTAAGTTTCACTTCAAACCAGTCCTCAGCTGTTAAAAGGAAAGATGGATTCTTGGTGCAAAACTGCTGGGAGTATTTGTAGAAGAATACTGTACCAAAATGATCAAGCCTGTATCTCCATTATGGGTTGTCTCACAGTCATTGGCATAATCTTGTCAAGTGTAAAAGATGGTGATTTTGCTTTAGATCATGTAGTGGCCATAATGAACTTCCATTAATGACATAAAAAAGTGAATGAATTTATTTTTACAAAATTAAGTGAGCTGATTTTGTTCTGTTTTATTATTTTAAATTGGCTATATTAACCTGTCCCTGACAGTTGCCCATGGCTATCTCCTCATTTCTTTGTACATTCTTTTTGAATTATTGGTTACTCTCCTCCTGATTTTGGATTTAATGTAGCAAAACAGGTGTAGCAACTGGCAAACTGTGCCAAAATCTCTTGTCAATGTCCTGGTAAAAATCAGCTGTGGCACTATCCTTAGTCATCTGATACTTTTTTTAAAATTGTATAGGGCTAATAGAATTAAGGAAAGAAAATTCAAAACCAAACTCCAGCAAATTCACTGTGACCAAAACTGCACCTATGTAAGATAGCTGACATTGAAAATTTCAGGTCAGTGTCATTATGACTCGGATGAGACCATTCAGTCTATCATGCCCATGCCGGCATCCCGGAAAAATCTCTGAGCAGGAAGAAGCATGAATCACAACATGGATGGCAGCATGCTTTCAGGCCATCTAATACAGCCAGAATTGTTCAAATCTTTTTTGTTACTGTTCAGGATCTTCATACCAAATGGCAGAAAACTGCCATTAAAAAAAATCCACAACCAACAATTTGGTCTTCGAAAATCCAGAGAAGTTCTTTAGCAACCTAACTTCGACAAGTGAGAAAGGCAGGAGACATAAAGCTTGCTTGACAGGGTTTGATCAACAAAATTAAACATTGATAAGGGAAAATTTGGTGAATTCTTCAAGACAGAAAAAACACCAAACATAACAGATTGAGGGGGAAGGAGGAGTAAAATATGTCTGCCCTAGAGAATCGGAGAATAAAACAACAGTACAACATGAAAATACATTCCAATTGATTTCTGAGCATTTAAATGAGAAGTGGTGGTAAAATGTGGGGAGGTATATAGAAGGATGGTACATGATTAGAAACTAAAATATGAGTTGAGCAGTTCACAATGAGTACAATAAAAACAATATTTTCTCTTTAAGAACTAAAGAAAGCCTGTCTGATTGTATCTTTTATGGTCACAGCCAATAAACAGTTAAACACTGACTGAACTGGCAACTAAGTCCTTTCTGAAAAAACACTGTCACAAACAGATGAGTAGTGGGAAAGATGGAAATTATTTGACCCCCTCTTCAACTAATTGCAACAGTAAGTTCTAAAATAATAATTAGGGGAAAAATTCCTCAAGGATTTGGCAAGTTTGAGGTAATTAAGAACAGCCACTGAAAGATTGCGTTGACGAAACTAATTGCAATTATTTTGGATCAAGCAACAGAGAAAGCTGCAGGGAATGCAGATATGGTCTATAAGATCTAAACATGGTGAGTCACTGGGCATAAATAACCTGTGATCAGGGAAGGGGTCACAGGGACAAAGGTTACAGTTCATTAGAGGGCACATGAGCTCTGTTGCAGAGGACTTTGGTGATTAGGGGCGGCATGGTGGCTCAGCGGTTAGCACTGCAGCCTCACAGCACCAGGGACCCGAGTTCAATTCCAGCCTTGTGTAACTGTCTGTGGGGAGTTTGTACATTCTCCTCATGTCTGTGTGGGTTTCGTCCGGGTGCTCTGGTTTCCTCCCACAGTCCAAAGATGTGCAGGCGAAGTGGATCGGCCATGCTAAATTGCCCGTAGTGTTCAGGGGTGTGAGGGTTATGGGGAGATGGGTCTGGGTGGGATGCTCCAAGGGGCGGTGTGGACTTGCTGGGCCAAAGGGCCTATTTCTACACTGTAGGGAATTTAATCTAATCTACTTCAATAGGATCTTTCACATGAAGGTTGAGGCATACTTGACAGAAGTTTACAAAATTGTTAAAAATCATGGATAGAATGGATAGTTGGAGTCCATTTCTCAGGGTAAAAATGTCAATTCCTGGGGAACAGAGGTTTAAGGTAAAGGGGGTAAATTTAAAGGAAGTGTGAGAAACATGTTGTTTTACACAGAAGGTGATAAATGTCCGCAATGTGCTACCACAGGAGGTAGTGGAGGCAGATACAACAGCAATGTTTAAGAAGCATCTTGACAGATATACGAATAGAGAGATATGGACCACGTAGAGGCTAAAGGCATCGGGTGTCTATGTAGTCTTGATGGGCCAAACAGCCTGTTTTTTTATTCTTTGATTGGCTGCAGGGGAAAGCTTATGGCAATGCACAGTTTAATGTTTAGTGTACTGGCAGGCCTATCAGGAAGGCAAAGTACGAAATCAATGGCTATGGAGAGGTCTACCATCACAGGTCTTTGTACAGAGCTTGGAAATTATCCTTTCCAATGTGGGAAAGGTGGCCAACTCTTTTAAAGCATGAGTGGGCTCAGACACGTTGCCACGTCTGATGTCTCAGCTTCCTTTAGAGAAAAGCATGGGTCATTCAACGTCTGGATGCCGCAGAGGCAGTTCAGAGAATTTACATGTAAGGTCAGCCAGATACCAGGGGATCTTAGCTTCCTCTCAAGTAAGCTCAGTCTGCGGACCTCACAGTTTCAGAAAGCAAAGTTCAAACCAGGTAGTAGGGTACAGTAGCTGATCAGCAACCCATTCTCTACCAGCCTGGGAAGTGGCAGAGACTCTGTGAAGCATTAAACTATTGTCATCTCTCAGAAGAACAGCATTCATCTTGCCACCACTGCCACTCTATTCGTGACAATCCCATTGCCTGTCAACAAATCAGCATCAAAATTGCTCAGGATAAAGCATCTATTTCATAAAATTAGTTTGGAATGGTTATAAGTTGGCTCTTTACTTTTACACAATTGTCAAGTGGACTACATAATGGTCAACATTCGATGAAAGATAAAGCCACAATCAGTTCCTGGAGAGAATGGACAGAATCAGATTGAGTTGATTACTGCATCTCCTCATTTGGTTACCATCGAGATAATGGGCGGTGACTTCATTTTACAAATCTTGACATGTGCTCTGCTGAGGATAAATACCCTCAGGGCCTCACTGGTGATGTGCGGCAATCCCACAGACACCCAGAAATCACTGACCTGAGACCATCCGAACTGGAAGAGGAGTACCGGAGACGCGTCAAACACTTCAGGACTTGCTGTTGGGAAAAAGCTGAAACCAGGCAAACACAGCAAAAAGAGTGTGCTCCCACACCAATGCCCCACTCACCCTGAACCATGACCACCTTCTGCCCCAGATATAACAGGGCCTGCGGAAGCCGCATCGGTCTGTACAGCTACACACAGACTCACCTGAGAGTGGAAGAGAGAGTTCCTGATCTGCAAGGGACCGTGCATGATGATGACAGCAGGGCTTCGCCACTGCTGTTCAGGTGGCAGCGTCCGTACCCCGATGATCTGCTTTGTCGCAATTTCTTAAGGGAGCATAGCTTTTGTGCATGCATGCTGCCCAAATGTTTTCTACGCCTAAGTCTCGAACATATCATCTGAGGACAGGCCCTGTCACCACACTCTGGTTTGCCACAGTGACTCAGCAAATGACTGCCAGAAGATAAAGGCATTATGATTGCTGTCAGAATACCAGGCATCAACCTGCTACATTTCACTGTGTTCTGCAGCACACCATCTGGACGTGCAGGACATGAAATCCCTTTTGATTGATTTACTGTATAGGGAAAAGCTAACATGAGGTGCCCACACACTGACATGCACACAATCAATTGCATCCTGCACCACACAAAGTATGCAACCCTCAGGAATCTCTATGGCCAGACCACCTCTAAGGTAGGAAATATACTCATCCTCCTGTAATGCAGAGGCTGAATGATCTGTATCTCGCAAAAGGTTGGTTTCAAGCTGACAGCTGCTGTACACAGTGTTGTGGTGGGGGGGGGGGGGGGGGGGGACAAATAAGCATTAATTTTCAGAGTCACCTTCAAATAGCAATTGACTTTGCTCTGAGATAGCAGGTGGTAAACATCAGTGAAGGCATCCTTACTGATGTGCAGCCATGTGAAAACTATCCCAGGGTGAGCTTCGAACAGGAGAACTGTTTTTCAAAAATACAGTGCAGATATGGACCCCTGCTGAGAGTTCTTCTCACCCTGTGCCCTCCACATGTCTTGCTGAATGTCACCTCAGTTCATCCTTCCCATCGTGTTACATTGCAAGGGGAATCCAGTTTGCTGCACCCATGTCTCGGGGGGTGGGGGGGGGGGGGGGGGAAAAGAGGCTTGTACAGAGAAATTCATCAAGTCAGGACCAAGTCTTTCAGCACACACCACAACACTGGCTGTACATTTCAGTAACTTTAACGAACAGCAGAAACAAGCAAAATCCTCTCCAATGATAGGACAGCCAGTTAAAATCTATCAGTGACTGAAAGCAGTCCACTACTTCACCCGGCTGCTGAGCATGTTCATCTGTGCATGTTCAGAAAACAGCATGTGCTTGAATGTTGAGCTCCCAGTGCTGATGTAAGCAATGAAGCAACCCCCTAATTACCACTTTATAGCAAGCAATGTCCGTGTGAGTGACAATGTCTTCGTGAAAAAGGGGAGCGACACACACACATACAAGTATGTCGTGAGTTGTATGTCTGTTTTCCACTTGTGGGAGATGGGCATCATTGGCTTGGCCAGTATTTATTACCCATCCCTAGTTACCCTGAGGAAGTGGCAGTGAACTGTCGTTGTGAACTGCTGCAGACCATGTGCTGTAGGTAGACCCACAACGTCGTTGGTCATAGGCTAAGAAATGCTGTCTAAGGATCTTGTAGATAGTGTACACGGTTGCCATGTTTAGGGATGTGGTGCCCGTCCATTGGGCTGCTTTGTCCTGAGTGACGCTAACCTTCTTGAATGTTTTTGAAACTGCACTCGTCCAGGCAAGCGACAAGGAATGGTGCACATTCCTGACTTGTACAAGTCCAGGGCAGAGGGTATAAATGCAGTGATTATCGCAGAATAGTTAATCCCAGGATATTGGAATAATCAGTTAAATAGGCCAACAAGTATTTTGTGTAGTTGTATACAAGGGAAGGCTTCACATCTGTGACAAAAGTGCCAGTCTTGGAGGAGGAGGGACTTATTGAAGGTATGCCTGACATGCTGTCTCCAACAAAACAGAAGTGATCCTAGCAGAGTGATGGAAAAGGGCAAAGTACAAGCACAAATAGATCTAACTGGATCAGACTAATTCCAGTCAGTTCAAAACATGTTAGAGAACTCAGCCAAAAATATACAAGTTAGAGAATAGATTAGGGCCTAAATAAAAGGGAAACCAAACATCTTTAATCTGTATATATAGAGAGTAAAAGTACAGTCAAAGAAAGGGTGGACCTTACCAGGACTAGAGATGACCTCCTCTTGCCGAGATTGAGGATTAATGTGACATACTTCACAAGAGAAAATGATTTTATCAATGCAGCAAGAAAGAAGCTGGGAGCAGTAGTATTGCACAGGATAACATGGCAGCTCTGGAAGTGTCAAGATAGGATGCATCCAAACTTACCAATTAAGAGATTTAAGGTTAGGAATGTCTAGGGGCCCTGGCTCCCAATTTCAATTGTACAGGCCGCTGATCTTGCAAATCTCTCAAGGCATCAGAGGTTCTTTCAGAGATTTGAACAAGAAATTGAAACAGGAGAGATAGATAAACCAGTCAACTGCTGGTCATTTAGTCTATGGTTGGCGGTAGTGAATAATTAGAGACTGGAGACTGAGGCAACATTAATTCAAAGTTAAGAAAATATGAACAAATAAATGGAAAAGTCATCAGGGATTTGTCAATAGCAAATCTTATTTGACGAGCATAACAAGGATGAAGTAATAGAGAGGGATGATGAAGGTAGGGCAGTTGATACTGTGTACCTGAACTTTCCAAAAACATCGAGTTAAGTGCCATATGGTAGATAAAATAGAAAAAAAAGTCCATTTGAATAAAAGGACAATGACAACATGCAGATACCAGGACTAAGAGACGTAAAGCAAAGTGCACTGATAAATGCTTGCTTTGAGGTTGTAAGGATGTAGATGATGATGATGATGATGATGATGTTCCTGCAGAAGTTAGTTACCAGGGTCACCAGTTGGAACATAGCCACAGATTAGAAGGACAGTAACATATCGGTGAAATTAACAGACACGTGAGAGGTCAAACTTAATGTGGGGATATGTGAAGTAAAACATTGGATAGGGAATATAGAATCCCTACAGTGTGGAAGCAAGCCAATCAGCCCACAACAACCCTCCCAGACCTACTCTTATCACTGTAATCTGCATTTCACACAGCTAATCCACTTAGCCTACACATCTCTGGACACTATGGGAACTTTAGCATGGCCAATCCACCTGACTTACATATCTTTGGGCAGTGGGAGGAGATTGAAGCAAACACATGGAGACATGGGGAGAATGTACAAACCTTACACAGACAGTCACATGAGACTGGAATCGAGCCTGAGTCCGTGGCACTGTGAGGCAGTATGCTAATCACTGAGCCACCATGCCACCCTTATAAGGAGAGCAATTTGAACCTAAATGGCAGAATTTTTTAAAGAAAGCACATATACAAAGTGACCTGGGAGTTCATGTACAGAAATCTTTGAAGGAAGAGGGATGAGTCAATAAAGCTGTCGAAAAAAAAGGGATCTTTGATGTCATTATTAGAAGTACTCTTTTAAATGAACTTCTGCTCACAATGTCTATAATATTGGTTATGCCTCAGCTGGATACTGTGTTCAATTTTAACAACTGTTGAAAGATTGCAAGACGTTAGAAAAGATGCACAATGTATTTATTGGAATGACATGAAGGATAAAAGACTTCAGGTGATGTTGAAATTATGGATGCAGGGCCATTCTCCTCCAATGGAAAAAGTCGCTAGAAACTGATGGTCAATATCATGAATGGAATAAAGAAGAGAAAATGTTTTCAATAACAAGAGGGTCAGAAACCAGAGGTTAGCAACAGAGCAAATAATTATGATTGGGAATTCCTTGCCTGAATATGGTAGCAAAAAACAGATAGAATCATAACCTTTGCAATAAAAAACTTGTTAAATCTCTTAACAAGCTGCAACCAGCACAACGGGTTGAATGGCATGCTCACACGCTGTATCATTCATTGACCTAAATTATAACCTGGACGCCCATTCTGTGCAAGGGGGCTGTTGAGAGGTCAAGAAATACAGAAGAACAAGTTTCCCCACATGGCCGGCGGAAATTAATTACAGAGATCTTTTCATTCTTCTGTTGAGGTCACAAAGACTTGAAGGCCATCTGGTCGCAAAGTCTACATCACGAGGTCAAAGGATATGGCAGCAGGTAAGTTTATTTTGGCAGAGAGAGCGATCACCATTATGCTGTCTCTAACAAACCTAACAATGAGTATGTATGAAATAGCTTTGATTACTGTTCAAGATTTTTTTGCATCCAACCTCTGATAAGACCTCAACCCACATGTTACAGGAGATCAGATTTATCTCTGTGATTCTACAAATATCAACTCATATGAATTCCTAATCAACTAGAAACAAATAATTTCTCATAAAACAACATACAACAGTATATATTACTGATACAATTTTAGAAAACAAGATCCAAGTCCTCTTTTCCTGGGGTCTTCATGAAAAGTTAAATTGACTTAACAAATTACATAAATGTAGAAACATCAATTCACAAATCCTGTTTCATTCTGGCTGACATCTCATGATACAAAGTGAATAGAATATAAAAGGTATCATGCTGGCAGTTCCTCTTTCCCTACTGTTGTGCAGAGGTTGGCAAAATCTCTCTATGGGATCTGCTTGCTGTAATATCATCCAAACTGGAAACATCAGTTACACTTGAGTTTTAGTTGAAAATCCATAAAGTGCAGCTCTTTTTATTTTCAAGTAATGAAATGTTTAAGTGAAATGGTATCTTAGTGGGCTTCCTCCTGATCACAGTGGTCTGCATTCAATATCACTGCAATGTGCAGTAAGCTCCATTACTCTCATCCTGTGGAGAATAAATTTTAACTGCACTGGTACAGATCCAAATGATGTTACTTATTGAAACACTTGACAACAGAAAGCACCCTTGCTGTAACGTTTTGTACTGACTGACTAACATTCCACCCTCTCTCTGTTTGACAGATTCCTCCTCTACTGTATACATGTCCAAAAAAAACCATGGTAATAGGTGCCTGCCAGTTCTCCCCCTGAATCAATCCAATTATACGTTTATCACAATGGAACACTTGAAAGAGAAAAAAAAGAGTCATTTTGTGCAAACAGATCAAAAGGGAAAAAAAGTGAAAACGAAAAGGAAATGAAAGGAGGACAGCTAATCACATGGCTTTATTAATATCAATTAACAAATTCCACTTTTGCTGACATTTGCTCAGCAGGAGGGTTTGACAAGCCATGCTGCTGTAAACAGCAAGTCTAATTCCACATTGTCACTATAGCTACGAGGCTCATCAAAAGTTAAATCTTCCTCATTATGCTCCAGACACAGCTAACAAATTTGCCTCAAGTATGAACTGAATGGTGTTTACAGCATTTGAGTGGCTCCCTGTTAAGGCAACCATTGTTCTGAAAATTTAATATTACCTCTTGTCACTGAATTTACAGCAACTAATCGCCTAAATGGATATGTAGAGGGTTAGCAACTGGAAAAGAGGTGAAGTGACAAGGGAGTGAGTGCAAATAATAGATATGCAGTGAAGGCATGCACTGACCATGAAAAATGAAAAAGCTTCTATGTCCAGGACAGAACTGTCTAATCGCTACAAAGACTATGTTGAGCAGCCAGTTCAGCTGCAGAGAAAATTACTAAAAAATATTACCAATCAAACTAAAAAAAAGACAATCAAATACCAGCTTCTTGTCTGTTAAAATGTAGAATTTACTTGTGGCACAACAAGGCTCTGAAGTATAGTACAGTCTGAGTGAAATTACTGATGTTTTGGTCAACTGGCAGCACAAATAATTATACAGCGGTATTCAAATGAGATTCGTTGCTAATCTCAAAGCAGACAAAAACACGTCTGTGAATGATGTGGAATTTATTTCAAATCAGAAGGCCAAGCATTTTGGTTTGAGCACCATATAATATAAACACATATTATTACAAAGCCTTGGGATTTTTAAAGAAATCAAGTAATTGAATACACTTGATCATGAGGTTTAATAGGCAATTTTGAAATTTGAAATTGTTTCAACAGCTTATTTCTGAATTTTGTGGATTTGTATGACTGGCAAACCTCCACTGGAATAAGTTTTTCCATTTGAATGATTTATATTTGTTTCCCTCTTTACTTAGCAAGACAAGAAAGAAAATGTTTTCTGTTGAGTTCTGAATATAATAAATCAATGCAAACCTGCATTCAAATTTAGCAATGCGTACCATTTGGGTCTTCATCTGCTGATCATATTTCATTTCTTACATTCAAGCATTTGTCAGGGTTATTGACTGATTGATTGATTTGATTTGATTTTTTGTCAAGCGGTACCTAAGTACAGAGAAAAGCTTTGTTTGCGAGCAGTATAGGCAGGTCATAGGAAGCAAGGGCATACAGATCATAGGGTGAAATAAACTTAGATAGAATGAGGCATACAGGTTAAACCATACAAGGCAAGAACAACATTAACTAGATCAACATTATTTGATGTTAAGTAAAGGACAGTGAAAAACTCTCTGAACAAACTGACATCTTAAGCTGAGGTTTTCCAGTAAACATTGTTAACGTATGTAACTGAATATCAGTGTGATGTTAAATTTAAGTTACAGTCTTATTGAATTAGAGTTATACAGCATGGAAACAGACCCTTCGGTCCAATCAGTCCATGCCAACCATAAGCCTAAACTAAAATCTCCTACTTGCTAGTACTTGGCCCATATCCCTCCAAACATTTCATATTCATGCATTTTCTAATTGTCTTTTAAATGCTGTAACTGTACTTACATCAATCATTTTCTCTGGAAATTCATTCTACATACGATCCACTTTGTGTAAATAAAGTTTCCCCCTCAAATTTTTTTAAAATCTTTTTCCTCTCACCTAAAACATATGCCCCCATTTCTGAACTCTCCACAGCTTAATAATATCTTTCCTATAGCAGGGTGACCAGAACTGGACACAATACTCCAGATGAGACTTATTAATGACTGATTCCATAGAAGTAGGCAAAATGGATATATTCGGTCACAAAACATGCCCTCTCCTTTCAACTGTTGAGCAGTAAGCTCAAGTCTACTGCCAAAAGGGTTATTGCAATTTTTTGCATGTCTTGTTGGTCACAGCCACTTTTCAAGAAGTCGTCACAACAGCAATCTCAGTCCAAGGAAACGGCAGAGGCCATCATTCGGCTTCTTTCTCAATTTCACTTCCACATATTGATTTAAGGAAGATTTGGGAGATCTCTGTTTAGGCATTGAAAATCATGCATCGACGAAAATCACCACTGTGCTCAGTAAAGCACTGAGTTGTGGAATAGTGCAAAGTGAGGTTGACGATGCAGAGGCTCAAACAGCATTGACTAATATCTGGCCATGCTCTGTAACAGAACCAGTGCCTGGTGATCAGGTCACCAAAGATCACTCACTAGATTGCTTTCTGGCAGCTACTGGAGAGTTGCATTGGCAAAGGCCTGGGAACAAGTCATCCACTTGTTTAGAGAGTTATTAATAGAAAACTAAATGAAGAAAGATTAATTATGGCTTCCATATCCTACTTGCCGAATTATTTTCTGTTCAGGAATCACTGCTGGGCGTTCTCATTTTCCACTCTAGATGGGCAGATAAAGCTCTATGCAAATCTTTCCTACCTTAGCTTAGCCCTAATGATGGAACTGATACTATGCTGGAAAGCTAAAGCTGTTAGTTCTGAGATACTAAGAATGTTCTGGGCCAAGTGAAGCAAGATTCCATAAACACCACCCTTTTTATTATATTAGCATTGGCTTAGACAGCCTTATTAAATCACCAGAGGGATTCTTCTGAACTGTGGAGCTATTCTCTCACCATTTCACCTACCAAATAAAGTAATGTGTTTTTGAAATATGTGGATTTCGACCAGTTTACCCAAACACAAATTAAACAATGATCCATTAACACAGGTTTTGTTATTTCTGTTATCAGTTCTCAGGATAAATGGGACAAGACAAAGATACAGTACAACCAGAGATAGAGAGAACAGGAGATACCAGCTGAGAGGCAGAGGGAGATACAGAGAGAGAGATTCACAGACAGAGAAACAAAGAAGGCGAGAGCAGGAGAGGAAGAGAGATACAAGTAGAGCCACAGAGAGAAAGGAGTACAGGCAGGGGCAGAGAGACATACAAGCAGTGGCAGAGAGAGACAAAGTTTCAGACAGAGAAAGATTGAGATGCATGCAGTCAGAAAGAATCACAGAATCTTAGAATTCTGCTCTACAGAGGAGGCCATTTGACCCATCATGTTTGTACTAGCTCCAAAAAGAGGTACCCAGTTAGTTTCATTCTCCAGTCCTATCTCCATAGCCCTCGAAGTTCATCACTTTCAAACATATATCCAGCTCTCTTTTGAAACTTCTGATGAAATTCGCCTCCACCATTTTCCCAGGCAAAATTTTCTAAATTTTAACAAGTCTCCAAGTAAAGATGTTTCTGCTCATCTCAATCCTAGCTCTCTGGCTGACAATTTTGAAGTTGAGACCTTAGTTACTGACATACCAACTAGTGGAAACAGATTATCCTTCTTTATATTGTCAAAATTATTCACAATTTTGTACAGCCCAATAAGGTCACCCCTTAACCTTCATTGCTCCACACAAAATAAGCCCAACAGAGTATGGGTAGAGAACAGACAGAAAGAGATGTATAGGCAGAGACAGAGAGCATGAAAGAAAGAGGGAGGTTGACACAGTTGGAAGAGCAGGAATGTATAAACAGGTACATAGGTTGGAATGTATAGGCAGAGAGCAAGAGAGAGATACAGACATAAGCATAAAGAGGGAAACATGCAAAGGCTAAGAGAGAGAGGGATTAAGAGATTGAAAAAGGAGACAGATGGGCAGGGAAAGAGAGGCACAGACAGATGTTGCTAGCGAAAGGCACCGATGGAGGGAGAGAGGCACAGATAGAGAGAGAGAGAGAGAGAGGGAATAGAGACAGAGAGCCGTAAAGAGAGAGAGAGAGAGAGACAGACAGACAGACAGACAGAGAGAAAGGAGAGACACAGAGTTACACAGACCAGGTGAGAGTATAATAGTCAGATGATGGAGTGCAGGCAACTGGGAGCCACATACAAAGCGTGGTGGTTGGTTGTAAAGACAGAGAGTTAATTTTAATGGAGGCAATGGGAACTGGTCCATCCAGCAGGACAGATGTACAGTCATAAAGTCATACAGCATGGTGTACTGTTAGCTTCACCTCTTTCATGGAATGGACACATGTGTCAACCCAGCACTTAACCAAACCATAGCCAATCAATAAACTTCAGGGGCTGAAATCCTGCCTGCTTGGAGCGATTGGCCAATAAGAGATCAGCACTTCTACTGAATTCCTTCGAATGCCCATCAGAGAGGCATTAGCTTCTGCCAGTGCAACATCTATTGGAGGACACAGTAGGAAGATCATTGCTGAAACTCAGAAATGCAGGTCACTGGTGACTGACTGAGGTGGTGTGTTTGAACACATGATGGAGGCCACCACTGGTGAGGTGTGCAGCATTGTCACTGAGATACCTCATTTCAGGCCACATCTCTCTGCAATGCCGGGTCTCTGGATCAGGGACTAAGTGTCTTTGAAGGGACCCTCTGCAGGTGGGAGGCATTGACAGAGAGTGAGCAGGCAGGAGGCAGAGACAGACAGCGAGCAGGTGGGAAGCAAGGAAAGGGGGTAAGTGGGAGAGTAGACATCAGAGATAGAGAGTCAGCAAGTGAGAGACAAAGGCGGAGAGAAAGTGAGTGAGGGTGGAGTTAGAGGATGCGCAGGCTAGAGATAGAGGTGGAGATCAAGCGGGCTGGAGGAATCACAGGGCCTAACATTCAGTCTCAGTGGATAGTTTTGCAAAAGAATAAAATCTTGACCACAGAATGAGCACACAAGGAGCCAGTTTGATGATATATATAATTAGTATCTGTATGATTAGCTAACAAGTCAAAGCAAATCCTAACGGATGAAAACAGGTTTTATGAGTGAGGATTAGATGACAGCCAGTAGATTTAAAGCAGTTAAATTAATCTCCAGCTAAGAAAAACTATAGACAGTTCGAGCTTATCTGTATTTGCTCTTGTAAGCATAAAGTTATTTGTTATCCATGAACAATTCAATGTTTGTCTGTTCTATCGGTGTTGAGGGAAAATTTCCATTCATCTTATGACTTTCAGCGGTGGCTACGTTGTTGCTGTTAGGCTCGCATTTAATTTCTTTAAATCAAATTTATATCCACCGTGTGACGTGAATTTAAACCCACGTCTAAGCATTAGTCTGGGTCCCCGGACTGCTAGTCGATTAACATTACCCACTGCCTTCCCGAGACGTTAAAACCACTTCAGTCAGCACATTACTGTGGGGGAGGAGTCACACTGTCCGACCAGGTAAGGACAGCAGACCTCCTTCCTGAAAAGGACAGGCTTTTAAATTGCAGAAAGGTGTCATTCAGCCCATTTGCCGGCACTGGTAATAAAGACCTAACAACACTAATCCCATTTTTGAACTCTTCGCCCATAGCCCTGAAGGATATGGCAAGGCAAGTGAGTATCTACATCTTACTTAAATGCCACAAAAGCTTGTGA